>NC_087211.1:40303854-40403607 GCF_015104395.2 Macrobrachium nipponense
GACTAGGCTATAGTAGCAACCGCTAACATAGGCTAGGCTTATGCTAAGGGACATATGCTAAAGTCCTAATATATGCAGTAAAAATGGGGTTGAATTTTGAACATTACATGCAGTTGAATATTACTCAAGTATGTACAGTATTTTGCTTTTTTGGAGACATATTTCTTCCGTCGTAACCCTAGAACATGTGTTTTGGGCCTGGAAATATAATTTACTGGGGTGTTTTTGGAGGGCTTGGAACGGATTAGCCATTTTACATGTAAAATGTGTTCCAAGATACGAAAAAAACTCATAATACCGAAGGCCGTCTCGGAACGGATTAATTTTGTATCTTGAGGTACCACTGTATACATATATGTATACATATAGATATATATATATATATATATATATATATATATATATATATATATATATATATATATATATATATGTAATAAATACATTATCAAATTACAGTATCTGTAAATAAAAACCCATGACCTGAGGTCATGGCATTAGGAGGGTCCTACGTGACCAATGCAGATCTAGATTACGCTATGCGCTGTCTGCAGTAGCCTGGTTTAAATCTGTACATTGTCAGCATTTTGCATTAATGATAACTTTGCACAACAACTTCCATGGGAAGCGGTGACCTGTTAACCTACGCCGGAAACTTGTAACTTCCGAGCCGGGGCGGACTACGTATGTTTTTTATATGAATCGCTGAGATAGCTTAATGTTCCGCTATCGACGTGATGCTTTAGAATGGCAGTTCCGTGCCAGCATTCAAACGTATCGGTCTCCCGACCGAAACTGCATCTCTTAGTATGGAGTTACAGAATAAAGTTGTTATATCTTTTCAACTTGATCTGTTTGAATCCTCTCCTTTAGTTTAAGAAGAACCACTTTACTAAGATATCACATAGGAGATGGAAGGAACCAGAAATACTTACGAATGACAGTCGTAAGGAGAAAAAAAAAAAAAAAAAAAAAAAAAAAAAAAGTCTTTCGCAAAAGCGAAGAGACTTAGACTGGTGGCAGCTTCAGACGAAGAATAAAATTAACAAGACCCATATCAGCCGACCGAAGATCTACAAGAACCAACTTCCACCTTCGAAATCAAAACTAAACAGAGGGAAACGGGATCTTCAATCAACGCAACATTTTATGAAGACGAAGATATGTCCTTCATCGAGAAGAATACAAGCATCAACATCGACGTTTTGAGTGACTGTTGTCACTTATCTTCGAGAATCAACACCGACGAGAGCAGCATCGAACATCACAGAAAGAAGAAAACATCGCGTGATCACTAGCAAGGACGCAAAGAGTAGAGCAAGAGGAAGTAATGCAAGGACGGAGGCTGTGACGTCATCAATCTTGGACTTCTTCATGCATCGTGCGCCTGAGAGAAGACCGTGACGTCATCACGACTTCCGATGCGAGACGACAGGAACTGAGACGTCCTCCCATGTCAAACAATCCTTCACCATATAATCTTGAGCTAAGTACCATTTTATCTATTCAGGTTCTTTTCCTCAGTGAAGTGTGTTCATCAGGAGTCGATCAGTCCAGTATTCTGGGGGTGAGTTGTTCGCCATCTTAATCTTCCTTTCATTACAGAATCAATCTTCAACTACGAGTTTCTCGCCCGCAGATTTTTTTTTTTTACTCTTCTCGTTGTTGCTAATCGTTTCTTGCAGGAATTCTCCGTATAATATTTTATCAAATTATCTGTATTTTTGTATCTTTTGGGGGATTTTCCTATTATTATAACACATTTATACAGTATATGTGCATATGCGTTTACGTAGTGGTCGAGTGTACTCTTATAGATATTTTGATAGGACCGCAAGGAATAGAAGTGTAGGAAAAAAGTAAAGTGAACATGGCAACTACTCCGGCTGGCAACCCCAATGTGGTGACTCTCGTGAGCGCGAGGTCAGCAATTGTCCCTTTTCAAGGTCGGGTCAATGGGTTCCTGCCTCAAAATGTTGAGGCATGGATCTCATCTGTAGACGCTCATTTAAATGCAAAAAGCATCACAGACCCAGCAGTACAATTACAAGAGGCCAAAAGCTTCATAGACTTTGCTAAAGGAGACGCAAGTGCTTATCTAAGGGGTGTTTCTTTCCAAGAGGCGCTTACATGGGACGAGTTCAAAATCAGATTACGTGTCGTGTATGGGATGAAGAGGCTTTAGATGTAGTATTGGCATTGAGAAATATCCTTAACCAAGCCTCCATGACTCAGCTTAATGTTGTCGAGCGGGCGGTGCTAATTGCGACTGGTTAAATGAATATCAAGTTAGTTTAAGTAACTCCGGGTGGGTTTACGAGTGCCAAAAATCGCCGTGAAAGGTTTTATCCGTTTGATTTACCGTTACGAGTATCCACGCATGTTTGCCTTGAAGCGTTAGTGCGGTGTTTTTGACAAAAAATTGCAGCCCAACAGTACGGAAGATTAGATGTGTATAAACAAACAAAAAAAATCAAAAAAAACATGTCTAAATGTACCGACCTAGATCCTTCGCTCATTCAAGTTTTTTGCAAAAAATGAGAACAAGCCACCCCACTAAGTAAACGTGGTACATAATAATAATCAAGTTGCAGGGATGGTTTGTTATAACTGTAAACGACCAGGTCACATGATTTCAGACTGTCGGACGCGTTTTTGTTCAATACATAATAGTTCCACTCATTCATATAATCGTTGCTACTCAGAGGAACAATCACAGCAGAATTCTACAACGCAACCAGTTGCCAGTGCAAATAAAAAAGAAGGGTCCTCAGTACTATAAAAGAAACAAGCAAACGGAATGCTGCACAACAGCGAAACAAAAAAACAAATCGTCGCTTCAGGTACCTCTGTTCCGGCCGTCTAGCCAGAACTTGCAAGGGCAAGCGAATTTCAAGGTGGATGATAAACAAACAAATACCACGTAGTTCGCCTCCAAGGGGGGAGAGGGCGATGTTGGGTGCATCAATATCAACATCTTTTGTATCAAATAATCAGTTAATCATTTATCAGATCATTGTGAGGCAATTGATTTCCTATGAAACACACGGCCGAATCCAAAAAATCTGTGCAGGTTCCCGTAGATTTGCAAACAAATTCATGCAATTATGCAAGACGAGTTGCGACCCACCTTACATGCAGTAAATTTGGACCATAAGTCATTCACTTTGTTCTTTGATTCTGGTAGTCCACGTAATATCATGGATTTAAGGACTCATCATTTACTCTTTGCAAATTTCCTATAGAGAAGTCCGGAATAAGACTCTCAGGCATAGGAAATAATGAATTAAATGTAGGTAGGAGTAACTCATGTACAGTACAAGGTCGGTAAGCGCACGTTTTCCGATACCTTTATCGTTGTACAAAACATTAATATGTATCCCGCAGTAATTATCGGATACCCGTCTATGGGCACTCAAAATATTATCTTAGCACCTGCAAAACACGGTGTGTATATCAAAGGAAATTCTATAAGTCTTCTAACCCTACCCTAAAATCAGTTTTAGATAAATAAAGAGACAGACAGAGTAGTCACTTACATTGAAGAAACCAATCACCTGTCTCATGAACCAAGAAATAATACATGCAACCCAACAGAACTCTCGCCTCGCCCGGTAATATCAGCTTGCACGCAAAACTCTCGAGCCGAACGTAACTTCGAACATATTAGTGCGTGTAAAGAGAACCTTGCCAGGATCTGAAACGTTAATCCTTTCCGAAACTCTGAAAACCACATGGATTATCCGTCACACAAGCCATTTATACAGTCGGCTCACAACAACAATGTCACATCGAAGTCTGTAATCATTTGAATCCACTTTAGTAATCCACAAAAATCAACATATCTTGGATGCGGAAGTTTATAAACATCGCATTTCTTACCGTAGCTGAGATAAATCACGCTCAATCAGTTGCGGATGAATCCCTTTGCAATCTATAAAGAACAAAATCAATAAGGACATTCAAGAAGAAGAAATTCAGCAGAAATTTTTGAATCTTTTAACTAAATATCATGATGGTTTTTTCCACTACGGATGGAACCTTAGGAAAAACGGATGTCATCGAGCATCAAATAAGGCTCAAGGACAAACAGAAAGTAATCTATGTACCTTCGTACCGACTTCCTATGAAATTTCAGAATGAGATAACAGAGGAAGTAGGTGTAAAATGCTAAAAGAAGGAGTCATTAGGAAATCAAACAGCCCTTATAATTTTCCGTTAATAGTAGTACCGAAAAAAGATCGAACTTGGCGGATATGCGTCGATTTTCGTCGTTTAAATGAAGAAACAATCCCTGACCGATTCCCAGTACCATGTACTGATGATATCCTATCTCTACTAGGTCAGAACAAATATTTCACCAGCCTGGACCTACTAAAGGGATTTCATCAGATTCCGTTGGAACAAGAGAGTACCCATCCCATCACTGCCTTCAGCACAGCCAGGGGACATTATGAATTTTTGCGTATGCCTTTTGGTTTACGTTGTGCTCCATAACTTTTACTCGTATGATAAACATTGTGTTTGGAGACTTGTTAGGAGATATCCTACATGCCTACATGGACGACCTAGTAATCTTTTCCAATACATTAGAAGAACATTACGTAAATTAGAGTTAGTGCTACAAAGACTAGGCAGCATAATTAAGGGCTAAAGATAAGTAAGTGTGAATTTTTAAAACAGAACTAGTCTATTTAGGTTTCACGGTTTCTAGTGAAGGTCTTAAAGTAGTCCATGATAAGGTATCGGCTATCCGTAACTTTCCGATACCTACTAACGTCAAGGGAATACAGCAATTTTTAGGATGTAGCGGATACTACAGGAGATTTATTAGAAACTACTCCATAATAGCCGCTCCCCTAACCGATCTTATAAAAAAGGGCGTAGATTTCATATGGTCTGAAATTCATCAACAGGCGTTCGATAAATTGAAAGATGAACTGTGTAGTTCTCCTATCTTGAAATTTCCTGACTTCGGTAAGGAATTTTTCATAGCAACAGACGCCTCAGACCTAGGAGTAGGTGGGGTATTGCTTCAACAATATGATAAACAGTTTTTCCCTATAGCTTTTTATTCACGTAAACTGAGAACTTCCGAAAGTAAATATGCAGTAATAGACAAGGAAGGGCTCGCTATTGTTAATTCACTCGTGCATTTTAAATTCATAATATACGGTTATCCCGTCAAGGTTCTCACTGATCATAAGCCCCTAACCGACTTCTTTAAAGGCTTTAGTCACAGCCCTAAGCGAACTCGGTGGCACATGATCATCCAGGACTTTGGCGCGAGGATCGGGTATTACCTGGGAAAGCAAATATCATTGCTGACGCATTATCACGCAACCCCTCTTCATCTTGTACCGAGCCATTAGCTGAATTAATAGATATCTCAACCTCCACGCCCATTGTTAAAACTATATCTGAACAGGAAGATCTGGGCTGGAGTGCTGAACTATTACAGACAGAACAAAGAAAAGATCCGCAAATAGAAAAAACATCATTGCGTTAAACGGAAATCGAGGAAAAGGAAGGGTACATAAAGTATAAGCAGCAGAATTACATCATCAAAGATAATATCCTGTGTAGATCCGTGACGAGGAAAACCCGCAACACACCGCAGTTGAATAACAACCAGGTGTGGTACCTATCTCACTCATACCCACTGTCTAAAATGGTTGATGAAAATCCACTGCATGGGACACCCGGGTTACTCCTTAATGTCACAGAAAGCCAAATCCTTATTTTATTGGCATACGATGCTTACAGATATAAAAAAGCACTAGCAAATTGTCGCATTTCTTGTCAAGAATACAAAGGGCACACGAAGACACCTGTCAGCCTAGGGGCTTACCCTGTGCCAAATCAACCCTTTGAAAGAGTACATTTAGATTTATTAACAGGATTTACGAGTCAGGACAGAGGAAATAAGCACCTCCTAGTAATCATAGATGCTTTGACTCGATATACAGAACTTATAGCGCTTAAAACAAAAACCGCGGTCGAGTGCGCTAGAAAGTTTTACGAGTGCTACATTTGTAAACATGGAATTCCACACACCATTATATCAGACTCGGGCGGGGAGTTCAATAATCATTTCCTTAACTCCTTGTGCGAATTCCTTTGTATAAAGAAAATCAATACCATGATCTATCACCCAGAGTCTAATGGGCTAGTGGAAAGGGCAAATCGTAAGGTTTTAACATTTTAAGGGTCACCTTAGGGGGGCCAGACCCCAACTGGGACATTGCCATACCTGCGGTACTAAGCACACTTAATCACTCGTATCATGGTGTCTATTAAAATGACACCGCACGAGGCACTGTACGGTATCCGGCTAGAACACCTTTCCACATACTAACGCCTACAACTAATTTATCAAATCCTCTAAAGGATGTTATGGATGCAAGCATAAGTCGATATAATATACTTCGTAAGAATCTAGAAGAAGCACAAATAATAATGAAAAAAAATCATGATAAAAGTAGCTAAGCCAACTAGAACATAGCCGTGGGCGATCAGGTATACATACAAGTTTACGTACGTAAAGGTTTAAATTATAAACTGACACCTAAGTTTGAAGGCCCGTTTAACATTTTAGAAAATTTAACGGCCAATAGATTAGGGTTCAAAATGTATCCAAACCCACTGATGTGAGAATACTAGTTCCATTGGCACATATCAGAATCTAAAGAAAGGTAGATGGAGTGAGGGGTGGGAAAAAATGGTTGTATTTATGAAACTTGTATAATAATTTATATATATATATATTAATCATATTTGTATGTAAAACCTATTCTTTTACACGAGTTATTACATATATTTTACTCATTGCAGGTTTCAAAAATGAATCTGTTATTGTTAGGAGTGATATTGTGTATTCAGACATCTTTGTTGTATGGAAAGAAGCGCTAGGACGAAAGAAATAGAATTTAATCATGGCTCGATTATCGAGAGAACAGACTATGTATTCATCGTGTCAAGTAATATAGTCATAGAAGTGGATATGCACGCCATATTTTTGCCTGAAGATGACGTCCTTAACTTAAAGAATGACCTGATGAGGTTTGCTATTTCGCTTAAGGAAATGCACGAACGTAATTTTCATGCTAACTCAGAGATTTCGCTAGCTCAAACCAAATAAGCGTCGCGGAAATGTTGTCTTAATGACATACAAATAAAACCGCCGAGGCAGAGGAACTTGCTCGTGACCTGCTGATGTGGTCTGTGCGGCCAACAATACTCTCGAACGCCGCAACCCGCTTATTCTGGCTGGACTAAACATCTTAGGATCGTTGCGAATTCTGGCTTAGGAATTTCAAATCGCCTTAAGATAAATAATCAAAATAAAAGAATTGAGTTTTTGCACAAAACCGAATTAGCTTTGTCCGAACTTCGCAGTCAGTTATCTTCAATCAATCAAATAATGAGTATCGTAAACGAACATTCAAATAATATCGATCAGGTCATGGAAGTTCAACATTTGCTGGCTACATTAGCTACTATAGTTCGAAAATAGATCATATCCGTGTGAAAATATCACATTTCATTGAGAAATCAAAAGATTATGTAGAAAGCTATTACGTTAGCGACAAAGTGTGTTATCTCCACACCTCATGCCTATTAAAGACTGATTGTTAACTTTGGAAAACGGACGGGAGAAACTAGGTTATATCCTTTATTAGATGCCCATAAAGTAGAGTTCTATTATAGCCTAATATCAGTCAGCGTTGAAAATTATAGAATTATGATCACCATACCTTTTGATTCTTCCGATGCTTGGCAATCATACAAAATAGCACCGTTTCCTACCTTCATGACTAATAACTACAAGTCCAGTAATATCCAATTTGACGGGGCATGTAATGATTTCTTCTGATAGGAAATCATTTACAGTCAATTAAAGACTTAGATAAACTCACTCACTGTTCAGAAGCCATGAATAATAAAATTTGTACAGCTGACTCTTTGAATTCTATCCTATATTAACGGATTCATGTGAGTTAGGCATCGTGCTAAACGGCTCTCTCTCTCATACAGCGAAGGTTGTCTGGGGAAACTTTCATCCCTTTTACAGTAATAAATTCAATTACAGGATGAATAATGGTTCCTGATACCGTTATGATAAAGCCGGATTCAACGTCGTATGTCCAGATGGGACCACCGCCCATTCCCCAATCTTTGTAGCAGCTGATGGTTGTACGGGGACATCTACAAACTACAACATCAGAGGGGTCAACACGATAATACGTGAGAAGGCGTATTTTGCGAACTATACTTGGGCGTCTACAATTATCCCATCACTACCTCTCCCATACAACGCGCGGGTGGTCTCCATCGTTTGACGCAACTGGCTGAGATGAACCACGCGTCACCGACTTATGCAGGTGGAGAAAATCTTCGTTACTACATTCTGCTGGCCGTGTTCAGCGTGACGGCCATATTGGTTATCGCCGTCAACATCTTTGCTTGGCGTAGGCTGAGGCGAAAACAGAAGGATCTCCAAGGAAACGTATTGTCCCGTCTAGATGACGTACCGTTAAACTCAAGTCGTTTGAGTTTAGGGCCGCCTGAAACTGGCCACTTCATTTTGTGTCATGGGAAATTGTCTGGAATTGTGTTGTGTGTGAAAAAGCGGTCTGTATGCTGGCAAAAATGTAGGACAAGAAAGACTCACGCCTTTGCATTTGAACAGTTAAAGTATCTCCCGGGCACCTAATAAAATATTATAGCCCAATATTATACATTAATATACTCCTAAAGGTATTTTTCGGGCACCTAATAAAATATACCAGCCCTATATATTGCATTTGTGCACAATTACACAATTATATTTATCTATTACAAAGAGTGACAAGTACTCTTTAACAATTATCCATGATCATGCCATAATATATGCAGTAGCAGTATTCTTAATCAGGTTACCTATTTATTCATATTAATCATGTATACATGTTAATCTTTTGATTTTTACCTTTTTATTATTTTTGGGTACCTAATTATTATTATTACCCAAACATGGATCTAGATTTCCATGCATTTATCTTTGTTTATGAATATGTCAAAAAGGGGTATGTAACAGAACCTTTTTATGCATTTAATCACTTATTATGTTTATACCTAAACATATGTTACGAGCACGCTCCTAAGAAACAATGTTTAAAGTAACTTTTGTTATTCAAGGCTTGAATGGTAGCAGTCCGAGCCTAATGTAATAAATACATTATCAAATTACAGTATCTGTAAATAAAAACCCATGACCTGAGGTCATGGCATTAGGAGGGTCCTACGTGACCAATGCAGATCTAGATTACGCTATGCGCTGTCTGCAGTAGCCTGGTTTAAATCTGTACATTGTCAGCATTTTGCATTAATGATAACTTTGCACAACAACTTCCATGGGAAGCGGTTGACCTGTTAACCTACGCCGGAAACTTGTAACTTCCGAGCCGGCAGACTACGTATGTTTTTATATGAATCGCTGAGATAGCTAATGTTCCACTATCGACGTGATGCTTTAGAATGGCAGTTCCGTGCCAGCATTCAAACGTATCGGTCTCCCGACCGAACTGCATCTCTTAGTATGGAGTTACAGAATAAAGTTGTTATATCTTTTCAACTTATCTGTTTGAATCCTCTCCTTTAGTTTAAGAAGAACCACTCTACTAAGATATCACATAGGAGATGGAAGGAACCAGAAATACTTACGAATGACAGTCGTAAGGAGAAACAAAAAAAAAAAAGTTTCGCAAAGCGAAGAGACTTAGATATATATTATATATATATGTATATATATATATATATATATATATAATATATAATATAATATTATATATAGATATATATATCAGTCATATCACATTATCGTGATTCATATACAAATATCGAACTACAAATGTCCTTTAATATCTAATTCTCTCTACCTCGGAATTAATATATTTCATATATGTTTAACCAAGGGAATTTTATTAAGCGATAATAGGAGGGCGATCGCCAGGCTCGAACCAGCAAACTCTCAATTCCAGGACTGGCAGTGAGCCTAAAACCCACTACGCCACCGCTAGAGATATAAGTTCATGCCGTCTCCCACTGAAATACTGTCTCGCGCAGGTATTTTTGTTTTTGGAGACTGCACAAGCCCATCTGTCCTCGGTAGCGTAGTAGTGCTTTTGCCCGCAACGTAGTCAATATATCAGTCATATCACATTATCGTGATTCATATACAAATATCGAACTACAAATGTCCTTTAATATCTAATTCTCTCTACTTCGGAATTAATATATTTTCATATATGTTTAACCGAGGGGGAATTTTATTAAGCGATAATAGGATGGGCGATCGCCAGGCTCGAACCAGCGAACTCTCAATCCCAGGACTGGCAGTGAAGCCTAAAACCACTACGCCACCGCAAGAGATATAAGTTCAGGCCGTCTCCCAACTGAAATACCTGTCGCGCGCAGGTATTTTTGTTTTTGGAGACTGCACAAACCTCCTACTGAAAACCTCCTACTGAAAAGAGAGAAATTTATGAGATTTCTGCTGAAGGAGACAAAGGAAGCTATAGGAGGAAGCTATAGGAGGGAGATTAAACCAGTGGAGGACAACCAAAAATGAATCACAACTCCCCTTCGTCGTCTCCACCATATAAGGTACTGGTCCCGAGTCTCTCCATGGATGTCCATATCCCAGAACCTGAGGTATATACTTATCCCTGAAAGGTATAAAACAAGACTACTAATAGATAATCCCTTATCGCCTTAACCCAAGCTGCATAATCAGACAGGAAGCGGAAGTGTTCTCACTTCTTCCAAACCAAGTGAGTATAAGCATGAGGACATTACCCTGCAGCATCAGGAATGAGTTAACTCTTCCTCGATAAACTCCAGCTGGCGCCAAACCCTTAACCCCTTCGCCACCGGCCTGCTGCATTGCTACTAATGCTTGCATACCGCATGAGACCCCCTGTCGACAGCGAGTATCAATCATTACTGGCTCCCTCTAAATTTTATGTTATTCATATTTTTCCTTTACATTCTTATGTGAAAACATTGTGTGTACGGATATCAATGAATATTTTTTACCCCATTGTCAAAAAATTACAAAAAATATAGTAAGAATATCAGAAAAAATAGGAATATTTAGTGGAAAAAGTAATTGCAGAAGTAGGAACTGTTATAATGTAGTAGAAATAGTAGTAAAGCAATAGAAATAAAGTAGCAGAAAAAGTAGTAAAGTAGTAGTAAAATAGTAGTAGTGGTAATAGCAGTACTAGTTTTCTTACTGAAACAGTTATTCCTAGGTTTCATACAGAAACAGCGTATACTACATCAATGAATGTTTACGGCACTGGTAATAATAATAAAACAATAATAATAATAATAATAATAATAATAATAATAATAATAATAATGATAGTAAAAAAAGTAACAGCATCTCGTGACCAATACGTATATACATATGGGGCAGTTTATTCACCCCATTATCATCAGCAAGCTATAAAAACACATCTCATCACGAGTAACAGGCCTCCATAGAAAGAGTCCTTTTCACCATTACGCTTGCTTGCCTGTTGAGTGAAAGTACTACTCTGCCCAAGCATTCATCCATTCACACAATTTGTCAATTACATCACCACAAAAAAGGAAAAAAAAATGCATCACGTAAGCAGGTGAAATCTGGTGTGTAAGCAGGAATCCTATTACCACCCTCCGTGAATCAGGGGGGGCTGAGTCTGGGGGCAAGTCACAAGATGGATCAGTTATGAACCGCCAGCCTTCATCGACAAGAGGTTCAATGTCTTCGAAACACTCTTTGTCACTGTCAACCTCTAAGAAATTATCACTATAATCATCATCTGATAGATTTGGCAGGTACTCAGACCCTGACTCTGAAACACGATCATCTGACATGATACTGAAAAAAAAAAAAACATAAAATAACTGCAATCAAAAGGGAAAAAGGTTTAGAATTCAAATCTACATGGTTTACGGACAAAATCGTCATCATCCTTCCCAGATAATAGCCTGAGGCGCACTGGCATATGTTGGCCAATACCCCTCCTAATATCCCATATGAAAATGAACGTCACGACGTCCATCGGACGCTCATTGGTTAGAATGAATTGTGGGTGGAGCTTCAGCACCTCTCTTGTACACAATACTGTGTCTGGAAACCATCCAAGCTGAAGAAAATGCTTTGCTTTTCTGGGCTCAGCTCGTGTCGGCCTATGAAAGGATCCAATTAATATCATTCTTTCTAGGTAAAATTAATCTAAATTACCAGAGAAAAACAAAATTCCCAAAGAAAATGTCAGTAAAACGATCGCTCACTCTTAAAAAGAAGTGTCGGTATGGTAATAGGGCGAGTGGGAACACTACCACGAGACATTCACCAATTAGAACTTCCAATCAGAATCCCCACAAGAGAGAGCTGATACCAACAGGTGATGCGGGCCGCTACTACTACTACTAGAGGATGCCACGGACAACAGCGCCCCTAGCGGACATCCTTAATTATTAGCGCCAGCGTTCGGATGCATTCTCTTTGGTGCTTGTGCTATTTACGAGGAATTTTATCACCATTCATCATGGAACGTTCTGCCATCGCAACGGCTAAGTTAAGTGCCTCATAAGTAATGTTTTACTGTATTTTTTGTCTTCCGGGAACCAGTATTTTTCCTTCTAATAGGTCATATACGGTTTCCCGGTTGTCTCGTGGCGGCGCCATGCTGCCTCGTTAAGAATTCCCGGAGTCCTCCATACTGGGACTTCTTATACCTTATGGGCTTACTATATTACGTTCATCGTTTTTTTTACATCGAGTTTTTGCTAGGTTAGCCCTTTACCATTTCTCTTAGTTTGGTATTTAGGGCTATTCTATGTTCCAGCCCAGCATCCCGGCTCTTGCTCTTCATCGGCTATCGCTGGCTCCGGAGTAGCTTCTGTTCTCGGAACAGTTTCCGGCCTCCTCTGGGCTTTTCTTTTTTCTTCTATAAAAGTGTCTTTTCCATCTTTACGATGTAAATTTATTCTATTTAGGGTGTTAGGCTAGCCTAGGGTGTGCATGTCCCATGTATTGGTACAGCCTGGTCACGTGGCCTCCCCACGGTTGTGTTGCTCGCGGCTTAGGCCACTTGCGGTCACGTGTTCCATCGCACCTCCCCTTCCCCTTCCCTCCCTACCAGGTATAGGGAGGCGCTGGGGGACCCCTTGGTTGTCATGACAACCTCAGTGGCCTTCCTCCCTCTCTCTCTGAGGAGGCCAGGGGTTCCTCCCAGCGGGGGTATAGGGCGACCACTCATAGGGTACCGGGTCTCCGAGCGGGTAGTTGTTGAGACGGGGAGGAGTAGGCCAACCCCCCCTCTCTCTCTCCCGCCGTGTTACGCCGAGACCCTCCCCCCCCCCCACCCCCCCCTTCCCCAGTTGCTCAGCCACCTTCCTTTCTATAACGAAAGGAGCCTTCCGCCGCAGCCGGGGCACCTTTGTTATAGATTACTGGCTCCGCCAGCGGCGGGGTGGTCACTACTAGTGGTCGGTGCTTGCCTACTATATCCTTACATCTCTCCCCGCTACCGGGAAGGGAGCTTATTCTTACCTGGGCATCTTTCTAGTGACGGGTGGAGAAAGGTTTGATTTATTATTTTTATTTTAAGGATATACCCTAATTTTACGATGATTTGTTTAATTTTATTATTCATATGTTTACCATCCCCGCCATTATCCGTCGTGGTTCCCTTTTACCACCACACCTGGTTGGATTCTATCTCTTGTCTCCGCCGTAGCCTAGGACAACCAACCATTTTCTACCACACGTATTATGGCGGGGCTCTGGTTTAATCTAACTTTCTCGCTCCGGCACCAGCGGAGCAACTGTTAGGCTGTAAGTGTTCTCCTGATACTTATGTATCTTTCCACTTACAGGCTACCAACTGTCAGGTCCTGGGATGCAACGCGACGTTGTACGACCCCTGGGCGGCACGATGAGTGCAGGTCTCACGCTCCATGTGCCACGCCGTACAACGATATGATCGTCTGGCACCCGGAAGCCTGCGCCATCTGCTACGACCTAGTCAGTCAGCTGGTGGAGGGGGGTAAGTCGCATTATAGACTTCTTTATCATTTTACTAACAACTCTTAGGCATAAGTTTGTTAACCCCGTTCCGCCATTAGAAGCTCATCTCTCCTTTTCTTTCAGGCTGCTGGTGTGAGGGAGGTCACCCTGCTACCCTGAAAGCGTGGGTAGGCGGCTTCGGGAAGAACGCCGCCAAAGGCCAGCCTTACGTCCTAGACAGAAGCTGGCCGTCCAGATCTTCCCCCGCGGCAAGTCAACAGGGTATGTTGACCCCTTGTCCGCAGCCCCCCTCATAGCCTCCATCCAGCAAGAAATGCAGCAATCTTTCGGGGTCGTAGCCACACAGGAGTCGGTCCCGGACGTCGCTACCCTGGACCTCAACATTGAGCCTATGGCGGTAGGGGCAGAGGATTTGTTGGTTGAGGTAGGTGTGTCGGGCGCCAATGTCTTTCCTTGGGCGCTCCTGGATCTTCTCCTGTCCCTTCTTTCAAGCGCTTCTTTCCAAGGCTTTGTGGGATCTGAGATCCCTACCCGCTCTCCCGCTCTCTCTGTACCCCCAAAGGTGAAGGGACAGAGAGAACCGAAGACCCTAGTTAAGACGACTTCTAAGAAGTCATCTTCGTCTTCTTCGGCTAAGAAGTCTTCGACTTCTTACGCTGACGCGGTGAAGGCTAAGCCGAGCTCTTCTTACTCGAAGAGCTCTAGAAGCAAGTCTTCTAAGGAGAAGGCTCGCGCTCCCGCCGAGCCAATGCCTTCTCCGGCCTCCACCGCATCCACCCCGGTAACGCCGGTGGGAGGAGCGGGACCCAGCACCTTTGATCCCACTGCTTTGGCCTCAGCAGTGGTGATGCAACAGGTGGGCGAGATGGTCGGCTCTCAAGTCTCCGCCCTGGGGACAAAATTTGAGCAGATGTTCGCACAACTGTCGAGCACTCTGTCTCAATCGGGCCAGTCCATCCAAGAGAGAATGAGGACCGAGTAGCTGGGCTCTCTCAGGTCCCCCTTCCAGTCTCCCCAGTGACAAGTGCTGGTATTTTCCAGCTTCCGCCATACGATTCACTACCAGCTTTCTCTATGGAGAACCCATGGAGAGTAGCCGCTTACGCTCCGTTTAAGGATGGTATGATCTCTATCCCGGAGTGTGGAACTCGAAGGATTGAGGACTTCGAGTTTTACCTCCGGGTTTGACGCAGCCTTTCATTGGCTATGCTAGGCTGACCGTAGCGGCTCTTACTAGGGAAGACAAGATCTCTAGGGAGAATGTTCTCTACAGTAGGGATCATGCTCAACGTGAATGGGTTCACTGCCTTGAGGACTGGGAGTGCACAAACACCAAGCTCCAGGCCTATAAGAGTCCTTTCACTATTTTTGCGACGGAAGAGGAGGCTTCTCTTCCGTTCGCTACAAAAATAGTAGAGACGACTCTTCAGGCAGTCCTCAAGGATGAGCCCATGCCACAGCTAAGGGAGGCGGAGTCTACTTCTCGCTCTTCCCAGCTTTTGGAGAATTGTGGGAGAACTTGCCAGCCACGTTCACGCTTGTAAGCTCAAACCGGACTGCGCCATGGACCAGTTCGGCGAAAAGCTCCCAAGGCTGCCTGATTCCTTGATTCAGGCAGAGTTCGACGCGCGAAAACTAGGTTTGGCAGGTCCCTCAATTCACTGATCATAACGGAGATGGCTGCTCTCTTGTATCCACGGAACCTCTGTTTAAGATCTTAGGCAAATCCCAGCTTCAGACAGTTCAGACAGATGCTTTCGAATTCTCAAGCTAGGAGGAATTGCCGAAAGCATGTTCTGCAGGAGTGCACTATTAGGCACGAGCCTAATAGACTCCTGGCTTCTAGCATGTGGGGAGCGGATCTCTTCCCAGAGTCCGCTGTAAATGAAGTTCACCACGAGGCTGCTAGGCTCAACCAGAGCCTTAGAGCTAGGTGGGGTATTTCATCCAAGAGGAAGCAAGAATCCGCCCCCACTGCTGGTAAGAAACCAAAGAAGTCTGGTAAAAGGTTCCAGCCTTACCAGAAACACCAGCAACAGCAGCAATTTGTTCAGGCCGTCCCAGTTACCCAACAGGGACAACCTGCTACTTCTAAACAGAACCAGCCCATCCTCCTGCTGTCTCCCCAGTCACAACCTTCGACCTCCTACGCACTCTCGCCGGCCTTCAACCCTACGTATGAAGGTCAGGCTACCCTCCCTTTAACAGACCATCGAGAGGGTTTAGGGCGAGAGGGCTACTTTCGCCAGCGTGGAGCAGGAAAGGCGACAAGGAGCAAGCAGTTCAGAGGAGGGCGTGGTGGTCAACCCGCCCATCAACAATGAGGCTCCCCAGGTTAGGAGGGAGGCTGTTCCTCTTCCGTCACAGGTGGGGGTTCAGCAATTGGGCACAGAGCATAGTGTCCAAAGGATTGGGTTGGAGTTGGATCAAAGATCCTCCTCCAATCAAATCATTCCGCCAAATACCATCAAAGGAATTGACAGATTACGCGGAGGAACTCCTTCAGAAAGAGCTATTGCGAGAGTCAAGCATCTAAAATTTCAAGGTCGCTTATTCAGCGTGCCAAAGAAAGGCTCAACAAAAAGAAGGGTAATCTTAGACTTGTCAAAGCTAAACTCTTTCATTCGTTGCGACAAGTTCAAGATGCTTACCCTCTCGCAAGTAAGGACCTTACTTCCGCGTGGAGCCGTCACATGCTCCATCGATCTTACAGACGCATACTATCATATCCCTATAGCCAGACACTTCCGCCCATTCCTAGGATTCAGGCTAGGAAATCAGACATTCTCATTCAAAGTGATGCCCTTCGGTCTGAATGTAGCCCCCCAGGGGTTATTCACGAAAATAGCAGAAGTGGTTGTGCAGCAATTGAGAACTCAGGGAATCATGGTAGCAGCATACCTCGACGATTGGTTGATCTGGGCACCAACTGTCGAGGAATGTCTCAAAGCCACCAAAAAGGTAGTTCACTTTCTGGACCATACTGGGGTTCCAGATAAACAAAACGAAATCCAGACTTACCCCGGAGTCTCGTTTTCAGTGGCTGGGAATCCAATGGGATTTGTCTTCCCACAATCTGTCAATTCCAGTGGCCAAACGGAAGGAAATAGCAAAATCTGTCAGACAATTTCTCAAATGCAAACAAACATCAAGGAGAAGCAGGAAAGAATTCTAGGGTCCCTTCAGTTTGCTTCGGTGACAGATACCCTCCTGAAAGCAAGGCTAAAAGATATAAATCGAGTTTGGCGACGAGAGCAAACGCCAAATCTCGAGACAAGTTGTCCAGTAATTCCACAGATCCTTCGCAATCAAACTCCGTCCATGGTCAAAAGTAAAGAACTTAGCCAAGCGGGTACCCCTTCAATATCCCCTTCCAGTGTTAACCATTCACACGGATGCCTCCCTGTCCGGGTGGGGGGGATATTCTCAGTTCAAACAGGTTCAGGGGACTTGGTCAGTTCAATTTCGCCAGCTCCACATAAACGTTCTGGAAGCAATGGCAGTATTTCTTACCTTGAAGAGACTGCTCCCCCCCGAAAAAGTCTCATCTAAGGCTAGTTTTGGACAGTGCAGTGGTAGTTCATTGCATCAACAGAGGAGGGTCCAAATCCAAGCATGTGAACCATGTCATGATAGCCATTTTGCCCTAGCAAACAAAAAACACAAATGGCATCTGTCGCCACTCACCTGGCGGGGGTGGGGTAAGAAATGTGATAGCAGACGCTTTGTCCCGGTCAGTCCCTCTGGAATCAGAATGGTCCCTAGACGACGGGTCATTCCAGTGGATATGCCGGAGAGTCCCAGGTCTCCAAGTAGATCTCTTCGCCTCACAAGCGAACCACAAGCTCCCTTGCTATGTGGCCCCCAACCTGGACCCTCTGGCTTATGCCACGGACGCCCTGTCGTTAGATGGGATCAGTGGAGAAAAATTTATGTTTTTCCTCCAGTGAATCTTCTCCTGAAAGTCTTAAGCAAGCTGAGGACTTTCAAGGGAGTAGTAGCTCTGATTGCACCGGACTGGCCCAAGAGCAACTGGTATCCTCTTCTTCTGGAATTGGTCTCCGCCCTCAACGGATTCCAATCCCAAGCTGTCACAATCAGTACAAATGAGGACTGTGTTCGCTTCCTCAGGAATTCTTCAGACCCTAACTTTATGGACTTCATGAAGTTTGCGGCTAATAAAGATGCTAATATTGATCCACAAAATATTCTCTTCCTAGAATCAGATAAGAGAGAGTCAACTATTAGACAATATGACTCAGCTGTTAAAAAATTAGCATCCTTCCTGAAAGAATCAAACACATACAACCATGACAGTTAATCTAGCTATATCCTTTTTCAGATCCTTGTTTGAAAAAGGTTTAGCAGCTAGCACTATTACTACTCATAAATCGGCTTTGAAGAAGATCTTTCAGTTAGGTTTTCAGATAGATCTGACTGAATCTTATTTCACGTCTATTCCTAAAGCCTGTGCTAGACTTAGACCTTCTCAAAGGCCCACTGCAGTTTCATGGTTCTTAAATGATGTCCTCAAATTAGCTTCAGATACTGACAACTCGTCCTGTACATTCATAATGCTTCTTAGAAAGACATTATTCTTATTAAGCCTAGCTTCAGGAGCTAGAATTTCAGAACTGTCGGCTCTATCCAGAGATGCGGGGTCATGTGGAATTCCTCCCCTCAGGAGAAGTTCTGCTTGCTCCGGATCGTAGTTTTTGGCTAAAAAATGAGGATCTCTTTGCAAGGTGGGCCCCTTGGAAAGTCATCCACTTCCGCAAGACCCTTCTCTTTGCCCAGTATCAACTTTAAGAGCCTTTCTATCTCGTACATCCTCAAGATCCTCAGGTCCTCTCTTCATGAGAGAGAAAGGTGGTGGTACTTTGTCAGTAAAAGGTATTAGACAACAAATCCTTTACTTCATTAAACAAGCCAATCCTGATTCATTTCCAAAAGCACATGACATCAGGGGAGTAGCCACCTCAATTAATTACTTTCAACATATGAACTTTGAGGATCTTAAAAAGTATACTGGATGGGAAATCTCCGACAGTCTTTAAACGTCATTATCTAAAAAGTCCTTGGAATCTTTAAAATTTCAGCAGTAGCAGCGGGAAAAACATTGTTTCTCCTGATACTGTATAGTAGTTGTAGTACAGATCCAGGTCTCCTTTCTACCTACTCATCCAAACATGCCTCACCCTATCGCCATGCTACTCGGATATCCTAGCCTTAGCCGCTGAAATCATATTAGTGGATTGTCCCTTATTTTTTTGCTAGGGACATCCACACCTTGTACTGATAATGTACTTCAGTGTACCTACCCTTATTTTTATGCTAGGGTAGGAACACAATGTGTTTGTATATTTTTGTAAATAAGTTATCTAAGTAAATCGTTTTGTTGTTAAAAATTACACTGCATTATTATAATTTCTGTGTTTATTGTAATTTTAAGTACTTTACATTACTAACTTTGGTTTATGTTACTGTTTAGGAATAAGTTAGAATTAAGTACTTAGTTATATGCTGTAATTGATTTACTTATATATATCCCTCATTTTACGACTGCTTTTCATTGTCCCTTTTTCCCATCTTGTCTGTTTCTCTGGTACTCTTTCATAGGCCGACACGAGCTGAGCCCAGAAAAGGGATTGACGAAGGAAAAATCTATTTCTGGGTGATTGGCTCGTGTCGCCCTATGAAACCCACCCTGTATTGTTTGCCCCCCCCTGCAGGACAAGATGTTTTTTTAGATTAAGGATGTCCGCTAGGGGCGCTGTTTGTCCGTGGCGTCCTCTAGTAGTAAGTAGTAGCGGCCGCATCACCTGTTGGTATCAGCTCTCTCTTGTGGGGATTCTGATTGGAAGTTCTAATTGGTGAATGTCTCGTGGTAGTGTTCCCACTCGCCCCTATTACCATACCGACACTTCTTTTTAAGAGTGAGCGAGTCAGTTTTACTGACATTTTCTTAATTTTGTTTTTCTCTGGTAATTTTAGATTAATTTTACCTAGAAAGAATGATATTAAGGATCCTTTCATAGGGCGACACGAGCCAATCACCCAGAAATAGATTTTTCCTTCGTCAAAATCCCTTTTTCGAGGAGGGATGAAAGACGCACACGCGTACGTCCCGGTCTTTTATTACTTTACCGTAAAAGACGTACACGTGTACGTCCCAGTGCCGAAGGGGTTAAAGCTAGCTTCATAAACTCACTGGGCTGGCACCTCACTTCTCTAAGCTGATGCAGAGATGAGATAACGTTTACTGAGTAAAAGGTAACAACTCAAACAAGCTAGACTGGAACTCCATCAGCATGTCTGTCAGTCTCGAGTTCATTTCCCCCATAGGAAAGAGAAAGAAATCGAACTTCCTACTAATGACAGTTAAGGCGCCAATAAGCGTTGTATCGCGAGACCATGGTTTTTGACTCTCTGTGACTTTTTAAGAAAAAACTAGACGACATGCCAAGGCAGACCTAAAGGGAGATTTGTGTGTCCGAGTACAAGAAAAGTTACAAAACGTGCTCTAATAGGAGAAAGCATTGGTTCTCTTCCCCAATATTTAGAGGGTGCTGAAATACGCTAAGACAAGCAAGACATATTCTCTATGTGGCCTCTTTCCTCAACTAAAATGAGGATACAGCGGAAGCGTAATGTTGCAACAAACGCGGACCAACCGAACGAGTTCCTCCAACCCCATTTCAAATCCACCACGACTCGATGAAAGTAAGACAGTCTTAAGCGACTCTGGACAAGGCTAAAGTCCACATGAGTCGACTTCATCTGCAGAAGTCAACAATGTCCCCACAACAAGTCAAACTGAGGGAAAGAAAATGAGGCATAAGAACATGGGAAAGATTGAGAGGAGGTGGGAGAGGAGTTACAATGACTCTCCTGCCTCGGCTGAAAGCGAACGTACATACTAGAAAGCATTCTTATACGACATGTTGTTAGAAACCTCTGAAGCTAGAATAATATTTAACTTGACGAGAATCTTAGATAGTACAATAGGCAGTGCAGACTTGAAAGCGAAACATTAATTGAGGGGACGTAGTAGTAAGAGATTTGCCGATAGCCGAAGAGAAAGCAGGCAAAGAACAAACACAAGCATTATGAAGAAAGAGGAATAGGCTGGCAAATGAGAATTTTGAATAACCAAAACATGAAATATACCGGATAAACATTCGACTGAGTCGACATAATATCTGAATGTTGTAAAATTTGCTCACACACATTATCATCTCACTAAAAACTGTCTATAGCATATCATATACGGTATTCTCCTTCTTACGATGGGGTAGGTTCCGAAAAACCATTGTAAGTTGAGAAAATCGTATCTCGGATATAGCCTAGCCTTCACTAGGTTAATCAGTACCATATAGGCTAGGCTATATACACATATATGGAAGATTAGCCTACACTACACAGTATACCTATACATATATGGTATAGTAATTATTAATATCAGCTAATTCGGGTGTTTCAATGCAGATTGACTTATGATAATTAAGTATGAAAAGAAATTTAATAATAAGAACAAGGATCAGACTGTAGCGTAAAGGGTACTCACCAAGATTCGGTCCGTTGTCTGCATACGTGATCGGCGTCAGGCTGTTCATGGCTACTATAACTAAAGATCGGAAGAGGAGGATGATGATAAAGCAGCAGGATCATCAATTCGCTCTTCCTCAGATAGAATTTCTTCTTCTGTTAGTTCAGGTGTCTCGAGGAAACAACTGTTCCGAGACGTACAGGATCGAGTCTCAAGTGAGGGGGTAGGGCTAGGGGAAGCTGAATGCACTGGAGTCGTTCTCTCGAAGAAAAAATACATTGTAGGTTGCACAGTGCGTTTTTTTCGTTCTTCATAAATTAATCGGTAACATGCAACACTGTCTTGATGAGCCCTCTGAACTTTGGCAAACTGTTCCTCGTCCCCATCCATTTCACTTAAAAGTTTCAGTCCTTGATCAAATAAAGCAAACGCCTCTGCCAGTTTTTTGTTTTTTTAGTCATAACCAGTTCGCTCCGGCTCTTTTATTTCTTCTTCCTCTTCTGCTTTTTTTTTCTCTTCTGCAAGTGCAATTAAATCCTCTGCCGTTAGCTCTACATCTTGCACATTCTTATAAGTTCTTGGATATCTTCCTCGTCAATTTCTAAATCTAAACTTTTCCCAAGTATCAAGATCTTTTTATTGATTTCCACTTCTTCTTCATTCTGATCGAAACCTTTAAACAAGTTCACATACACTTTCAGCAGATTTTTCCAGACCCCATTCATACAATCTTTCTTTACCTCCTTCCACGCCCTTCCAATGTTCATAATGGAGTTAAGAACACTAAATTCTTTCCAGAAAGTTCTGAGATCTTTCTCCTCGTTATCCGTAGCCTGAACAGCCTGCGCAAACGTGTTCCGAAGATAATATGCCTTGAACGTAGCCACAGCACCCTGATCCAGGGTGTGTATGAGAGAAGTTGTGTTTGGTGGCAGAAAAAACACAACTTTTACATTCTCGTTAATATCTCCGATGTGCTGTAGGGTGGCCAGGAGCATTGTCGAGAATCAGAAGAATTTTGAAGGGGATGTTATTTTTCCTACAATGATCTTTCACTTCCGGAATGAAGCAATGAACGAACCAGTCCTCGAACAATATTGCAGTCATCCAAGCTTTTTTATTATGACGGTAATGCACAGGAAGTGTATGCTTGTCGATGCTTTTTAAAGCCCTTGGATTTTTCGAGTGATAAATCATAAAGGGCTTAAGTTTATACCCAGCCACATTTCCCCCAAGCAGAAGAGTCAATCGATCCTTGTATGCCTTAAACCCGGGCATCGCCGTTGCTTCTTTGTGGATGTAGGACCGTTGTGGCATACATTTCCAATAAAGTCCGGTTTCGTCAACATTAAAGATTTGCTCTGGCAAGTAGCCTTCATTAACGACGATTTGTGTAAAACATCCTTAAATTTAGTGGCTCCGTCGGCATCAGCGCTTGCTGCTTCACAGCTAATTTCACACTGTGAAAATTATGGCGGTTCTTGAAACGACGAAACCATCCAGCACTTGCTGCAAAACTTTTGTTGTGGTTATCATCATAATTCTTCTTCAGTTCTCAAAAAGCATGCGTGCCTTTGTCTGAATGGTTAAGAGGGTGAGCGGCATACGCTTTTGTATTTGATCCTCCATCCATGTGACCAGTAAACTGCTCCATTTCTTCCAAAGGCCCTACCTCTTCTTTGATACAACCGTTGAATGAACTGAAGCAGATGTCTTTACAGCATCCATTACGCGTTTCTTGTCCTTGAGGATGGTGGATACCGTCGATTGCGATAAACGTTTGTCACGTGCGATAACCATGACTGCCTTTCCCGCTTCACGCTGGTTTATTATCTTCAGTTTCTGCTCCAAAGTGATGGATGCCTCTTCTTTTTTTGCACTACCAGCAGGACAACCTATTTGGTTGTTGGCAGACATAGTTTTTTGTTTCAATTTACGGTACTTGAAAAAACTCTCAAAAATCACAAACGAACACTGACAAATCTACTTGGTTCAAAACGAGCGCAAGTGAGGTCGAACTCATTGCCGCTGTACCTACGCCAGCCTCTCGCTCTCGGGCCAACATATCGTACAGCGTTAGTATGCTGCTGCCAGCGTTCGCTGTGCGCGAAATTTTAAAATACGCATTTTCAACTTTTTTTTTTTTTTTTTTTTTTTTTTTTTTTTAGTATTAATTGCTAACCCCATCGTAACATCGGATTATCGTAAAAACGGATTATCGTAACTCGAGCACTACCTGTATTATTAATCCCATGCATGCTAACAACCTCAAACTAGGTGTTGATGATGGCAGAATGTGCCTACGGAGCGAAGATTAACGTTTATTGAAACGGTCCTTATGCAAACACTTTAAACGACCATGAAAAGGGCAGAGTAGGTATTGGAGAGCACAGAACCCCATCGTCCTGAGAACCGACCAGGTTCCCTGGCAGTGGACACTACAAAGTCGCAGGGCAGTCCTAGGCTTGGACTACATACAGACAAGGGCACCAACACCTTACTTCTAACAGGGGAACACAAAAAAAGAGTGCACACTATGGAGGGATTTGGATCATTCCTATCACGAACTCAGTTCAACTTGTATTAGAACTAAAATAGGTTTAATGTTATGTTCTAACTTCTCGATATGCTTTTCCTGACCAAATGGGGAGCAGAAAGGAAGGGCAGAGCTACAAAGGAAGTCAATACTAGCACTACCAAAATGCCTAGTCTGAGTAGGGATAGCTGCAGATGAAGGGACACTAAGTAGGATAGAACTGACAGGTTTAAGTCCTGCCCTAATTAATTGCATTCGCAATCTATCAGTTCCTTTCTTTCCTATATCTGACATATTCAGGCATAAATTTTTCAGAACAATTTCCTACATTCTTCAGATCTATTTCCAAGATTACACACTGTACCCTTGCAACCGGTACAAACTGAATGTTGATCTACTTCAAATTTCAACATCCTGTTTACACCAAAATCATCTTACATAGACTGATGTCATTGGTTTTGCTTCCGGTGGAAGATATCCTAGGAAAATTAAATTACAATATCATAAACAGGTTTAAAACAGCCAAACTTCATAGAATACCATCAGCCTAACAGCAATGGTGGCAAGGAGAATTCAAGACAAGAGCTAAAACATTTGAAACACACTTGATGGAGAACAGGTAAACTAGAGTCATCCAGGCAGCCATTCAATTTTTTGTTTGAATGCCAACTTGCCTAATTGGTGTGGAGATATAGCTAGCTTTAACATTAGGTAAGATTCATCACAAATAAACTGATTCCAATACCTTGTTGTTCATCAAAACAGTGGTTTCTATTGGTTTAAAAAAGATTTAGTTAAAATTAGTGCATGGTACAACTTATGGGGAATGAAGTGAATGCAATCAAAGAATTATGACAGTTGCCTAGAATAGTGGATCCCTACCCACAACCAAAATCCTTGTACTGACAAAACTTTTTCAACTTAATGTAACCCATTTAAAATTCTAGAATGACATACTACTGAGAAATCTTTCATGGTGTTTCATGGCCATCTACACTGAGGAAATGTTTTCAGTCTTTTTCTTCTTCACTGTTTCAATTCTTTTCTACCTAAGCTTTTATAGCTTTCACTTAAATGGACTGGATAAAATCTTAACTTCCATTAAATTTCTTTTTTCTACATAAGTATTAAATGTTACCACCTTTCGATTGGCTTGTATATCCTGATCATCCTTGGCAAGAACCTCCTCCTCCTCTTTCCATGTGTATGTGTCTTTAAAGCTTTCAAAACTACAAATCTTACTCTGAATATCTATCTTTCTTTCAAAAGTTTTAAACAGTCTAAATATGCACTAGAAAAGCCTCCTACTTATTTACCTACTTACACAGGCCATACAGAATATCCAAATTCCCCATGAATGAAGATGAATTACATCATGCTATTCATACTATTACATGATACTATTCCAAAGTTTACAGATTTAGAATACAGACACAACCCTACTTACAAACAAGTTATGTTCCAGACAGCTGTTTGTATGTTGAATTGTTTGAAAGTTGGTTACTGTACTCTTCATGCCTATTTAAGTACAGTATGCTATAAAATTAATATAGTACTGCACATTTTTCATCCTAAAAAACTAATACAGCGTACATACAGCACTGCATGTACTAGAGAATAGGTGCACAAAATACAATCAGAACTTACGGGTTGCAAAGGGAACCACTAAGAACACAATTATAATTTGTGATCCTGCTTGTTTGTTATCTCTTGAATGTTCTCAAGTTGGGTGCTGTCTGTATCATGTTAGCATATCAATAATATCAACAAATACAAATTACAACACTAACAAATTTATTATAGGATACTACATATTGTGGACAAACCTTAAGTAACACTGAGACTAGCTTTAGTACATTATTGGCCAACATCAGCTCATCCTTTTTCTGCGGCTTCTGCTCCATGTGAAGATACATGTTGATTTGCTCAGTGATCAGGATGGACAGGCTGGAGTATTTCTTATTAATCATGGCACCCAATGTTGTAAATCTAATGAGATAAATCCCAATTGGGAAACACCTGCAAAGGACACATCGATGAATAAATATCTCATAAATAAAATAGAATTACATTTTACTTTCATAAGTATTCATAAGTTTAAATAGTGCAAAACATAAGAGAAAGATTCTTAAATGTCATCTGTATTATAATCACATCAAGTCTCAATGTTTGACATTAGGTAAATAGGCATGAAAAGACCAATTATGCATCACACGCGAAGATCTGTTGATTTTTAAATTTACGTCTTTGTATGTTACATACTATTAAGTTCACATTCAATTTGAATTAACTAAACTAAAGACAGCCACTACCTTCACACTTGAAGTTACATTCTTATCCACTACAGTGTACCTTCATGCTCCCAAAACTATAGGAGAAGAATATACGTAGTTTACTCCCATATTTTGTTCAGGAGAAAATTGTCTCTAATGGGATGACAGAACCAAGGGCTTTGCAATTCTCACAAAAAAATTTTACATCCTGCAAATATTGCAAGGCAAAACTGAGTTACATCTCCACTGAACTGCACTGACAACCTTTTTAGCAAAAGGTTTTAAGTTAATCAAAAGACACACTTACAGCATGGACATCATGAGTTTACTTTACAAAATAGTAACCAGATTCAATTCTGCGTGCACCGACTTAATTAGGCAAAGTAGAGTGAGGACATTGCATTCTTGGTCACAGGAATGTTTGGGGCCTTATAACAACAGAATGTTTTTGCTCTCTTGCTCTTAAAAGTTTAAGTTCATCCAATTCAATCCTTAAGAGCTTTATTTAGATATAGCAGGGTTCCTCTTCATTGCCTACTACAGGAGTTAAATTATGCACCATCACATATCTAGGAAGGGTTTGCTTTGGCATTGTTTTTATCCCTAAACAATGGAAGAAAAGAGAGACAGGTACTTTGACATTGTTTATATCCCTAAACAACAGAAGAAAAGAGACAAGCGTCCCCCTTTAATAAACCTTAAAAAACAAGGGCTTGACGCTCACTAATACACTTCACCACAGCAAGACCTAATATTAAATGTCTTCAAAGTTCTTGAAGAACACTATCAAAAGGCTCAAAACTGATGTAAAATAAAATACAGAAGTGCCACATCCAACTTAAACCCTAAAAATGATAAGAAGATTTCAGGCTTCCAGAACTCAAGATAATATAAGAGCAATATCTGGAACAGAAATTGTTCTTACTTAAGTACTTAAGATGGCAGATATCTAGAGATATGGGAGAACCTTACAGACTTAGGGATTTCCAGTCATTATTGAAAAGCCTTTAGCACATAAGAGATGGTTGACAGTCTCCATGTGGTAAGATGAAGTACATGGAGGTTTAAATTTAATCTTCTCAAATGAGACTAACTGGGATCTTTCCAGAAAGGCAAAAAGTGAGTAACATCTACTGCCCAAAGAGGTATCTTGGAAAACCATTGCCTTTGAGGCAACCAAGGAGCTGTCAACATAAGGAGTTGTCTGAGGCTCTCGACTTTAGTACTTTCCTTAAAACTGCAAATGGAGGAAAAGTGTAAAGTACTAGATTCAACTGCTCTTGAGGAAAAGCCACGACTTTCAGTAATAAGGATCCTGGCATGGAGAGCGCTGGGAGTTCTGCATTTTGGGCAGTAGTGAATTGCTTAATGACCAGGGCTCCCCAATTATTCCACAGCTCCTGACAGACATAATGAACAGGCATTCTAATAGGAGAACTTGCCTTTGCCTGTTTAGTTGGTCTGCAATAACATTGTTTCTCCCTGGAACATATGTAGTAGAAGAATGATGTTCCTGGATTCTGCCCAAAAGAGAAGTTTCTCTAGCATGAAAAACACTCTTTTGTGCCCCCGTTGCCTTCTTATGTGTAGTAGATATTTAATGTTATGCTGTATATTAATTACGTACGTTTATGAACATTTTGTACATTTGCTTTGTATTATTCATAGAAGAATTATATTTATGTTCCCATTTATATTTTCTCGTTGCACGTATTGTAAGACCACTATTTCGTTATGCATCGTGGCAACAATGTAATTAGATGTGTCAACACTGCCTTTATTTCCCGCCATATGCATAGTCAGTCTCTGTCCAGTGGTCATTGTAGTGACAAGCGCGGACCTGCTTCCCGCTACTGTCGTTTTGATGTCTGTTTATCTTCATTACAAGATTTTAAAGAATCTACGGGTTTGATTTGTCACCCCTTCATTCCATTTCTTGCATGGATGTATGTGGCAGCATCCCACCATGGCGCAGTGAGTAACCGCACGTTATGGACTCCAAGAAGACGACCGCCATTGCCGCTTTCTTCTCGTTCTCGCACATTGGATTCCTTACAGTGACTCAAAGATATCAACGACAGTTTACTACAGTGTCTCCAAGAGTGATACAGTGTTTGTGCAGTGCAGGGTAGAGTGACAGTGTGCTATAGTGTGTTGCATTATATTAAAGTGTCCGTTGCCCAAGCTTTCTTCGGGACATTTGAACTCTAGCGCCTGTTTTTCTCGGGAGCCCCCACCATACATCCTCCCCTCATCATGCATCGATGGTGAACTGAGGCCTGAGGCGCTCCCCCAGAGGCACTCTCACCCCTCCCGCCTCCCCTCTGGTCGCTAGCTCGCAACACTCACTCACCCCCACCCGACTGCCGCTTATTTCACAAGCGGCACTGACAAACATTGTAATTTTAAATATCCAAAGTGCTTTCTTTCGCTTACATACAGCGACTTGGATATTTTTCTGGCATTCTACTGGATCTCAAGCTCTCTTACGACACCGAACAACGACATGGCTCAACAAGAGGAAAAGCTAATTGATTAATGGATCAGACAGCGGATGAGACAGAGGAGCAGACAGCGGATCAGGCCGAGGATCAAACGCAGGGTCTGATGAGAGACGAGGTACCTGTGCACCTCCCCACTGCTGATGAAGATACCAGCACCACTCTCCTCCTCCCCGACCCCCAATAGGACAGGAGACCAGAATAATGACATACTTCATCTATTACTTTATTTCTGCAAAACTTCCAGCATGCAAGAGCAAGACCGACGACGACAAGAGGAGCAGAAACTTCAGACTACAGATGGAGCAATCAAGACAGGAAGACAACCAGCGGTCATGTCTCTTTTCTCCTTGCTATCAGGACAGATTGCGGCATCGCAAACCCAGCAACCTAACCCACATGATTGCACCTCCTTTTGCACCTGTTCCCCACCCTGGCTTCTCAGAGCATACACCTACAGTTTCTAGCAAGCTACGGTCCATCCCCCACCTCTTCTGCAACAAGATGCAACTTACCAAGTGTTTCGTCAATGGAGACTCCGTTTTGAGGATTATGCAGCATTAGTTGGACTTGATAGGTTACATCAAACTTCCCAGCTGATTCACCTGAGAACTTGCATCTCCCTGGTACGTCCAGCGGCCTGCTTACGCATACACTGGGCATCCCTCCCCAACACATCACTTTCCCTTACAGAGGTGTTGGATACACTGCAAAAGCACTTTCTGCAGCCTCAGAAATGAAGCTTACGACGCAGGGAATTGTTGTCCTGCAAAACAGGCTGTCGGAGAATCGTTTGCAAGACTACTACGCACGCCTCAAGGATCTCGCTGATGAAGTGGACTTATGCACTGGCAACCCCACCCCCCACCTCCTGCACTGAACGGCAATTGCAGATGGTAATTTTGATGGGTGTGAGAGACGAAGAGTTAATACAACGCCTTATCCCCCTCCCCCAACCCTCATCTACCCTCGACAGAGTTCGTGGACATGCTGCCGCTCTACGAATCTACACGTGCGACTGCATCAGCCATTGCATCTTCCCCTAGTCAGGTCAATGCAGTATCTACATACAAGAAGAACCACCGTCTACAGAAGAGGACTTCTCATCGATCTCCTGACAACGTTCTCATCAGTCTCCTAACAGTGACCCTTGTCAATATTGCTCTCGCAAGCACGATTCCGGACAATGCCCAGCCACGGGTGCATCGTGCAATAACTGCGGACGCACGGGGTCATTGGCCCCCGACACTCTAGAAATGCCCTGCTAAGGAAGCTCGGTGCAAGAACCTGCCAGAAAACAGGGACATTTTGAGAAGATGTGCAGGTCGACCAAGAAAAGTCAGACTGGGTACACAGCTTACCTCCTCCTAATAAGTCAAATCCAGCTGCTGTTTTTGTGGTTAATAACTTGGGTAGCGAAGTCCCCCACACAGGTCACTGTCTCTCTGTCATTTGGCGATATATCAGCACAACTCCAGCTAATCCCGATACAGGAGCAGACATCACAGTGATTGGCACCATACATTTGGATGCACTCCGCATACCTCGGACAAGGCTCGAACTCACCATGACAGACATTGTAACAGCAGATGGATCCCCCATGACACCGGCTGTAGGATGCTTCCAGGCAACACTTCGTCTTGGCAACAAGTCTTGCTCAGCAACCATACATGTTCATGAGGATATCCAGGACTCCCCTCCTCTCCCGTGAACATTGCCGAGCTCTCGCCATAGTGTCGCTGGAATTCCCGAAGCCATCCTCAAGGTAACACATGTCAAACAGATGCGCTCAGTTTCCTGCCTCTGCCATGACATCGCCCACCGCAGCTATTAAGGACTATTTTCTTCAGCACTTCAGCGACGTCCTCATATCCAAGAAGGATCTACAAACCCAGCCACTAAAGAAAATGGCAGGCCCTCCAATGAGGATTCACCTGAAACCTGGTGCTACACCATTCGCTGTGCATACACCCAGGCCCATTCCGTTTGCTCTCAGAGATCAAGTGAAAGAAGAACTTGACTCCTTGGTGCAACAAGGAATCATCAGACCAGCAGGCGACTAACCCTCTGAATGGTGCCATCCCCATGGTCTTGGTACCCAGGACAAAGGTGTGCGCATCACTGTGGATCACACCCACCTAAATTCTCAGGTAGCCCGCCCTACACACCCTCACCTACACCCCATGACGCCGTCCGCAACATCTCTCCTACTGCGAAGTACTTCACCACAGCGGATGCCCTGCATGGCTATTGGCAAATGGAGTTGGCAGAAGAGGCCGCCACCTGACTACATTTATAACTCCGTATGGAAGGTTCCGCACTGTCGCGGCCCGATGGGATTTTCAGCAACAGGTGATGCATACTGCCTCCGTGGAGATATGGCACTACAAGGTGTTCCCAACTGTGTGAAGGTTGTAGATGACATCCTCCTTTCCGACGAGGATCTCCCTTCCCACCTACAACACGTGCACCAAATGCTGACCAGATGCCGTCAGTATGGCATCACCCTCAACAAGGAAAAAATTTACTGTAGACGCCCCTAAAGTTAACTTTTGCGGTTATGTCTTATCATCCGATGGTATTGCAGCAGACCCTGACAGGTATCAGCTATACGCGACTTCCCTACAACCGTCCAATGTCACAGACGTCAGGTCGTTTATGGGTCTCGTCAATCAACTTGCCGACTTCACTCCAGACATCGCAGCGGCAGCAACAGCCCTACGTCCACTTATGAGCCCCAAACGCTCATTCGTCTGGACGCCGACCATGAGCGAGCATTTAAGAAAGTCAAGACAGCTCGACTTCACCACCTGTCCTGGCACCCTTCAATCCTGCCTCGCCTGTGGTTCTACAAACAGATGCCTCACGCCTATACGGTCTCGGCTATGCCCTACTTCAAGATAACGGCGAGGTCAGATGCGTCTCGTCCAGTGTGGCTCTCGTTTCCTTACGGATACAGACTCGCTACGCCACCATAGAGCGGAGCTACTTGCAGTCACTTGGGCTTTTTTTTTTTTTTTTATAGCTAAGTGCCGCCTATACTTGTCTGGACTTCAACATTTCACCTTAATGACTGACCATCGCCCCATTGATACCAATTCTCAATCACTACACTTTGGATGCTATTGAGAATCCACGCCTTCAACGCCTCAAGATGAAAGTGGCCCTACATCTTCACTGCAGTATGGCGCGCAGGGAAAATACTTTGCATACCAGACGCCCTGTCTCGCTCCCCAACCAGTCGCCCCACACCTGAAGATGAAGAGGAGTGCACTACTTCGACTGCACATGTCAGGCGTATCGTTGCCAGCACCGCCACTTCCGCTGACGACCAGGCAACAGGACCCATCATCGAAGAAGACAAGTCTCTACGAAGAAATCCGCACGGCCGCATCCCAGGATCAAGATTACAGTCGTCTCGTTCACTACGTCTCCAACGGTTTTTCCTACCAACCGCTATGATCTCCACGCTTCCGCCCTCCCGTATTGGAAGCTGCGGGACAAACCTTTACGCGGATGGAGAGTTAGTATTGTATGGACCCCCGGATCGTCATCCCTGCAGCCCTCCGTAGACGCACCTTGGATCGACTCCACGACAGCCATCGAGGGATTGAAGCTACTCGACGTCGTGCAATGCAGACAGTATTCTGGCCAGGTATCAATGCAGAGTATCAAGAGTAAAGTAGAAAGCTGTGAGCCTGCCAACAGCTTCTCCTAGTCAGCAACAAGAACCTTACATGTGTGACGACCATCCATCCCGGCCCTTCGAAAGTGTGTCAGCTGACTTCTTCCATGTAGCAGGGAAAATCCTTCCTGTTATTGCCGATAGACTTTCAGGCTGGCCTGTGTTGTTGTCCCTGTGGACGTACACAACTGCAGCCAGAGTTACAAGAATGTTCTGTGTTTTCTTCCGCGAGGTTGGTGTTCCACTTCGCTTACGAACTGATGGAGGACCCCCATTTTCCAGCCACGACTTCAAGCAATTTGCCGACCGCTGGGGAGTTCATACATCATCACTTCTCCACATTACCCTCAGGCTAATGGACACGCAGAAGCTGCAGTGAAAGCTGTTAAACACCTTATCATCAAGACTGCCCCATCCGGGAACATAGATTGTGAAGCCTTGATAGAGGACTGCTGGAGCTTCGGAATACACCGAACCCTGCTGGACGCTCCCCTGCGCAGATCCTCTATGGCCATCCTCTCCGTACTTGTGTTCCGGCTCACCCCAGATCATTCACAGAGGAGTGGCAAACCAAGACTGAAGATTACGACCGTCGTACTGCTGCCCAAAACCGACCCAAGCCATGAGCCTTTACAATTCTCATGCCCGCCCTCTACCCAAGCTCACCATCGGCCAACGAGTTAGCATACAGGGACGCAAACGACGCTCGATTGGCACAAAGGTTGGCATCGTGATGGGCCCGCGGAATGTCAAGAAAGTATGAAATACGCCTTCCAAGTGGTCGTGTATGGTTTTTCGAAACCGAAGACATTTACGCCCAATGGCTATATGAGTGATGCACCTCTCCCCAAGTCCCTGTGTCCCCTTGCTCTGGCCAGAAAAGAGAGCCATCATTCGAACCCTCCAATGTCCCTCGTCATCACCTCGACTAGCTCACAGGAATTAATGTTCCGCTCGAGGACACTGCTACGAGCGTAAAGGGGGAGGGAGGTGTATAGATATTTAATGTTATGCTGTTATATTAATTACGTACAGTTTGTATTGGAAAACATTTTGTAACATTTGCTTTGTTATTCTTCTAAGAATAGCAATTATATTTATGTTCCCATTTATATTTTCTCGTTGCACGTATTGTAAGACCACTATTTCGTTATGCATCGTGGCAACAATGTAATTAGATGTGTCAAACACTGCCTTTATTTCCCGCCATATGCATAGTCAGTCTCTGTCCAGTGGTCAATTGTAGTGACAAGCGCGGACCTGCTTCCCGCTACTGTCGTTTTGATGTCTGTTTATCTTCATTACAAGATTTTAAAGAATCTACGGGTTTGATTGTCACCCTTCATTCCATTTCTTGCATGGATGTATGTGGCAGCATCCCAACACATTATGTAAGAAATATAAGTTGAATTGCTGGTGTAAACTCGCAGTTTTCCTGACTGACTATATATTCCACTTATATAAGATCCAAACTGCCACAGCTCTAAGTTGTTTGAATGAATCTTATTTTTCCTCTACATTCCAACTGCCTGACATTTCTATATTTCTTAGAATGGCTCCAAAAACCATCACACAGAACACCTGAGGGACAATAAAATGAGTAGGCTTCTGAGTTCTAAATAGAAGCAGATCCATCAGCAGTCTTGATCAATCTCCCCACCAATGAGAAATATCCAAAAAATACAAAGGAATTACAACTGGAGTCAAATCCAAAAGACGAGTCCTGCCACAAGTTTCCAAGGGAAAAACTGAATTGGTATCCTTCTCAGACAGGCCATTGCTAACTTCTCTTGAAGGGGATATGTAACCCAAAAAATTGGCCATTTCTTGTTCTAAGGCTTCTAAAGGGTTCTAAGGGACAAAATTCTCTCAGTAGACAGTAAGCTGTCTACCTATATTTCCATCATAAAATCCCCCCCCCCAAAAGTCTATCTTCATCCCCAAATAAACAACTATATAGTTTAGAAGGAGCACATATACTTCTCAACATAGATCAGAATGTCCAGCACTGAAGCCAGATGCAGAAGACAATCCTTCACCATCAAGACTGCCTGAAACAAATTGGGAAGAACTAACCAGTCATCCAAGTACATATTGTTTTGAGAACCTGGATTCCTAGCAGGTAACTCATTACACTAATGATGCCAAAACATTTGTGAATACCTGTAGCACCATGCTCAGACCAAAACACAGCTTGAATTAAAAGACCTTCCCTTTGAAGACAAAGCATAGATACTTCCTTGACTAGAGTTGGATTGGGACAATGACTCCTGTATGTTATCCAATTGTCCTTCTGGATGGCTGCTAAGAATGAACTGGATGGTTCCAACAAAAAGGTAGTCAGATGAACGAACTATGGAATTGATAATGGAAACATCTAATACAACTGGTTTCCGGCCCTCCCAGACTTTAGAAACAAGAAAAACATGGTTGTAAAACCACCATGACTTGTCTAAAACTGTCTTAACTGCTTCCTTGTGTATCATCTAGTACGTAATCCTCTCCTACAAAACTCTGAACTTTCTCTTCATGATGGAGGTACGCAGGGAAGAACATCATGGATGCTGATGGGTGGAAGTGCAACAAAAGGTACATTGTATCCCTCCCTGAGAACCTTCACCAACCAAGAATCTGCTATAAGCCTTGCTAGACAATCCAAAATCTCTGTAGACAGCCTCCTACTGGACCTTGAAAACGCAAAACATAGTTACAGTTGCCTTTAACATCCTTTCTCTTAGAATGAGAGCCTAGATCACCTTAAAAGGGCTTAACAGAAGTGGTACAATTCAAGGGTATTTTCAGTTCATATTCCATGTGGATCTCTGGTGTGAGGCCAACTGTAAGCACAGCACAACTGAAAGAATACTTCAAAGATTGTGCTAAGAAATCCTACTCTCCTGATAGAAAACATCTTCAACAGTTCTGGGTAAGGGGATGATGATGAGATGTATCAAAAATAGCTACAGCTACTTTATAAGATTAATATGAACAGAACTGTTCCCATTCTTTTAAACTAAGTTCCTCTGAAGCATCTGAAATAACTCTATCAAGACCAGGTAAATACTCCAATGCCTCATCAAGAGCAGTCACCTTTTCAAGACTAACTTTTTTTAGTTTTCTTTAGAAACATAGGATACTTTTCATGATAAAATTAATTCTTTGGATATTTATCTACTGTTAAATTAGCTTCATATTCATGTCGTTTGGTGCGATCGGCATTTAAAATAAAAACAAAATACTCTTGACTAACTAGCAAGGACTGTCACTGAAGTTATCTGTTTTCCCACCAGATAGTGCTAGAATGTTTACGTTCTTTGTCATATTTCTTCATGACCACCCACTAAGATGCTGGGAGGCTATGTGGGTTTCCACTTTGACAGTTTTATCATGAAAATTATCATTAATTTGGAATGAATCTTACCTACTGTTAAAGTTACCTGAGTAAAAGACTAAATAAGGAGGTGGGCTATTGCATTCAGAAGAAACTGGGTTCAGGCAAGCAAAATAAAAGCTTTTTTAAAAAAGGAGAAAAAGCTTCTTAACATTCCTGCTTGATGTGGGATCCCCACTGGTAAGTACTGTCACCAGATGTTGGAATCACAACAGGGCGTAAGGTCCTCGTAGTGAGGCTTGTCTGAGGAGCATTACAAGGAAAAAAGGACTATCTCTCAGAGCACTAGTGACTCCTGTGCCTGGAATGAAAGCCCATAACCTTTAGTCCAAAAGAAAAGACAACTATCAACATTATATAAGAAGGTAAGCCCCTGTACACCAAAAGTGTACCTTCAAGCTTCAAAAATTCAATAAATGGATTTCTAACAACTAATGATAAGACAGAAAGCAAGGCTAATAGTATTATATTTAGTTCAGGAGAAAGAGTCCCCACTGCAATGAAAGGACTAAGGGCTTAATACCTCACGTTAAAGTTGAACATTCACAAATAATGAGGCAGAAACAATTATGACTCCCCTAAGCTGCAAGAAAACCTTCTCTAAAAGGTTTTAAAGGAAATAAAAGAAATACAGAAGTCATGAGGATTATTTCTAATAGGGTAAAAACTCAGGAATCAAGTCTGTACAGACTTTACCCATCTTGGACATAAGAGTGTTTGGCCTTCTAACCCCACAAATAAATTAATAACTTCTCCTCTTACAGGTTATGTCTGGCCAGGAAAACCCTTGAGTTCTATACCCTTGAGTTCTAACTAGGTATAAGACAGCCATTATTCTATTACTACATACCTAATTAGTTAGATTAAGCGCTGTCACAAATCTGGATAGGGCTTTCAATTCTAAATCTTTTCTGTAAGCAAAGAAAGAGGAGAAGTTGTCAACTAGAGCAAAGCCAAAGAATAAGAAAAGGCTTGAAACTCACAAGTATAAACTCTTAACCCTTTCCAATCCTCCTCCTCTGAGCCCAGTCAGGTGGCTCCTCTGGTCCAGGTCGGTCAGACAGAGATGGTAGTGCTTAAAAGATGTTTACAACTACAGAAATATTCGTAAAAATGAGTGTAATTTCTCTTGCTGTCATCTTTTTCATATGAATCATATATGGTTGAAAAGCTGATAAAATGCACTCATCTTTATGTACACTGATTATGATCAGACAATTTTTTCTTCAATGAAAACTTTAAGAACAATAGCAACATAAATTTATTGGAAGAAAAATTTATCAGTGTGATTTTTTTTACCAAACCAAGAATCAACAAAATTCTTCCTCTTTATTATTTTGAATGGTCTACTATTATAAATGAGACATTTTATAAATGTTATGGTCAATATAATTAAAAATCTTTTCTTTTAAAAGTAACGTAAGACCAAAAAGCAATTTTCATTGTATAATTTTAACTTGCCATATAAGGTACAGATTTAAGACATTTTACATCATGGCTAATATGATACTTAATTCTTACAACTATCTGTAATGTTTTTTCATATTTCAATCATGATTAAATTTTCTTTTCATTTATAATACCATCAGTATTTTATTAAAAATGTATTATTCTCCTCCACTGTTTTTTCTTTTTTGCTAAGTAAATGAGAATTGAACTCCATCCATGCATATATATATATATATATATATATACATATACCACATACATATCAATTAATATATATATATATACATATTATCTATATATATATACTAATATATGTATATATATATATATGATATATATATACACACACACATTAGTACTTTGTTTGTTGAACAAATGCTCGTACTTTGAACTGACTGATTATCTAGTTTATACTTGTATTCGACGGCTTACTGGAAGCGCTTCAGTGCGGCATAACGATAAGAAAACAATGAGTATGGAAACAAGGGCTCAGTTGTGTCGCAGAATGACTGCTACCACAAGAAAAGGCCAGGAGGAGATTGCTGAATGAAGCCAAATCCCAGCCTAACCAACCAACCAAGGCCACCAAAACAATCAGTTCATTTATTTAGTGTTATTTGGAGTTTTTTAGGGGATAAATTTTTACAAAAATATAGAATATTCAAGTGAGAACCATAGGAAACGGAGGTTAGATTCACAGAAGGAATAACTTTGCCTAAATGGAGTAATGACAGATTGTACTGAGGGCATTGTAAACATGCCTATAGTATCGGGAAATCCTTTTTCACTGGGCACGCTATACATGCCCCGGATTGGAAAGGGTTGATAGTTCCTAATCTGGCGAAATAAACAGATAACCAACTTCTTTATTGCCTACCAAAATAGTTAAATTGAGGCACTGCAATAAAACTGGGCAAGGGCTTCCATCTATATCCTTTTCTCTAAGCAACTGAAAGAAAAGGGAGAGGGTTGCATCTAGAACAAAGCTCACAAACATGAAAGGGCTTGAGGCAACAAGAGCTAAAAGAAAAGTGTCTTCAAAGTTCTTGAGTGATGTTTTATCAAAGTGCTTAAATGTAGTTAACATCTTTTGTATTACATCTAAATTTCCTCCTAGAAACATGATTGTAAGATGAAATTTCCAGCACGACAGATTGAAAACCTCTTCAAACTTTAAATCACAAGCAAAATTCTAGTCAGCATGATGCAGAACTAAAAGCAATGTAAAGTGGTGTCGTTGATAGCTGTGACATAAACTGTTTTGTGTACTGGAGATACTGGTAGAGCTTAAAATAAGATACCTAGTGGATCGGGTGCTGGATATCACTCAAGACAAGCACCAAGATAAAAAAACTAGGCACTGTTATTAATACACAAGCCTAACAGTGGAGAGCCTTTTAGATTTAGGGATTGTTTCCTTGGGGGGCATCTAGAAATTCCATAGTTCTTAACAGACAATTAACAATCTCCACATGGTGGGATGAAGATGTAGAGGCTTGTTGGAATCTTCTCGAATAAGAATGTCTGAAAAGATCCTTCCAGAATGGAACACAATGAGGAGCATCTACCACTAGGAAAGAAAGATAAGGGAACCATTGGCTTGGGGGATCACAAATCCACTATCAAAATCATCCATGTGAGGGCAAAGTTCACAACTTGTTGAATATTTCCTCAAAACAGCAAACTGAGGAAAAGCATATAAGTCTAGATTCAACCATTCTTGAAGGAAGACATCAACTGCCCATGCTTGAGAATCCTATAATGGAGGGGAGTAAACAAGTTGTGTTGTGTCTTAGGCAGTCATGAACAAAATGAGGATCTTTGGGTATCCCTACAGGTCCCACTACTTCTGGCAAACCTGAGGATGAGAAGACATCTGACTGGAAACCTTGCCCTTTTCTCCTGGGATGGTCTTCAAACAAAGTTTTTACTAGGAAAAAACGAGGTACTGGAATGACTTTGCTATGCTCTGTCCAAAGGATAAGGTAGTTCTTGTTAGTCTGAGCAAACCTCTTGATTTGTGTGTTCATGCCATCATATCTAAGACTCAAAACTAGCTCAGGCTACTCTAAACTGCTATGAGCTGTAGGATGTTCACACTTCCACTTCCTGACATCAGATGTTTCTCAGAATGGCCCCTAAATCTGCCTTTGAGACATCTGAGGACAGTGTAAAGGTTCTTGAGGTCTGCAAGCCAACCCAGTACAGTTCTCAAAAATTGGTCAAGTTATTTATCCATCTCTCTCTTGCTTGAAGGCCTCATTGCATAACTGTCCAATCTACCCTTCCAAACTCTGTCCAGTCTACCCTTCCAAACTCCTGGTGTGTGGAGAGAAGGATATCAGTAAGTTGATAAGGGTAAATTATAACAAAAAGTACAAAGTATCCTTCCCTGAGGATTATCACCACCAAATGTTCTGCTTGATACTTTGCCAGACACTGAAAATCTGCACAAGGCCTTTTGAGGATCCACACAACCTACTGATCTTGGATTTCAAAACTTCAGTTATGGTTACATGTGTAATTTTTTCACTCAGAATGTGAGCCAGAACCTTACAGAAGCAGAACTCGAGAGTAAATTGGGAAATTCTATAAGGAACTTTTGTGCAAAAAAGGTTGTAGGGGCAAGACCCTAAAGAGAAGACTTCAAAGGTAGTGCTAAGAATTTCCAGTCTCCTGATTTGAGACATCTTAGGTGATGGCCTTAAACACTTAGGGGTTAAGTAGACATGATAGGTCACTGTCAAAAACAGCTACTAATGTTTGAGCTGGGCTATCTAATATAATTTACAAAACTGTTTTTGTTACTAAAAACTGATTTGTAAAAGGAATAAGACATTCTCCAGGTAGCCTTGGAAGTAAGTTTACAAAGAGAGGTTATAACTCTGATGCATCATAGAGAAACTGTGCCTCTTTAGGACTAACATTTACAATTATCCTATAGTATGTATAGAGTACTTACATACATACTTTTATATACATACATATTTGCACATGGATTAAAAAACATTACACATATGCACTTATATATACGTACATACATATAGTGGTACCTTGTTTGTTTAATTATGTCGAACATTACGTTTTTTTAATGACATTTTCAATAAAATTTTGTATCATTTGTCAAATAAATCCTCATACTTCAAACTGACCTATTACCTTGTTTATACAGTGAACCCCCCATATTTGCGGACTTCAGATTCATGGACTCACATATTTTTTTGTTAAAACTATAAAAAAAACCAGATATAACCATTTTCAGTGTCTGTTATGTAATCCAGTTAACGGCGCAATCAATCAACGGTGAATCGGTTATACGGCAGTCGTCAAAAATATTAATTAAAAAAATAAGGCATTTTAAAGGTATCTTTACGGCACAATTTTCAGTTAACAGCGCCGCTAGCGCCGTTGTCTAATGAGTTCATACATTTGTAGAAATGCCGTTCAGACCATAAAGGATATGCAAATTATATTAACAAATTTTATGGAGAGTTATTACGTAAGTAGGGTTAAAATAAAATATGCCACTGACGCTGTTCTATGCCGAAAATATCGAGTTACATAAGTGCAAATTTAGCTATGGATGTGTCGATTTTATAAATGTTCATGCTTTTGTTTAAAATGTGTATGAAAATGTATTATGTGAAAGGTATTTTTATTTCTGTACAGAAATATGATACAATGGCAGCTTTTGAAACTGCCCTTCATGTTATCAAATACAATGTTTTTTCATGTTCTTTCTTCTAGCCGCCGTCTGCCGCTCTTCCGAAAATATAGATTTAAAAAAAGTGCAAATTAGTGATCGATGTGTCGATTTTATAAATGTTTATGCTTTTATAAATGTGTATGAAAATGTATTACGAATAGGGTATTTTTATTTCTGTGCAGAAATATGATAAAAAGGCAGCTTTTGAAACTGCCCTTCAAGTTATCGACTGCGATGTTTTTCAAGTTCGTTCTTGTATGCCACCGTCTGCCGCTCTTCCGAAAATATAGAGTTAAAAAGAGTCCAAATTTAGCGATCGATGTGTCGATTTTTTAAATGTTTATGCTTTTATGTTTAAAATGTGTATGAAAATATATTACGTAAAGGTATTTTCATTTTTGTACAGAAATAAGATACAAATTAAGGCAGCATTTGTAACTACGCTCCACGTAGTCCGGGGATGTTTTTTCATATTCATTCTTGTCTGCCAGTTCCGAAAAATGCATTGTGTTATTTTATTAATTATGCATCTTTTCCATAAATCCTTTAAAAAGTTACACATTATTTCACTGTATCCAAGAATATTGTATGTATTCTCATATTATTGTATTTTAAAATACTACGGCAAATTTAAGCCAGTATTGTCCGCGGAGCGGCCAATGTTGTGTTTGAAATCAGCTGATGAATACGAGTTTGTTTCACCATAATGCAATTCTGAGCGAATGCTCTTGCTTCTAGTTAGCATAAACGAATATCTATATACTTGACTTATATGAGACAAAGTTATTTTTCCTTATACAGCGTGTTTTTAGGTGGAAATATTTATTGAATATGTCTTGTTGTGAATGTGAACTAATTTTTTTTTCGTTAACAAATTACGTTGGCGGCATGTTTATTGCGTAAAAAATTAGTACGTGATTCCGTTCGCAATAATCCTTTATATCATCGTAATACGAACTTTACGTTATTTATCTTATATCGGCGTGAAACCAACAGTAAAATGTGTTCTTTCAAGCACAGTAGGTTTGATTAAAACAATGATTTTATCCCAATTTTATCTACAGTTGTGTTTGATGGCAGACGTTTACTGCAGTTTTATCCTTGTTGCCGATGTACGATAATAGTCATTAGCAGCTTGAACAGTTTTCTCAGCTTCGGTTATAACTAGGTTTAAATTTAACAGTATATTTCCCGATTGATCTTTAATCTATATTGATCTCTGATCTTTAGCGAATAAAGTTATTACATTAAGATATCTCAGTTCTATTCTATACATAACGCCATTTATAACAAATACGGTAATGTTGTACTGTAGTACGATGATTGAAATACAAGACAAACAGATGTTATCCAGTTCGGTTGTACTTAGAAAAAAAAAAAAAAAGTCGTTCTCTTGTTCCGTTGTTCATGGCTGTACACGTTCACAGCAACGAGTATAACGTTAAAAACCATACTTTCATCATTCTCTTTTGCTATTATTGAACTTATGTAACTAGAAGATGAATAAAGTTAGGCCATTGTAATTTGATCTCCCATCAAAACCGAACTATCGTAGACTATCGTAAGTACTTAAGAACTAAAATCGGTAAGACTAATCATCGTAACCTGAACACTACAGCTACCTGTATACTGTATAAACTTTATTATGTATATCTTTACATACTCTAGACACCCACATGTACTGTACAGTAAATTCTATAGTACTATACTGCATAAATATAATTTTACTTATTGCGCCGTTGTGGGATTACGGCGCCTTTGACTGGTCTAGAGTTTCGAAAGAAGGAGTGCGGTGGCCGTAGGCTTTAAAATCGCTCAGCGTCGAAAATCGCTTGGGCGTCGTGGCCAGGAACGGAACCCCTGCCCACTAACCGAGGGCCCCGCCTGTACTGTATTCAACAGCCTACTGCATTCTACAAGAAAAACTGAATTACCATGTTTTTTTCTTTAAAATACTAGTTTAATGATAACATTATTCAACAAAATTAAAGAATAAAGCATTTCAATATAAAAATTAGCTTAAAAGATGTACAAAATCATACGTCACACGCAGCTGACTTGAGACTGAACAGGGGAGAGTTGATACTGCGAGGAGAAGAGAGAGTACAAATATTACTGTATGGATGTAAAAGTAATAACAATCCACATACAAAAACGTAATTTCACAATAAATTTAACATTATGATAAAATGTGAAAACAATCAAATGCAATACAGTGGACCCCCGTATTTGCGTTCTCCAGATTTGCGGACTCTCACATTCACGGATTTCTCTCGGGAACGTTTCCCGGCATTATTCTATAAGAAATATCCAGAAATTATTGTTTTATTTAACAATTTCATCATAAAATGCACTTTTTGTGATAACTAATAAAAAACCAGATATAAAAATTTTTTGTGGGTTTTTCTTGAGTTTTAACTAACAAATAGGAGGTTTTAAGCATTTTCATAGTGGTTCCAACTATTTGCGGGTTCTAACTATTCACGGGGGGTCTGGTACGCATCCCCTGCAAATACGGGGGGACCACTGTACAGTAAAAAAAAAAAAAAAGTTTTAGCCGAGCCAATGTTCGGTGCGCCAAATGAGATGGTATAGTTTAATGATATCCATATTAAACAAAACATTAATTGAAAGATTAAAGCTATTCACAATAAAATTTAGCATAAAGATTATCAACACCATAAGTCACCGCAGTGATGCACAGCTAACTTGAGATAGAGGGAGGGAGCATTTATATTTTTGAGGAATAATAAATGAATGATTTTAAGTTAAACAGCATCATAGATCATGATATTGTTGAGAGAAGGAGAAGAGGCAGTAAAATCTTTACTATATGTATACACAAAAGCAGTACCAATTCACATAAAAAAATAAAATGTTATCCACAATAAATTTAACATTATGATAAAACACAAAAAGAATTATATGCAATACAGTAATTAAAAAATGAAATAAGTCTTGCTTGAGCCAGTGTTCAGTGCTCTGAGTGAGACAATAGAGAAGAGAGGGAAATGAATGGGGGTTATGGGAGGGGAGACAGGTCTGCTTCCCACTGACTTACCAGCTGGGCTGGGATGATTATTCACCTATTTTTTCACTTCTTTTGGCAACAGTAAAATACCTATCAAGTGACAATGCCTTTTTACGATTTTTTGGAGCACTGTAAAAGTGGCTCAGCTCCATAATAAACACACTGCCCTGCGTTAAGCTTCTATATGCTTTCAATTTCTTGTTGAAACGACTTCCTTGTGTAAAGTTATTTAATTTCTTATTCTTTCTCTAACTTGCATTCTTTACTTATTACTTATTTATTTGCAAAATCCTCATGTTTGCTAACAGTAAGCTGATGTATTGTGACATAATTAATCTCTTTTCTGCAACTTAAGATTCAAGTTTAAACACGTCAACAATCATACATGCTGATCTCTCTCTCTCTCTCTCTCTCTCTCTCTCTCTCTCTCTCTCTCTCTCTCTCTCTCTCTCTCTCTCTCTTTGTAAAATGTGAATAAAATTGATTTTGTTATCATTTTGTTATCAACCTTTCCCTACTACTGCGACCATTTCAGTTTCCTCCAAGGGTTCCTATCTCTCCTCCCTCCATCCCAGGTGGCCATGCACCATTTTCACCGAACAGTACGCAAATCGAACACAGAAACAAATTTTCTGAAAACTTTTACTTCATATAACATACTGTTTTATTACTTTGCCCACTTACTTTAACTTTTGAACACATTAATTAAACAAAGATTGAAAAGGGAATGTTTTGGGTTGGCTGGAACGAATTATCCTGATTCCCTTTATTTTTTATGGGGATATTTGTTTCATATTTCGAAGAAATTGCATTTTGACCAGGCTTCTGGAAAGGATTAGGTAAGTTCGAAGTCTGAGGTACTACTGTATATGTATATATAAATACATACATAAAATAAGATCATTACAAATAAGTATTACATTTTGAGTAGTCGAGCTGTAGTGCTAGAACAAAATACACAAATAAAAGTTACTTTCACCTCACAATTAGGCCAAATTAAACTACCTATAGAGGAGGCTTCACTTCCTTGGTTAAGAACTAGCAACTTGCAAGTTGAACAGAGGAAAGGTTAAACCACATACATATGTCATAAAGTCCTAACCCAGCTCTAAGCAGATTTAAAAAAAAAAAAAAAAAAAAAAAAACGAAAAGACGCAGTATCATCCGAGAACCAGCACAAAGGGAACACTTCTAAGATTGCCTCTGAAGATTAGATTAAGCCAGCAACATGATGGCACATTATCTAATTTGGTTGATTCCTGAAAGCTCACTTGACAAACACAGTTGCGAGCACAAAACAGTTTATGTTAGGTGAAGAGCTATTAAATAGTGAACAGATGTACACATACCTAGCATCATATTTTATTAAAAATAGAGTAAATTATAGTAATTCTCTTATGACTACTCATCCATTTTCCAAAGGCTCTACTTGATGAGAACGTACCTTACCATATTCAGTTAACTTCTTACTCATTACAACAGAAGCAGAGGTGGAAGAAAACTAAGGAACCTCAGTTAACATATTCATATTCGGCAAAAGGAAGTGAAGACAGAACAAACAGAGGTTTGCACTGATTAAATATTAAAGAAGAATCAAACAAGAAATGGCTGAAATTCCTTAAGTCCAAACAGAGGAACTGAGGTGGAGGAGGTGAAACATGGCCAGAATATCAGTACTGACGACACTACATGCTGGGTGAAAATACCAGATGGAGGAACAAGTATTTGGGTGGAGAAGGGAGAGAATTCCTGTAAGATGTCACCATGTAACCTTAACGACAGTCAAGTGTTGTCTCCACAGACTGACGTCATCACATAACAGTGACAACAGTCAGAGAGACTGCACAACAATTAACACTTTCCTATCTGTATAGTTTGAGCACTGAGCCTGTAATGGGAAAAATATTCCTTTAATTATTAGTGATTTATTTAGGAACTGATTCATCATCCTCCTCTAATATCTTTACACTGCTGTTGTAAAAGTGATTGGAATTGTGAAATGTTTTCATTTTTGTTGTGAACGTCGAGTGCGTAGCAGTGTAGCCAGTCCCTTGTTTTGCTTTTTTCTTCCGCTCTGAGTATGGGAACACTGCCCTGAATCTTTCGTCTGCATTTTGGTAACACTAAAAGACCATGTAAGGATCACGAATTCTTTCATGTGAGGAGAACATCAACCAGTTCCATCCTTCATTTTGGCTATTTCACCAAGTTATTAATACAAATGATTATCTATTTCTTGCAAGGTAAGCTGTTAAAGCCGTAATATTACCGTTGGTTCATTAGTTGGAACAGGTCACTATCATGAAAGAACAGTAGCAGATGAGGATTCAAGTGTAGTTACATACCCAGTCAAACATGATTGCAACCCCTTAACTTGGAAAATTTTCATTGTTGTGAAAGATGCTTCACATTCGTTGGTTGTCATGAGATTTTGCTGTGTTAGTTTGAGTTGTAACTTAGCGTTTGACAGGGTTGTAAAACGTTAAAAAAGTAGTTATAAGTGTTTTGTTTGTATAAAGTTTTTGCAAATACCAGTGCCAAAGGGTACCACAAAATGGCTGTCCTACAGGGCATCTTGGGGTTACCCCTACCTCTCTCATGGAAATTTCCACTGCCAATCATGATCTTAGGCTAGGCTATACAGGAATTTAAGAGGGCCTACCCTAGACTAATCCTGTTTGAAAGAGGAATTATGAATATTTTTGATAAATATAGTTAGGCTATATGTATATAAATTCATGGAAAACTTGATTACATAGGACTTGGCCTGTACCCTCATTAAACTAACCTAACTTTGTGGCCTATTGTAACCTAGTCAAAAATCAACCATGTAAACTTTACATAGGCTATCCTTAACAATTTCTGAAGAGGCCTAGGCTAGACTATATCCTGTTAAAAGGCACCTTAGCCTAATTTTACCTCATTTTAGTTTTAAGTTTTTCTCATTAATCTTTCTGGTAGCCTTATCCATTGACATATATTGTGTACAAACATTTAGCACTGTGTGGAGTAGGGTATCAAATGATTTACACCTTACTGTAAATTAACTGATTCCAGGGCTGCTCCATGTTTGATACTTATCCTATTATGAAGGAAAAGCAATTCCCATAGTATGTAGTTGCTATATTTTTTTGAAGTCTCAATATAAAGAGTTATTTTTTTGTTGTTTTAAACTACTCTCTTGTATTGTTTTCTGGAAATCAAAAATTAAATAAAATTAATATTTCCAGGGATCTAGTCCAGGAGTTCTGAAGACTAGGTAAATTAACCAAGTCCAGGAGACTAGGAAAGATGAGAAAGTTGGCATGATGTAGTGAATAAATAAAGAAACGAACTGAGTACCAGGAATTTTCTTCAATACCATCCTACCTACCACTAAAAATGGAAAATCAGCACTTCAATTGCCTCCCAGCGGGAGGACATCACCTGGCCTCATCAGTAATAAGACCCATACACACAAGGAATATCATGTAATAACAGGTAGGACAGGCCTACCATAATTCCCAGGCATCGTAAAGGTCGGTAGCCTTTATACCCACTGTGTCAACTATGACACAACCATTCTCCGACGCCTGTCTCCAGGCAAGAAGACTGACAACAGTGCATATGTATAGTAGTACCTAGTATTATTATTCTCGTATATCTTAATGTCATGGTGAGGGAAAAATCCTCCCGTGATAAGCCTACCTGAGACCCAAGGTGTCTGGGAGCGCTCGACAGTGCAAAAATATAATTATTTCAAAAATTCAGCAAAAATAAAATTTTATGCCAACATTCATTTTCCTGTCCTTTTTTTCTAAATGTTTATATTTTATGGTGGAATAGTCAGAATAAGAGTCCCAGCCCTCTAAATCCGAAAAAATTTGAGTTATTTAACGAAAAAAAATCTTTACTTATTTTTATATTTTCATTCGTAACCAAAAAAACTATGAAAATCAGGCGTATGAATTATTTTTTATGAGAAAGCCAACAAAATTCTCTAAATATTGACATATAAAACAATGGAAAATGAATAAGTTCTAGCTGGTGAAAAAATTGACAGAAAAGAGGGTAAGAAACAGAGCGCTCTGCCGGCGTATGGTGAGAATTATCGCTAGAAAAACAATAAATTTTTTTTGAAGAGCCCTATCTCGGTTATTTTTCATAGAAATTACTTTGTAAATATACTAAAAATGTAGAGGAAGGTTGAGGAATAAGTGAGAGTCAAGAAAAATGGCTTTGGTAATGGCAACAGTTTTCATTTTGACATTATAAGTTGATTGAAACAAAAAATTTTACCGTTGTCAACATTATCATTTGTAGCTCAAAAGCTATATCAGTTAGGTGAATGAATTATTTTTTATGAGCAAGCCAACACAATTCTCTAAATACTGACATATAAAACAATGAAAAATGAATAAGTCCAGTTGGTGGAAAAAATTTATAGAAAAGAGGGTAAGAAACAGAGTGCTCCGCCCGGCGAATGGTGAGAATTATCGCTAGAAAATTTTTTTTTTGAAGAGCCCTATCTCAGTTATTTTTCACAGAAATTACTTTGTAAATATACGAAAATGTAGAGGAAAAGTTGTAGAATAAAGAGAAAGTCAAGAAAAATGGCTTTGGTAATGGCAACAGTTTCATTTTGACGTTATAAGTTGATCGAAACGAAAAAAAATGTTACCGTTGTCAACATTATCATTCGTAACTCAAAAGCTATAACAGTTAGGCGAATAAATAATTGTTTATGAGAAAGCCAACACAATTTTCTAAATATTGACATATAAAATAATGAAAAACAAATAAGTCCAGTTGGTGAAAAAAATTTATAGAAAAGAGGGTAAGAACAGGAGCGCTCTGCCCAGCATACAGTGAGAATTATCGCTAGAAAAAATTTTTTTTTTTGGAGAGCCCTTATCTCTGTTATTTTTTAGTAGAAAGTACTTTGTAAATATACAAAAATGTAGAGGAAAAGTTGAAGAATAAAGAGAGAGTCAAGAAAAATAGCTTTGGTAATGGCAACAGTTTCATTTTGACTTTATAAGTTGATCAAAACGAAAAATTTTACCGTTGTCAACATTATTGTTCATCCTCCCACTCCAGACAAAAGCAGTTCCATGGCTTGCTTGGTTGGGGCGAGGTTAATCCTACGAGCCTTCCAAGAAAAGTCATAATCCATTAGCAGCCTCCTTATCTTGGCATCTTCTGGAGATTCAGAGCCCTGCCTAAAATCTAAACGTCTCTTATGGGATGCACTAACGCGTTATGCACCACTTTTACCGTAAAAACTTCGTGAATGCATATAGAAAAATTGCTCTCTTGTGACATCACTATGTAAACAAAAACACGTGTCTACAGGAACTACTTGGCTGGCGCATTGATACCCGAGTTACACGGTCCAAGGTATGATGTAGCCTCTGGAAATCGCTACTTGTCCGAAAATAAAAAAAAATTTACCCCTACCACGCGTACGAAAAATTTCGGGAAATTTTACGTAGAGCTACGTCAGTCAGGTAGGAAGGGGGTAGGGTAATTTTGTGTACTATTATGTCAATTGGATATGAAAGTGTTAAGAGGTAATTATCAAGAAAGAGAGGTGTGCTAAAGTCAAGCCAACTCGCTCTAGTTAACCCTCTTACGCCGGAGCGGTAAATAAAAAATTGTCTCCCGTGTGCCGGAGGGGTTTCGGAGTGAGCGCGGAAGCGGAAAAAATATTTTTTTCAAAAAATCACAGCGCGCTTAGTTTTCAAGATTAAGAGTTCATTTTTGGCTCCTTTTTTTGTCATTGCCTGAAGTTTAGTATGCAACCATCAGAAAGGAAAAAAATTATCATTATCATATATAAATAATGCGATATATGATAGCGCAAAAACGAAATTTCATATATAATTGTATTCAAATCATGCTGTGCGCAAAACGGTTAAAGGTAACAAGTTACTTTTTTTTCGTTATAATGTACACTAAATTGCGATCATTTTGGTATATAACACATTGTAAAAACGGATAAAAGCAAACACAGAGAAAAATATATTACACAAAATAATGCATGAATTCGTAACGCGCGGACGTAAACAAATATTTTTTTCTAAAATTCACCATAAATCTAAATATTTGTTCTAGAGACTTCCAATTTCTTTCAAAATGAAGACAAATGATTGAATATTACTATACTGTAAGATTATTAGCTTACAATTGCAGTTTTCTACCATATCTGGTGAGTTAAATTTGACCAAATGTCAAATTTTTTATATATATATATTTTTTATATGCAATTATTTCGGAAATAAGAAAAGCTACAACCTTCAAATATTTTTAGTTTTATTCTACATGAAATTGCGCACATTTTCATATATAAAACTCTATGAAATGCCTCATATGAAACGGAACAAATATTCTGAGAATGGGACGTACGTATTTTGGAGATTTGTGGCGGAGAATCCGCGCGCGGAGGGAAGGAAAGATTTTTTAAAAATTCTCCATAAATCTAAATATTTTGCTAGAGACTTCGAATTTGTTTCAAGATGAAGATAAATGACTAAATATTACTAGACTGTAAGAGTTTTAGCTTACAATTGCGTTTTTCGACCATTTCGGTAGAGTCAAAGTTGACCAAATGAGAAAAGCTACAACCTTCAATTATTTTTAGTTGTATTCTACATGAAATTGCGCACATTTTCATATATAAAACTTTATGTAACGGCTAATTTAAAATGGTGCAAACATTACCACAATCGCACATGATTTTTCGTAAAGAAAATGTTATTTTTTTCATAAATTCACCATAAATCGAAATATTGTTCTAGAGACTTCCAATTTGTTGCAAAATGAAGGTAAATGCTTGAATATGACTAGAATATAAGCGTTTTAGCTTACAATTGCGTTTTTCGACCACTTTGGTAGAGTCAAAGTTGACCGAAGGTTGAAATTTTGGCAATTATCGCTATTTTATGAAATATCTCAAAACTGATAAAAGCTACAACCATGGGTTGTTTTTATAGTTGTATTGTGCATGAAATGCACACATTTCCATATATAAAAACTTTATATAACGGCTAATTTTAAAAATGGTGCAAACATTACCACAATCGCATGTATGATTTGTTTCGGAAGGTTAGTTACCAGCGCGGACGTAAGGAAAAAGTTTTTCATAAATTCACTCATAAATCGAAATATTGTGCTAGAGACTTCCAATTAGTTGCAAATTAAGTTAAATGATTGAATATTACTAGAATATAAGCGTTTTAGCTTACAATTGCGTTTTTGCGACCATTTCGGTAGAGTCAAAGTTGACCGAAGGTTGAAATTTTGGCAATTATCGTTATTTATATGAAAATATCTCAAACTGATAAAGCTACAATCATAAGTATTTTATTGTTGATTTCTACATAAAAATGCGCACATTTTCATATATAATACTTCATGTAACGGCTATTTACAATGGTACAAAAACAATTATGTCAAAGTGACGAAATAATTTCCGAGATGTGTCACAGATACTTTTTAGTGCGGCAAGAAAGAAATTGGCGCTTGCGCGCCTGCCTAACGATTGTAAACAAAACAACACCTTGATCTGTGAACTCCCAGCATCCCCCAAGGCGCGTGATTCAAAAGTTTTAGGCTGGTAGGCCTATAAGTATTTTTCCGCGAATTTAAAAAAAAACTTTTGTAAGTCGACGTAAAATACGTCCAGAAGGTCGCACATCGGAGACAAAAAAATGTCGACGTAAAACTAAGTCCAGTCGGCGTAAGAGGGTTAAATAGGCAGCAGGAGAGGAAGAGCTGCTATAATCAAAAGGAATAATTGTCACCACATGACAAATATGAGGCGATAGAGGGGAAAAACTGAGCAAGCCAGGTAAGGGTTATTGTCTGGTTGGAGACAATACCAGGGGAGCAACAGATAACAGACGAACAGATACACATTCAGAACTATTGAGGCAAATGTAATATGTACGTCTGAAATCCTAATGCTACCTTTTCACATAAATCTCAATCACTATCTCTAAAAGGGCGAATCTCGGACTTTACAATACATATACCCTTTCGCAACCTGAATTATTTTCGTACAAAGAAGCAAAAAAAATCTTCGTCTTTGCCCTTGTAACCTGGATTTTTCGTATGTAGGGACTTTCGTATGTAGGGGTATGACTGTACATATTTCTGGTGTCGACCTGTGTCGCCCTATGAAAAATCCCTGTTATTCATTTTTCCCAGTATAAATAGCTCTTACATATACCAGAGAGAAAAGCTAACAAAGTTATGCTGAGGTTACTACCCCCAGCGCGATCACCCAAGGGGTGTCGGTATAGAATAGGGGCGCTGTGTTACCACAGACCACAGGGTTTCTGCCATTTAGATGATTCCCTGTCAAAATCCCTCTCTTTTGGTGTGATTCGTTACAACGGAATCCCACTACTCTTCCACACTCGCCACTATTACTACTACCCAGCACCACTTTCATTCCTGTTAAGAGCCGTGCGCTGTAAACTGATTTTTTTGAGCTTTGCTATTCTTTGCATTATTGCAACAATTTCACCAATATGAGGGCCCAATCTTCTGCTGCTTTGAAGTTGAGTACCCCAATTGGGTTTTTTATCATAAATAAGTGATATTAATTATGCTATCAGTCCAGGCCCCTCGAGATATGAGTTGAGGAGGCCGGCGACTGGTCAGCCATTTTGTGCGTCGCATAGCATCAACCAAACTTACGCACGGACATATTTTAAAGTTAATATTTAAGTTAATATATAGGCTTAGCTTTGCTTACGAGATTATCATAAAGTGATATTTCCGTTAAAACAGATATTAGTTACATTTCATAGTAATTTGACTTATAATTTAATACAACAATGTCTCGGTGCTAGTGAGTATTCTCGTATCTAGCCTAGTCTTATTACGGTAACCATATTTGATCCTTAACGGATACATGAATTATTACACCTATTAGCTTAATCAATTAAGCCTAGTGACCTTAATTTCAGTTTCTCGTGATTTTGAGTTAGGTCTGTATATGACCTTACTAATACGATCGGGAAAATTAACCAATTTTACGAATTGTGGAATTAAGTGATAATGTAGGTTACGTAGATAGTACTAGTTATTGAGTGATGATTTCTATACATTGTGATAGTATATTGTTGTATTTAGATCAATAAATATCCAAAGTAACAGTATTTTTTAGTGCATGGCCTACCTGGATAACCTCTTGACCGGGTTGGACCACTTCGATCGCGACGAGCCACTGCCAGTCAGCGAAAGTTTTGGGCTACGTAGCCTAAAAGTGGTTCTATCTTGGATCAGGGGTAGAGCCAAACAACATAAAACTGTTATTTGTAAACCTCTAAATCTCAGAGATTCTAATCACTGTGATTGGAGGCAAGGTTAATATGATAATAATACTTGAAGTTCGGCATGTTAGCAAGTAGTGGTTCGCCACGTCTTGTCCTCGACACCGACGAAGTTCGGTGTTCGGTATTGCCGGAATTCAGACCGAATAATTCATAACTTTGGCAATTATAGTGGTTCGCCACGTTTTTCTCTGACTTCGACGATGTTCGATGTTCGGCGTTGCCGGAATTCAGTTTGAATAATTCCTAACTTTGCAATTATAGTGGTATGCCACATATTTTCTCCGACACCAGCGAAGCTCGAGTGTCAGAATTAACATGCTAATGGAAATTTCTATCTATACTATTGTGCTTGAAAAATTACATAGTTCGGTAACAAAATGCTTCGCGAAGTATTTCGCCGACAAATTCATGAAATGTATAAATACTATAAGTATTACTAGACTAAGTTTCTTAGTAGTAAATTACTTAGTATTCGTTGTTAACGGAATACTTCGGCAACGGAGTATTTCCCCAACAACCTAGATAAGCATATATTTAATATAAGCATTATTAGACTAAGCTAATATTATAAGATAGTCGATACCGGAATACTTCGGCAACGAAGTATTTCTAGACAATCTAGTTAAGAACATCTGGAAAAATTAAGGCATATATACGTCGACACGGAATATTTCGGGAACGAAATATTCCGCTTACAAAGCTTACGAGTTTTATGATCTGATTATTAATAATTACTATTCAGTCGACAACGGAATAGTTCGGTACGCCGAAATGTTTCGGCAACGAAATACTTCGCCAATAAATAAAATGCATGATTTTTCTAGAAAATACCTGTCCTGTATCTCTAAAAACAAAATATTTCGTCGATGGTCTAACAATAAACCATCAAAAGGAAGATTACTCATTGAGTCTTTCGCATTACAGGTGGTCCGTTGCCAGGCTGAGGGATGCCACGCGTCACTAGGCAACGACTATGGCCACGTAGTATGTCGTTCGCACTCCAATTGTGCGGTAGCCTTGGATGACTACGTGGCCTGGCACCCGGACGCTTGTACCGTCTGTTACGAGCTTGTTTCGTTGTTGACTGATGAACAGGTAAGGATGTTACAGAATTATCTTATATACTAAGAATATAGTAAGGTAATTTGTGTATTGTTCTGGTCCGCCACTAAAACAAAGATTGCCTTACGGCGGACAAGTCGATCGTCCACGGCGCGAGGGCGTCCCTATGCAAGTGGGTGGTGGGGTTCGGCAGAAACTCACCAAAAGGCCGGCCCCATGTTTTGGATGCTGGCCTTTGCAAGAAGATCTTTCCAGGCGCCACCTTCATAACTGCGGTGCCCAGGGACGTTGCCGGACCCCTCATTGAAGCTATCCGCATTGAGACGACGGCCGCTTTAGGGGAGAAGCAGGACTTTACGGAGGAAGTGGCGGCGATCGACCTCAACGTCGAGCCGATGGTCACGGAGGACCAGGTAGGTGGGGAGGTAAGTGGGGCGAGTTCCCATCCTTCTCCTTCTCCTTCCCTTTCTTCAACTCCATCCTTTAAGGGTTTTTCGAAACCCGTTAAAGAACAAGGAATGCCGTCGGTTATTCCTAAAGTCAAGAAGACTTTAAAAAAGAAAAGCAACTCTGTTCCGCCAGCGGCGAATGAGTCGTCTTCGGTGTCACAACCGTCGACATCATCTGTCATTCAGCCTGCTGCCACAAATCCTTCCCCTACCGAAGGTACAGGGTCAGTCCCAAGGGCGGCGGAACAGTTCTTCGACCCTGAATCCTTCACTAACCAGCTGCTAGCTAGGATTAGTGGAGTAGTAGATCAGAGGATAGATGCACGCCTCAGATCAACACCGAACATCTCAAACCAGGCTCTCTCGTCATTGACTGAGAGAATCAAGCCCATTGAGGAGATGCTCTCAGGCCTCTTTAGATCCGGAACACCAGCTCTATCAATGTTGGTTCCGGATACTTCAAAGCTTCCCCTCTTAGATAAGGAAAACCCTTGGAGGTTGGCCTTAAATGCTCCCTTCGTAGAAGGAAGATTGACTATAGAAGGGTGTGGAACAAGACCAATAGAGGACTACGGGCTATTCCCAGCCGGTATGAAGTTTCCGTTCCCGGGCTTTGTCAGACTAGCACAACATGCGCTAGTCATAATAGCAAAGTACCAAAGGAAACTGTGATCTTTCCCAGGGAACAGGCCCAAGCTGTCTGGGTCCGTTTCCTAACAGAACTGAATTGTGTCAATACCAAATTGACACCGCACAAGGGAAAGTATACAATGTTTGTTACCCCAGATGGTCTTCCGTCACCATGTACAACCAAGGTGGCGGAGTTGTCATTGCAAGCAATCTATAATGACAAAAACCAGTCCAGCCCTGAAGGAAACAGAGCCAACATCTTTTGCTCTTGCCCTCAGGATCAGACATTTGGGTAAATGCTCCGGCAACGTTCACGGCTGGTAAACTAGAACCGGATTGTGCTTCGGACTTGTTCTCCGAACGACTGCCCAAACTCCCCGGACATTTGAGGTCAAGGGTGAATTTGAGGCAAGGACAAAGTTAGCCAGGACTATCAACTCCGTCACCTTGGCGGAGTTGCTAGCCACAACATACAAGACGAACCAGTCCTTCGGGTCTTAACGAAAAGTCTTTTACAGACTCTTCAATCAGACCTGACTGAGTTCGCAAGTGGCAAGGGAAGGGTTGTAGGAAACAGTTTTGGCTGAAGCTACAGTCAAACATGAACCATAAGCTATTAGATCATCCATTTGGGAGAAAAATCTCTTCCCCAAAGAGGAGATAAATTCCATATTGCACGAAGCAGCTAGGTTAACCAAAGTCTGAGAGTGAGGTGGGGTCTTCCTACAAAACGCCATTTTGATGTGTCTCCTCATCAACAAGCACCTAAAAAGAAGGCGAGAAGGTATAACCCTTACCAGACGGCCCGTCCTCATGGACATATGCAGGCAGTGCCGTCCACCTCAAAGGTAACACCACCACAACAATATGTATTGGTTCAGCCATCCTCGGAACCTCAACCTTCGACTTCATCGCAAGTTTGGGCTTCCCAGCATATAATCCTGCATATGAGACGAGAGGTGCCTTTCGTACATACAGCAGACATGCTGGGAGTAGTCGAGCCAGAAGAGGCTCCAGACTGCGAGGTGGAGTCAAGGGTAGAGGATTCCGAGGAGGTAGAGTAACTAGACCAGATTCCAACCAGTAAAATCTCCCAGGTAGGGGGGTGGGAGACTGTACTTGTTCAAAGGTCGATGGACCTTCAGTCCATGAACCCACAGTTTAATATCAAAATGGTCTAAGCTGGAAGTGGGAGAAGGGGGCCCACCCTCCCCCTCCAGTCAACTTCTTTCAAAAACCAACAGAGGACATCTTAGAATATACAAGGATTTTCAGAAACGTGCCATAAGAGGGTGAAGAGCATAGATTCCAAGCAAGAATTTCACAGGTACGGACCTTACTTCCCCATGGGGCCGTCACCACCTCTATAAGATTTACAGACGCTTACTACCACGTTCCAATAGCCAGAAACTTCTCTCCATACCTAGGATTTAGGCTAGGCAAGAAAGGACACTTTTAGTAGCCTACCTGGACGATTGGTTATTTTGGGAAGACAACGAAGCAGAATGTCAAAGATCAACATCCAAAGTTCTAAAAATTTCTAAAAAAATTTCTAGGATTTTCAGGTGAATATGGCCAAATCCAACTGACTCCACAAATCCCAGTTTCAATGGTTAGGAATTCAGTGGGACCTGAAGAAACACAAGCTATCTCTGCCACCCAAAAAGGGTCAAAGAAATAGTGAAGCTATAAAACGCGTGTAACAAAACGACGGTCATCTCGAAGGGAACAGGAGAGAATCCTAGGCTCCCTTCAATTTACATCAGTGACAGATGTCTTATTGAAAACCAGATTAAAAGATATCAATCAGGTCTGGAGATCAAGAGCAGTCTCAAACTCAGAGACGAAGTTTTAAGAATTCCAAACATTCTGAAAAAGAGACTTGTTCCATGGACAAAACAACAGAACCTATCCAAATCAGTTCCGTTCAATTTTCCTCCCCAATCTTTGATCATCCACACAGATGCATCCCTGAGTGGCTGGGAGGGATATTCTCCCTCAAGAAAGTTCGAGGGACATAGTCACAAACATTCAGTCATAAATGTATTGGAAGTGATGGCAGTGTTCATGACATTGAGAAATTACAACCGTCCAAGAAGATCACATTCAAGTTGTATCGGACAGCCTTGCAGTCATCCATTGCAAAACAGAAGAGGTCCCAAATCCAACAAATTGAATCATGTAATGATAACAATATTCCTATTAGCTGACCTGCTTTGTAGCTCCCAACATAGACAACAATGCTTTCGCGATCGATGCAATGTCTCTGAATTGGAACAGGTGGGAAAGGATTTATCTCTTTCCACCAGTGAACCTCCTATTGAAGGTATTTCACAAGCTACAATTATTCAAAGACCAGTTGGCACTAGTGGCACCCAATTGGCCAAAAAGAAGCAATTGGTACCCACTACCATGGAGATGAAACTCAAACCTCAAAAGACTCCATCCTCGAAATTAACACAGACAGTACAAACTTCGGACTGTGTCCAGCTTCCTCAAGAATTCTGAATGCCCTAACTTTATGGACTTCATAAAGTTTGCGGCACAAGATGAAATGAATGTAGATCCGTTTAAACGTTCTATTTGTAGAATCGGATAAAATAGATTCTACAATTAGACAACTATGACTCAACAGTTAAAAAACTAGCTGTTTTTGTAAATGGTGGTAACAATGTACAAGAAATGGATAAGAATCTTACAATTTCTTTCTTTAGATCATTACATGAGAAAGGCTTAGCTGCCAGTACTATTACCACAATTAAATTTGCCCTAAGAAAGAATTTTCAAATAGGTTTTCGATATTAATTTATCAGAACACATACTTCTCATCTATTCCAAAGCATGTGCTCGTTGAGACCGGTCAACCGTCCTCAATCGATATCATGGTATGTACAAGAAATGGATAAGAATCTTACAATTTCTTTCTTTAGATCATTACATGAGAAAGGCTTAGCTGCCAGTACTATTTACCGCAAATTAAACATTCTGGCCCTAAGGAAAGATTTTCAAATAGGCTTCGATATTAATTTATCAGATGTATACTTCTCATCTATTCCAAAAGCATGTGCTCGTTTGAAACCGGTCAACCCATCCTCAATCGATATCATGGTTCTTAAATGATGTCCTTAAACTGGCATCATATTTCGATAATGATAACTGTTCTTATGCAGCATACTAAGAAAAACATTGTTTTTAGTAGCTCTGGCCTCGGGTGCTAGAATATCTGAATTATCAGCACTTTCTAGAAATCCAGGACACGTGGAATTCCTTCAATCTGGGAAAGTTTACTTTCACCAGATAGACAATTTTTAGCAAAAAATGAGGATCCACAGAATAGGTGGACTCCTTGGGAAATTATTCCTCCTCCAGAAGATGAATCATTATGTCCAGTTCATACACTTAAAACATTTATGACCAGAACATCTCAAATAACAACGTGCTCTCTTTTATTAGTGGAAAAGGGGGTACGATAACTTTAAGAGGAATTAGACAACAGATTCTTTATTTTATTTATTAAACAAGCCAACCTAGATTCAGTTCCACATGTCCATGATATCCGAGCAGTGACCACTCAACTAATTCTTTTCAAAATATGAAGTTGAAGACCTAAAAAGTACACAGGTTGAAAGTCCCCAAAGATGCTCAAGGACGCCACTATTTTTAAAAATTTTTTTTTTACAGGCCCTTGAATTTTCAATAGTGGCAGCTGGTATTATGGTGGTTCCTGAAGAACAGGCTGATGGTTCTCCTTAGAAACCTTTGAATAGACTATTCCTTTAACTATCTCCCTCTGCATGACCCTTCTACCTGCAGACTCGCTTACACTCCCCACTATAACCTTGTTTCCGGACCGGGTGAAACGTTTGTTGTCGATTCCCGTTACCGAATTAGTATATAATATTACACATATGTATGTAATAACATGCTATTGATATTAGTATATTACTTTGATTGGTCTGTGTGATACATGTTCGAGATCAATAACTTCATATTTTGTACAATTTTGTTATTGTATATGTATTAATATTATGGTTATGGATATATTAAGAAATTATTTCTTACAAATAATAAGTTGAGATATAATACTAAGAGTAAGTTAAGATATAATGTTAAGATTAAATAGTAAAATATTAATAATTCTTACTCTAAATATCATTAACCTGGTTTTATATATTTTATACTCAAACTGTATAGGAGTTCTCTGGTATGTTTTCATAGGGCGACACAGGTCAACACCAGAAAAGGGATTTTGACGTAGGAAAAATCTATTTCTGGGGGAAGACCTGTGTCGCCCTATGAACCCTAGCCCTATTAACATTTCTTCCCACCCTGACTAATCCAAGTTTGTAGATCGACAATCAGGAATGCAAGTTGGCGCTGGGGTAGTAGTAATAGTTTGCGAGTGTGGAAGAGTAGTTTGGGATTCTGTTGTAACAAATCACACCAAAGAGAGGGATTTTGACAGGAATCATCTAAATGGCAGAAACCCTGTGGTCTGTGGTAACACAGCGCCCCTATTCTATACCGACACCCCTTGGGTGATCGCGCTGGGGGTAGTAACCTCAGCATAACTTTGTTAGCTTTTTTCTCTGGTATACGTAAGAGCTATATATACTGGGAAAAATGAATAAACTGATTTTTCATAGGGCGACACAGGTCTTCCCCCAGAAATAGATTTTTCCTACGTCAAAATCCCTTTTATGGATTTACCCCATAGCATACCTGTATTCAACCTCAGCCTACCATGGTTTATCACCATTAATGAATTTCTATACAGGAACTTTATCAGTTGTTAACATACTGTATCATATTTCATTTGATATATTTACCTTTTTTTCATTTTTTTTCCTTACCCTTAATTATGCAAAATACTGCATTCTGTAAAAGAAAACTACTGTGCCGGTTTTGTCTGTCCATCCATCCGTTCACACTTTATGCTGTCCGCTCTTAAGCCCCATCAGAAGCAGGGAAATTCAGAGCTTTTCCCACTGTATCTGCACTTCTAGAGTGCTGCAAATTGATATCTTGATCATCCACCCTCCAATCATCAAACATAACAAATTGCAACCCTCAACCCTCAGTAGTTACAAATGGATTGTGCATCTGGTAGTGTTTTCCAGATGCATGGGACACACCCTCACTCTATGGGATCTGGTGAGTGACTGAAGAGCCACTGTCAAAGTTGATAGTTTTATACAATATTATATGTTGTACAGAAAACTCGACTGCGCCAAAGAAACTTCGGCACATATTTTACATGTCCATATTGTTTTTGTTTTTTTTAAGTATGTTATTTTTAAGAATATTATTTAAAATGTTATCATTAATATCTGTTTTACTATAATCACTGATTTCTCATTTTGCCTTACCACAGAAACTGTGTATTAAACTTACTGTGTTGCATCTTTAATATGTACAGCATCTGTCATTGACAATGTTCAAAGTATTCTAATTTTAAGAACAACCAAAAGTAATTAATCATCTCGTGTTTAATTGTAATTAATGATTTTTCATTTTACCTCATAATATCATGGAAGCTTTATATGTATATGTATGTGTGTGTTGACACTATATACATTTCATTGACAATGATGTTGCTGTTAAGGTCTTTCTTTTTCTCTTTCTTTTAGTTAAGTCTAATATGATTATCACATACATCATAAAAACACAGAAGAGAATGTTTTATCGCTGTTATTAAATTTAATCTCAATTATTAATTTTTCAGTTCATTTCATCATGTACTGTAGCTTCCAAAGTTTACATTCATATTTCATCAGCTTTGTTGGCAAAAATACTGTTTTATGTTTTTCCACATTTTATTACAGGATATTAATTTGTAATACATAAATTAATCATGAACAATGAGTGAGAGAGTTCTTTTGTCACAATTTTTCACTGCAAATTTTCAGTTGACTCTTCAGTGATTATTACACCATTAGTCTATTATTGAAAGTAATTTACCACTTCTGGTCTTTTATCTGAAAAAAACAAAATTTATGTATTTTTTGTATCACATATGCAGCACATTTTTACAGTACATTGCTTGTTTCCACTTCACTCATAAGTTTACTCTATAAATGCTTATTACGCTGTTTAGTTTCAGCTTTTTGTAAGTTTTTCTCTTTTTGTCTGTAACAAACTATTAATAAAGAAAACACGAATTGGCACAGGAGAAAAAATCATTAATATTTTCCACACAGCAATTGTTTCCCATTAACCCTGAAGAATTCTTTCACATGGAAAAACATGAAAACAGAGTAATAAGCCTGCCTACCTGTCTCCACTGATGCCACATGGCATTCCCTTCCCTTCCTCACCCAGGAAACTCCTTCCCAGGTCACCCACACCCCAATAACCCTTTATATTCACGCTCATTCCTATGAGCAGCTGCATTGCCAACACTTCTCTCCCCCCCCTCAAGCATATCAACTTTCTCCTCCTATCCTGCCCAGCCTTCCTCTCCCCTACCCCCCTGGGAAACTCTTTCCCCAGCCCCTTACCCGTCTCCCCACCTTCTCAAGCTTTTTTATGAGTGTAAGCAATTTTATTGGCACTTCCCTAAGTCAGCACAGTATTGTCAACCATTGAAGTGTGGTTTTTCGAAATTTAGAATATTATATAGTATTACATATATATTTATGATCCCTGCGGGCCAGTTGCATCCAGATAATGAGAATCTGGATAACTGAGGGATTACATAACAAAAATTTGTAAAGCCAATTCACATCATATGCACAGGGACATGGCAGGAAGAATTCTGACAATAACATATAAGTACATTCCAACACCACCTGGTGTGATAAAATTATTACAAACAGTCCATCTGGGTCAGCCAAGCATTATTCTGTTGTTTACTTTAAATGCCATCACACATAACACCACAAAGATGTTAGCTAACTTTAACAGCAGGTAAGATTCACCCCAAATAATAGGAAATAATAAGGCAAGTGCATTTCAAAACCTTTGTTGGGGAAGGGTAAAAAACAAAATCACAGGTGTTGAGTTTAAAACAATCTGCCTTTCCTGGAACAAGGCTAAAATAATTACAGGCACTGTATTTGCATTTTTCTACGAACAAGAGATAAGCCCCGTTAGCAATGTAGTATATATTCACTCATTTTCCAAATTAGTATTACAAAGTAAGACTTCACATACCAAAAGAAGAGTTCAATATTATACAGTGAATGCTGAGACTTTTCATCCTCCTTCAGTAGGTCAAAACACAGGTATGAGACCAAAAGAAGTGTAAGGAAAAAGGTTGCTGAGACAATGACATCTACTGATCGTTGAGGCCCGCGTTTCTGTCAATAAAAATGAAATAAGCTTAACTTATAATCACATCAAAAGGAACTAAATTCTGAAATATAAATGAGCAATACTCCAACATGGGTAAAAATAGCTACAATAGGAACTTGAAATAAAATAATCCAATAATTTTCTGAAAAAAACAACTTTGCCATGAAAAAACATACATTTCTCTCTCAATTACTTTAATAAAAAGGATAGCAAACAGATAAACATTGTTATTATTATTCAAGACTATGAAGGACAATCAAGTTCTTTAAAAGATGGTGTACTGTTAAAAATATGTTCACATAAAATCCCTCAAGTTTTACAAGTACATTTGTACTTAGTATCAGAGGGAATAAAACTACAATCTTCCAATATTCTCCAGGTTTCTGGCTTGAGAGAGAGCAGAACTCCAGGAGTTTCTTGTTCAGTCGTGTGACAATCAACATTCTTCTCCAAACCTCAAACTTATGTTGTTACATTACACATCAATGCTACAGAGTGGATTATCACCCAATCTCAGAATGTTTGCCAGTCTAACAGTGCTGCCAGCAGACCTTCCTTTAATGTGTTCCACAACAGAAACATCCCCATAGGCGGGGACTTCCAGGGAACTCACACTACAGATTCCAATAATTCAAACACCAGCAAGGTTCTCCATTACTTCCCTGCACAAGCTAGGAGGGAAAGTCTCTTGAGTTGTCATTTCAGTTGCCACTGAAGCCAGTGTTGGTAAAATCGCACATCCAGAACAAGCTTTTATAGGAATGACTAACAACTGAGGATTATCTAAGTCAAGCTGGTTGTTCCCTATGTGATAGAGCTGCATGAATACTTTTCTGAACTTGCTGCTGCAAAAATCTTGACAGGAAGACACTCACTACTATCATGTTAAAGAGCATGCAAAGACACTTTCCTGCTGCTTGGGCATGAGATAAGACTTGGACTTATTTCCTACCGTCCCTAAATAGTGACAAAATTCAGAAGCAACTGAATTTCCAACAAAGCCAGAACTGGTCAATCATCCAGGAAATGAAGCAAATGTATACCTTGCAAATAAGCCCAACCTGACATCTGGGTAAATATTTAAGAGAATGCCTGGGAGGATGTCACCAGATTAAAACACACAGCTTTGAACTGGTGGAGAATGCCATTGCATACAGTGCAAAGTATTTTGTGGGGGACTGGGAGACAAATACTTTAAAGTAAGCATCCTTCAAATCCAGAGAAAGTATGAAATTACCCTCTCCAATGGAATCTAACACGGAACAAGGTGTTTCCATCTTGAACCAAGTCTGCAACACTCTCTCTCTCTCTCTCTCTCTCTCTCCAGCAACTTGAGTAGTGCTATGTTTGTCACCCATTAGGAATTGTGGCAGATGGGACAAAGCTCTGGGATAGCTATGTTCTTACAGACTACCCTTTGAGGACCAATGTATTCCACAGTTGTTAACTGGTCCCTTTTCTGACCTACCTTTCATGATCTTTAAAAACCTCTGACCTCGTTGACAGAAATGAGGGCAATGGTGGAGAAGGGGAGGACTGTCCTGAAGACCAGTTATTAACCCTTAAACGCCTATTGCACATATTTTACGTCGATGAAAATTGTCTGTCGGGTGCTTAATGGACGTAAAATATGTTGATGATAAAAAGTTTTTTTAAACATTCATGGAAAAATAGTTATAGGCCTACTTGGCAAAAAATTTTGACTCACGCGCCTTGAGGGATGCTGGGAGTTCACTGATCAAGCTGTTGTTATGTTTACAAGCATTACCCAGGCACACATGCGCGAATTTCTTTCTTCTCGCACTAAAAAGCATCAGCGACACATCTCAGAAATTATTTTGTCACTTTGTCGTAATTTTTGCACCGTTTTATATTAGCCATTACATAGAGTTTTATATATGAAAATGTGTGCAATTTTATGTAGAATACAACAAAAATCAACCCATGGTTGTAGTTTTTATCAGTTTTGAAATACTTTCATATAAATAACGATAAGTGCCAACATTTCAACCTCCAGTCAACTTTGACTCAACCAAAATGGTCGAAAAACGCAATTATAAGCTAAAACTCTTACATTCTAGTAATATTCAATCATTTACCTTTATTTTGCAACAAATTGGAAGTCTCTAGCACAATATTTCGATTTATGGTGAATTTAACAAAAAAAACTTTTTCCTTACAGCCTCGCAGTAACTCTACGGAAAAAATCAGAAATTCTTTCACCAGAATGTCGTAATGTTTGCACCGTTTTATATTAGCTGATACATAAAGTTTATATGAAAATGTGCACAATTTGATGTAGAATATACAACAAAAAACAACCCATGGTTGTGGCTTTTATCAGTTTTGAAATATTTTCATATAAATAACGATGAGTGCCAAAATTTCAACCTTCGGTCAACTTTGACTACCAAAATGGACGAAAAACGCAATTGTAAACTAAAACTCTTACGTTCTAGTAATATTCAATCATTTAACTTTATTTTGCAACAAATTGGAAGTCTCTAGCACAATATTTCGGTTTATGGTGAATTTTTGAAAAAAACTTTTTCCTTTACGTCCACGCGATAACTCTGCCGAAAAAATCAGAAATTCTTTCGTCAGATTGTCGTAATGTTTGTACTGTTTTATATTAGCCGTTACATAAAGTTTCATATATGAAAATGTGAGCAATTTCATGTAGAATACAACAAAAGCAACCCATGGTTGTAGCTTTTATCAGTTTTGAAATATTTTCATATAAATCACGATGTGCCAAAATTTCAACCTTCAGTCAACTTTGACTCGACCAAAATGGTAGAAAAACGCAATTGTAAGCTAAAACTCTTACATTCTAGTAATATTCAATCATTTACATTCACTTTGCAACAAATTGGAAGTCTCTAGCACGATATTTTGATTTATGGTGAATTTTTGAAAAACTTTTTCCTTAAGTCCGCGCGGTAAACTGCCGAAAAAATTAGAAATTCTTTCATGAGATTGTCTTAATGTTTGCACTGTTTTATATTAGCTGTTACATAAAGTTTTATATATGAAAATGTGTGCAATTTTATGTAGAATGCAACAAAATACAAGCCATGGTTGTAGCTTTTATCAGTTTTGAAATATTTTCATATAAATAACGATAAGTGCCAAAATTTCAATCTTCGGTCAACTTTGACTTGACCGAAATGGTAAAGAAACGCAATTGTAAGCTAAAACTCTTACATTCTAGTAATATTCAATCATTTACCTTTATTTTGCAACCAATTGGAAGTCTCTAGCACAATATTTTGATTTATGGTGAATTGTTGAAAAAACTTTTTCCTTACGTACACGTGGTAACTGCCAAAAAAATCAGAAATTCTTTAATCAGATTGTCGTAATGTTTAAATGTTTGCACCATTTTATATTAGCCGTTACATAAAGTCTTATATATGAAAATGTGCGCAATTTCATGTAGAATACAACAAAAAATAACTCATGGTTGTAGCTTTTATCAGTTTTGAGATACTTTCATATAAATCCCGATAAATAGAAAAATTTGACTTTCGGTCACTTTAACTTGACCGACATGGTCGAAAACTGCAATTGTAAGCTACAACACTTACAGTCTAGTAATATTCAATCAATTACCGTAAATACTCAAGTAACGTGCGATCTCGCATATCATGTGACCCCAAAATTTTCACCAATAAACAGTGGTTTTGTCATGTATCTCATGTATCATGCGAGTTCCTTTTCCGAGGTCAGTTCATAAGGTTGGTGGTTTAGCGTGCTAATGGCCGAGTCGTTCAGATGTGTGCTGCTGCTAGTGAAGTTACGGTAATTTTCTTACTAATCTTGAGAATTGAATAGAAGATCTCAAGATTAAAAAAGAATACCAAGATAATAAAATAATTGTAAAAATAACACGCCTTGGAGTCCTAAATCATTCTCTCTCTCTCTCTCAGAAATAAATACTGTACGTAATTTGAGTCTTTCACCAACGGGTATCAGTAAATGTGTAGACATTGTGTGGCGTGTTTTAAAAAAGTGTAGTAGACAAACACACATTCCGATGTTTAGGTTTTTGGAATTTTCAATTTCGGAAATGTGAGGTCAGATGCATAATCAATCAAACATCACTACTGCAGAAAAAAAAATTTTCCCTTTATGTTTTTTCATTATTGTTATTTATTAATTACTGTTTATTTAAATAAATATTAATATAATACTGTTACATGAATGTGAGATAATTAAGATCACTATAATAAAATAGTGGGACAATTAATATCATATGTTCACTAATAGCTATTATTTTCAAAACATTCTATTAAAACAAAAACACAAAAAATATATGTACATAACAATCAAAATCTAATGTTTTGCAGTTCAACTTGTGAATTTCAACAATAAGTATGACTACATAATATATTTCACCATATCGTCTTGCAGTTGAAGTCATAAAAATTTTGAGGATGGTCCGGGAAAAGGATTTGTACTTTATGATTACGTATTGCTACAACACCATGCAGTATTTTCATATCACTATATTGATGACGCATCGCTACGGACACACTGGTATTTTTCATACCACTATACATTAAAGTTAAAATGATCATATTGTATTATTGTTTTCACGAAGAAATAATTATATAAAGAAAATTACCGAGTAATTTTTGCCGTCAGCAGTCAGAAAATCACGAACATGGTAACGTTCAAACCTAGTGTCATCCACGGCATATGTCTATAAATAGAACAAAAGCAGAGGGAAGTCATTGGATAACAGATCTCCATGGCTACCAACCAGCCAATCAGGTGTTAGTTATACTACTCTGTGAATTTCTTAGAATGAACGTTAACACGTAACACACGGAAGCTAACGATGATGTGTGTGCTTTGCATACAGTACGTAGTTTTTGTTTTTAATTACAGTAGACCCTTGACTCACGAACGCATTGACCCACGTACAACTCGATCCCCGACCAAAATTATAGGTAAAATTTCACCCTTGACCTACGAACTAACTTGAGATACGAACAAAAAAAAATCGGAAAATAAAAATTCTGTTTGGGTCATGAACTAATTTTGAGACATGAACATTTGAAAAATGCTGGAAATTTCTGGAAAATAAACAATTCACTTTGTTTCACAAACTAATTTTTAGACACAAACATTTGAAAAAATGCGGACGGAAATCGCCCAGCACACGTGAGAGCGTTTGAAGTTTTGCCATGGGAACAGCCATCCTCCAGCCGCCCACGCACGCGTCACCCACGCATCGCTCTTTGTCTCATCTCATTGTGTACAAGACCGTTCGTCAATTCGCTTAGCATTTTTTGCGCTAAAACTGTGATTTTCTTCATAATGGGCCCTAAGAAAGTGAAGAGTGGTGGTGAAAGTAAGAAAGTGAAGAGTGATGGTGAGAAGAGGGTGCAGAGGAAGATAACCATTGAAATAAAGAAAGAATTATAGAAAAGTTTGAACGTGGTGTTCGCGTGACCGATATCGCAAGTGAGTACAAGATGGCCAAGTCGACAATTCGACAATTTTGAAAAACAAGGATGCCATTAAAGAAGCAAATGTTGCGAAGGAGTGACAGTACTAACCAAGATGAGATCGCAAACCCTCGAAGAGGCAGAAAAAATAATTTTGAAGTGGGTACATGAGAAAACAGATGGCAGGTGATAGTGTAAACGAGCCGATCATCTGCGAGAGCTCGGCAAGTGTATCAGAGTTTGCTGAAGGAAACTCCTTCTACTAGTGCCACGCCAGATGATTTAAGGCTAGTAAAGGGTGGTTTGATAACTTCAAGAAAAGAACTGAATTCACTCTGTAATTAGGCATGGTGAGGCTGCTAGCGCAGACAAGGCTGCTGCTGAGGCATTCGTGACTGAGTTTGCCGAGTTCGTGGAGGCCGAAGGATACGTCGCTCAACAGATTTTCAATTGTGATGAAACGGGCCTCTTCTGAAGAAGATGCCCAACAGGACATTTTATCACCCAAGAAGAGAAGGCGCTCCCAGGCCACAAGCCATGAAGGATAGGCTTACGCTTTTGTTATGCTCAAACGCAAGTGGCGACTTGAAACTAAAGCCGCTACTTGTCTACCATTCAATAACCCGCGTGCCTTTAAGCAGCACAACGTAAATAAGGCCAGACTGCCTGTAATGTGGAGGGCCAATACAAAAGCATGGGTGACACGGAACTTGTTTATGGAGTGGATTGATGAAGTGTTTGCGCCGACCGTGAGTCAGATAACCTAACAGAGAACAAGCTACCCCTGCGGTGCCTTCTGATCATGGATAATGCCCCGGCACACCCTTCGTACTTGGCTGCCTGCAGTGAACATGACTTCATTCAGTTCAGTTCCTTCCACCCAACACGACCTCTGTTCTCCAGCCCATGGACCAACAAGTCATTAGCAATTTTGTTAATAATTATTATACCAGGCGCTCTTCTCCAGATGCTTCCGTGTAACTGAAGAGACAAAATTAACCTTAAAAGAATTTTGGAAGAAGCACTTTAATGTTTTTTCACTGCATAACCCTCATTGATAACGCATGGACTGAAGTTACGTACCGCACATTAAATTCTGCGTGGCGGAAACTTTGGCCCCAGTGCGTAACTGTCCGTGACTTTGAGGGCTTCGATGCAGAGATTGTGCAAGAAATTGTGTCCATGGGCAACAGTATGGGTCTACAAGTCAACGACGAAGATGTTGGAAGAATTGGTCGCTGAACATTCAGAAGATTTTGACTGCGGACGAACTTGTTCAACTCCACAAAGAGCAGCAGGAGCAACTTGCTCGGGAGCAATCAACTGACGAAGAGGAGGCTGGGGAGGAAGTTACAGATGTCAGCAGTGATGTGATAAAAGCCGCATTGGAAAAGTGGAATGATGTCCAGTGCTTCCTTGAATTGTATCATCCGGACAAAATTGTTACGAACAGGATCGTGAATATGCTCAATGAAAATTTAATGAGCCATTTCAGAAAAGTTATGCAAGGAAGGAAAAGGCAACAGACATTGGATAAGTTTGTGATTAAACGTTCACCAAAAAAACCTAGAAGATTGATCTCCGGAACGAGATCTCCCCGACCTGGATGGGGGAGGGTCTCCTTCCGCACAATAACCTCCTCCCCACCCACCACCCTCCTCTTCTCTTGTCCGTCAAGCCAGAAGTCTCGCCAGTCATAGTAAGTGTTCACTTTACAAACGTTTTTATAGTGTTAGTTTACCATTTTAAATTATATTATTAGATATATTAAGGTTTTTTACACTGACTTTTACATTATCTGTGTAAATAAGGCAAAATATACATAATATATATTGGTTCGTAGGGGGTCGAGAACCAATTAATATTATTCCCATTAAACCTTATGGGGAAATTAGCTCCGAGTCACGAACAATTTGGAACACACCAAGGTCTAGGAACGGATTGTGTTCGTGAGTCAAGGGTCTACTGTAGTGTATTTTACTGATTACATGAATACTCTCTCTCTCTCTCTCTCTCTCTCTCTCTCTCTCTTCGCTCTCTCTCTCTCTCTCTCTCTCTCTCTCCTCTCCTCTCTCTCTCGTCTCTCTCATCTCTCTCTCTCTCTTCTCTTCTCTCAGGAAAGATACCGTCAATTCAATTTATCAGTATCTTCCTGATAGACAGAGTAATTATTTAGAACTCCAAAGCTTGGCATATGTCAAATATTTTATTATCTTGAGATTTTTGGTTAATCTTGGGATTTTCCATGGTCAACTCTTGAGATTAGTAATAAAAAGCGATTATTTTAGTAGCGCACACCCAAATGAATCGGGTAGGCCTAGCACGCCAAACAATAGTATTTACAAAATGAGCGGAGCTCTCTGGCTGGGCTGTTTTGGTCCACCCACGTGTTTGATCGCATATCTGCCAAATTTATAACAACAACAGAGATAAAACCATTTCTCCCATTACAGATATCAAATATTATCTTTTCCGTTGCGCAGAATTCTAAATAAATTACGTAGGTTCACGATTGATATAGTTTTTTTTTATGCAATAACAAGAAACGGAGTCAGATATTCTATCAACAGGGCATCTCATTTGGTGCTGTTTTGCTAATATTTCAACCAGTTCCACGTGCGTTTAAATCCATACTGACTGTACAGTCTGGAGGCATTTCTCCCTTCTACACATATCTTGATTTCTTATATCGTAGGTATAAAATAAATTGGTGAGCAAGGAAATATGAAATAAAGCATAACAGTAAGTTTGACGAGTGAGAAAATAAACAATCGTATACAGACAGACTCTCTCTCTCTCTCTGAGAAAATAATAGATAGAAAACAATGACTGAATATTGTTTGAATGCGATATGGCAAAGTTTTGGCCTGACTGAAGAGTGGAGTGACTTGACACCGACTTACAAGTTATTCCTGGTCATCTCACAGCCATAGATAGACAACTTCACAGCCGAGAAAGGGCAATCGTATACGAAATAAACAGGTATGGAAAATGCGAAATGCGGGCCTATGTGTCCCATAAAAAAAAGCTCTCGCTCGGACAGCTGTAAGATTTAGGAGAGAGAGAGAGAGAGAGAGAGAGAGAGAGAGAGAGAGAGAGAGAGAGAGAGGAGAGAGAGAGAGAGAGAGAGAGAGAGAGAGGGCCGAATAGGAAGGAGATTAAAGTACCTGGGAAGGAAAAACCCTTATAATCTTATAATTATAGCCTCGGGGTTTGTCTCAAGGACATTCAAAGGTCTGTCACACACACAACGGGCAAGTTTGTTGTTTTTGTAAAAATTAGCCATAAAGGCAAGATCTTTAAAAGCCACGCCAGAGAGCTCGCCACGGTGACAAGACTATACCTTCCATATGAATTGACGATGTCCTATACGAAGATGCAGGAGATGATGATGAATGATCAAAGATCTGGAAGATGACGAATATTGAGTGACTGCCTTGATGGGCAAAGAATTCAGAGCAGTATTTGATGATACGGACATGGAAGAGCGTCTTTGGAGGATTTTTAGTTTTATTAATTTTATGCAATTTTTTTTACTTTAATAAATTTTCACTTACCTGCGTATCCTAAAAGGAAAATAATGTTTAAGTAACAAATGTTTCTTTTACTGAGTAAAACAAAAAGTAAAAAATCCTTCGGTGTTGTGCCTTAACTGATTTGGAAATTATAGATGGTTAGTCTAGAACAGTTAAACATGTTGGTATAAACCAAAATAATGCAAATGGCGCACGATCGCTCTTTTGTATTTTAAAAATACAATAGTAATATGAGAATGCATACAATATTATGGATATAGTGAAGTACAAGTAAAACATAACTTTTTAAAAGATCTACTGTTTTCCTCCGGTAGTAACTATCGCAATCTGCCGATTTGGGAAAGCATAGACGGTACACTAATTTTATACCGCGTGTATGATGCGACCCCTTTAAAATTAGCTTCAAAATTAGGTTTCAAAGTTGCATAATATGCGAGTATATACGGTACCTTCATTTTGCAACAAACAGGAAGTCTCTAGCACAATATTTTGATTTAGGATGAATTTTTTAAAACAACTTTTTTTTTTTTTTTTTTCTTTTTTTTTTTCCGTACGCACGTTAAGAATTCATGCTATCATATTTTGATAATATTTTCTCTGTGTTGCTTTGATCGTTTACAATTTGTTATATACCAAAATGATCGCAATTTAGTGTACAATACAACAAAAAAAATTAACTCATTATCTTTAACTGTTTTGCTCACAGCGCAATTTGTATACAATTATATATGAAATTTTTTTTTGCGCTGTCATATATTCCAATATTTACATATGATAATGATATTTTTTTTTCCATTTCTGATGGTTGCATACTAAACTTCAGGCAATGACAAAAAAAGGAGCCATAAATGAACTCTTAATCTTGCGGTGATTTTTTAAAAAAAACTTTTTTTCCGCTTCGGCACTCACTCCTGAACCCCGCCGGCATACAGGAGACACTTTCAGAAATAACGGCTCGGCGTTTAAGGGTTAATCTGGTCTTCAGGACAGTCCTTCCCTTCGCCACCATTGCCCTCATTTCTGTCCACAAGGCCAGAGGTTTTTAAAGATCATGAAAGGTAGATCAGAAAAGGGACCAGTAAACAACTGTGGAATACATTGGTTCTCAAAGGGTAGTCTGTAAGAACATAGCTACCCAGAGCTTTGTCCCATCTGCCACAATTCCTAATGGGTGACAAACATAGCACTACTACAGTTGCTGGGAGAGAGAGAGAGAGAGAGAGAGAGAGAGAGAGAGAGAGAGAGAGAGAGAGAGAGAGAGAGGGGGGGGGGACTGCCAACCTCAGCACTCCCCTCCCTTCTTTCCTTTGCCTCCCCTTTAGCTAGATGAAGGAGAAATCTAGGTAGTACCTTGTTATGGTTTCATGGTCAAACCTTTCCCAACACCAGACATTGGTGGTATGGCTGATCCCCTAAAGGCTTAGCCATGGCTCCCTTAAGTGCCCTGGATGGCTTGAAGGAGATTACAGGGAAGAAAAGTGTACCAGCTATCAATACCCCTTTTCTCCACCACCTCTACCTTACTCATAAAGATAGTAATGAGGTTCCCAGAGCTAATCCATTTTGTAAAGATAGATTACTCTCTTCTGAAACTTGTCTGGAGAAGAGCATGGACACTGTCACATTCTACTCAATGCAAACTTTGCCCAAAGGTTGGAACTCTGGCGTAAAAAGAAAGTAGGACCTTTTCCTCCTAACATCAACAAACTACAGAACTTCCCCTCCCCATATAAGGTGACATCTGTGACATTGATATTAGTACTTTTTATGAATGGTTGAAGCTGAACTGGTAGGGGATACAGAAGCATGTGCTCTACTGTGCACACCCACACATTGGTGGCTCTGAATATTTCAGACACAAGCATAAGTGCTGCACAATAATACAGACACAGGTCATCACAGTACCCAAGTGCCCTGTCTTAAATGAACCCTGTGCCTGCAAAACCACAACCCAGAGGCAGCGCATGCTTCATGCAAGTGGACAGCGCCAACTCTACTCAATAATCTTCTATAGATGCACAAGGGTAAGGGAGTGGAGACAGTCCCTTGGTCCAAGATATCAAGGGAAGACGTGGGGTCAAAGGTGTGCTAAGGAACTTGTCATTCTTACAGTAGAAGGAAGGTACTAACTCAAAGACCTAAAAGACCTCTAATGTGTGAGCTGCTTGGACTTTTGTTTCTTCCTGCATGAGGAATAACCAAAAGAAGACAGGGATAAAGAGCTCAATGATGAGGAGTAGGAGTACGTGGAAGAAGTGCCTGTGCTTCTTGACCTTACTCTATGCACAGATCTTACTTTCCCTGAGCAGTGTAGGAGAACAGGTCAACTTAGGGATAGTTATCATTAAAGTACAGGCCATGACAGATACTGAGGGGGAGGAGGTTCAATGGAGTCAGTGTATAGCAGTTACAAAATATTCTACATACCTTCACTGTTCAGTTTTCTATTTAAATAAGAAACCTGGACAGTTCACCATAAATGCATTAAATGTTTCAACTTCCAGGCAGTCAGAGAGATATGCAACCTTGACAGTGGCCAAAGAAAAAGTGCTTCATGATGATAGGTGGTGGTGGGGAGGGGGGAAGGGGGGTTCTGCCACTTACCCACCTCCTATCCCCTAACTTGTGCTGAGGAATCTTAAGACAAAAGGTAATGGTTTGATTTCCTATAGGAACAATTAACTTTCAATAAAGCCTCAAAGAAAAGGAAAATAAGTGAATGGCTTTTTTATCTTAAATATACGAGATATAAATTCTGTAACATTTCTAGGTATCAAAAGCAATTTAAGAATTAATTTGTATTTTTCTAGGTATACAAACCAGTCTTTTATACAGGAGAATCCTTCAGCATTGGCTGGAATCAGTCACTGAACTTGGTAACAAGGTAGTCAACTGGTGGTTGAGGGGGTTGAGTAGAGTAATATACTCCTCACTCTCCTACTAACACAAGCCACAGCAACAGAGTGGGTTAAGGCTATTTTAAGCATATAAAAGACTGGTTTCTATCCATAAGAAATCTACAAAGTTCAACAAGTTCAACATTTTTTATTTTTCTTATGGAAACACAACCCAAGTTTTATAAGGAACACTTATTAGGTGGGAGGTAGTCTCTGTCAACTGACTGAATTGAATACGACCCAGAAATGCTCCGAGTTGCTCACACAATCAGAAAATGTCATGACTCCTGTAACCTCCAACAGGTATGGTGATAAGGTTGACCAAAGAAGTAGGACTTTGAGCCAGAGCATAAAAAAAAGAGGAGAGAGATTGGACAGACACGTGACAATCAAATGCATATAAGGTGCCATTGTTATGCGATGATTCTCAGAAATGGCAGCAGCAGCGACTGCAGAGAGCAGCAGCAACAAAGCCACTTCTCACACCCAGTGCTGGGCCATCAACTGTGTTCCATACAGAAACAGGATTACACAAGAACAGGGGATCATACTTCATAAGATAGTGACACTTTTTCATTTACGAAAATCTTTTGTAACTGTATTGAAACAACCTCAAGTAAAGATGCGTTAGATCACAGTCAACTTATACACCTGCATTTTGAGCTAATAAAATAATGAATGTTGTAATAAGCTTTTCCTTAAAGACTATTTGACATTAAATTCCTGTAGCCTAATAAATTAGCATGTAGGGTTACTGTCAGTCCATATAACCATGGTTGAGTCTGACAATTTTCCCTACTACTACTACTTCTGCTACAATGTACATGGTATCATGAGATCAATTTCCCGAATAAAAGAATTCTAAGAAAAACTGACTATTATTTCTGAATCTAAGATATATATGAATAACATATATTCAGACTTGAGGGTTTCCATACAATGTCATAGTTCCTTGCATTTGAGGAGAAGCTATCTGTTTTTATAATAAACCAACTGACCCGCCAGGGGCACTGAATGAGCTACACAACTTGTTCAGAAGCCACCACCAGACTGAAGGAAAAAAGTGTCCAAGGACCTATGAGCAAATACTTAAAGTAAATGGAAGTGAAAGTGGTTTGTCATAACCAAGAACAAGTTCTCAATATTCTATGAACAGATATATTCAAATTAAATGCCAAGGAAGAGCTCAGACCTTTAATGCCATGGGCTCTTGTGCTCATGACATCATCTGACCCTCTTGATTCTGTTGAATAGGCATTCCTGATCATTTATCTTAACCAAAACAAAACTGTATTCTTGGACACCTCCTTTCAACATGCCGGTCAGAGATGTTGAGTCTTTTTAAATAACCATGCAGTGTTCTGACAGGACTTAATATTTCTTCAGGGTTATTATCTACTGTCTCCCACAGAAGGTATAGAAAAGGAGACAAATCTGTCATCAATAATTGCTGGATTCTGTGTCTTAGCAATGAACTCTAGAATAAATTAAAAAACTGAAGACTTCCAACCCTTCGTGTGTTTTAAGTCATGACAAACTGTGAAGCTCTCCCACTCTTTTTGTCAATGCTAGTGCTAGCAAGAAAACCACTTTAAGGGTTAAGTTTCTATCTGTAGCCTGTTGCAATGGTTCATAGGGAGCCTTCGAAAGGCTGGACAGTACCAGAGTTAAATCTCAGCTAGGAGATTTGAGTTTTCTAGGGGGACAGGACTGCTCACAGCTCTTGATCAACATAGATATTTCTCAAGAAGCGGAAATATCTAAGTCTTTCATCCTTAGCACCATAGCTAGTGCAACCGTATAACCCTTTATGGCTGGCACAGAAAGATGTTTTTCTACTCTAAGAAATACTAAAAAATCAGCTATTTGTTGAATAGCAGAGACCACTATCCTTGGTACACCCATTGACGACTTTCTGATATATCCTGACATCTGAGACACTGCTTTTTGAGAAAAGCCTCTTGCCCGCAGGAGATACTTGAGTCTCCACCCATGAAGAGATAGGGACTGCACTGACTGGTGGTACCTCTTCCCATGGGGTTGATATAAAGATTGTGCCAGGGAGGTAGCTCTCTCAGAACTTCTACCAGCAGAGATAACAGGTTCGGAAACCATTACGCCTGAGGTCATAAAGAAGCAACCATAGTCATCCTGAGATTCTGAGACCTCATCACCTTGTTCAGGACTTGACAGATGAGACAAAATGGAGGAAAATCATATATGTCCAGATTGTTCCATGGATGTTGCAGGGTATCCTCTGCCACTGAATCTGTGTCTGGAATTACTGAACAAAATATCTCCAGTTTTCTGTTGTACCTTGTCAAGAAGAGTTCTATTTCTGGTCTTTGCCACAAGGTAAACATCCTGTCTGCCACCTCCTGATATAAGGACCACTCTATTCCCAGAATCTGTTTCTGTCGGCTCAAGTTGTCTGCTAACACATTCCTCTTCCCTGGTATGTATCTGGCCCTAATCTCTACTCCATTGTCCATAAGATGCAATTGTTGAGATACTAGGCCTCCTTGTTTGTTTACATATGCCACTACTGTGGTGTTGTCCAGTATCAACACTATGGAGTGTCCCTTCACACTCTCCTGAAGGGCTGAAGGGCTAGGAATGCTGCTTTCAGCTCCAACACATTTATGTGGAGTTGTTTGTCTTGCTGATTCAAGCCTCCTGAAATTAATAGATCCTCTAGATGAGCACCCCATCAGTTGGCCAACACATCTGAAATCAGTAGGAGATCTGAAGAGGCTTCCTGAAGAGGTAAGATTGCTGTCGTCCATCCACCATAGTAGAAGATCATTTCTCACCTCCATCAACTGTGGGATCTGCATGTAAAGATGATCTATTGCTGGAGACCAAAACTCTTTGTTCTCCACTGCAAATATTGTAGATGTATCCTTCCATGAGGAACCAGCTTCTCCAGCAAAGTTAAAACGTCCAGAACTACCTGCCACTGCTTTGCTGGCTGTGTTTTCCTTAAAAGAAAGGTACTCACCATATTCTTGCATTTTTCTATTCTCTGATCTGATGGAAAAGCTTTGGCCTTTACTGTATCTATCTACAACAATCCCAAATACAAAACCCTTTGACTGGGATCCTGAAGTAACCTCTCTCTAGACTTTGCTATGACCAGCCGATTGTCCAGATATCTTAGCAATCTGATACCTTGAGGACGAGTCCACATTGACACGAATACTCTTGTAAACACTTCAGGCGACACTGTCAGTCCAAAACATAGCACCCTAAATTAAAAAACCTTCTCTGCAAGACTGATAGAAAACTCCTGGAAGAATGATGGTTCAGAATCTGGAAGTATGTATCCTTCAAGTCTATGATCAGCATAAGATCCCTGTCTCTGACTGCAGCTAAGACTTTCCATGGAGTTTCCATTTTGAATTTCATCTTCCTGACTAAAAGATTCAAAGTTGACAGGTCTATCACAGTCCTCCAATTGCCATTGGCCTTTGGAACAAGGAAAATAAGGAGCTTCTGACACCCAGGAGTGTAAGAAAGGTGTGATAGAGGGCATTCCATCAGAGGTGGAATGAAGTCGAATGGGAGTAGATAATGCAGTACCCACGGCTCTGCTCTGAACCTCTGCCACAAAGACCAATGACTCGCCAGGCATTCCCCCACTGGTGGCACTGAGTGGGGAGAGGTGCCCAGCCTATCATCTCACACCTCTTCCTCTACCTCTTGAAGATCAGTTGTGAAAGGGCCTTTGAGGTGGTTTCTTTCTTGGAGAAGCTGAGAAATTTTAAGGGAAGGGGTAGGTCTCACTGTCTTCTTTTGAGGATTTTGTTGAATCTGCCTTCCTTCATTGGGTTGATTTACTGTAAACTTATTAACCGCCTGTTGAACTAGTCTGTCATTAGTATAAGATCTACCAATTGCTGCTTCCAGTTTGTCTTTACGTAACAGAAATTGACACTTTAAATATCCCATCCCCATTACGTAGAGATAATAAAGAGTCTACATCCACAGCATGGCTTAATTTGGCTAGAGTTGCACCTCTTCTCATCAACAAGATATTAACTCAAACGTTAGCACTCAAGTTAGTTAAGTATGAGATAGCTTTAGACCCAGACTGAAGCAGTCTGACAAAAGCTGACTCATCCACTATCTTGTTAATTCTGAAGCGGTAATTTTAGCCACTGCCACCGACCATAAATCCAGCCAAGAAGCCGTCTGGAATACAGAAGAGGTCGTTGACTCCAATGTAGCAGCCTCTTGACATGAAAGTGAGGGACATTCCATTGTGACTTGGTAAGCAGAATGCAGACGTCCATCTTCCCTCTCCTCTCCTCTCTATCGTTTCACTCAGCGCACTGAACACTGGTTCAAGTGAAAATTTCTTTTTTTTATCACTGTACATGCTTCTTTATTACCAACCAACACCAAACTTACTGAAATACCATGTATACATGTGTTAACACACAAGTCTTGGTCAACAGGCTAGGATGTCTCTTGCAAATATCACAGGGAATTGTGGTTCATATTTCCTGAGTGCCTAAGCAAGAAAAAGCCTGCATATGCATCAACAAAGAGGGAATGATGGCTACCCAAATTTTGATATACATGTAGGTCAGTAAAAGACTGCTTGAGAGAGTATTAGGAGGCACTATTAGGAAAAAGATTGCATACAAACACCACCTCTCAACTTCTTAAGTACAATATTATTACTAAAAAAGCAGGTCTGTTGCATGTTCTGCCACCAACCCAGCATCCATTCAGTCTGATGACTGTAGATATACTAAAAAAGGCTGCAGCATTAGCTCAAACTTGCTTTTTCATAAGAGATCTACACTATAAGGAGGCAGCAGCATTAGCTCAAACTTGCTTCCCCATAAAACAAAGAAGAATTATTAATGCACACGCAAGTAGTATAGTTCAAGGTCACTAAACTTTCCTTCCACTTGGGAGAGATAGTGAAATATAGTTCAAAATCTATGACTTCCTCAACTTCAACAGTCAGTGGTTGTATTTCATGTGCACAGGGCTGCACACTCACACTACCCAAAAATGGGCAGCTGTATCAGAGATGTCTAGTCTGTATCAGATGTAGGAGCACAGCTGATCCTAAGACCAAGCCTGTGCCTAGCAAACAGGTTGCGTCATTCCAGCTAAGAGAACTTTGGGAAGAGTAACCTGCACACCTGTCCACGAAGAAGGTATGGACAGTACAGTACTGTATATCCCTAAACTCCTGAGTAATGAGAAAGGTCTGGAAACTGAGCACTTGCTCAGGTGTGCAACCAGAAAGCTTCGATGCAAAGTTCTTCCTGTGTCTTACAAGAGACGCAAAAAGAGGAGCGGGAACAAGATCTTTCATGAAGAAAGTGGTCAGTACTGTGCCAACTCCAAAGAGTGCATTCATGGTTAGTAAGCAGGTGGCACTTTCTATGCCTAAAGGGTAAAGAATGTGGGAGCCCACCCCACCGTCTAATAACAAATGGGTTGGGTGTTCCCCTCTTCCCTGTGTCTCCTTAGATACATGAAGGGGAGAGGATGTCCTGAACACCTATGATTGCCCTTCCCTATGACCAAGCACCTGTTGAGCTAGAAGAATAAGCATCCTCTACTGTTATCCTTCAGGATTACACAAGAAAGAGCCTAGTCTAAGTGGGTAGGTATGGGATGGCAATGCCAGAGGCAAAAAACCACAATTGACAGCACCTCCATCTCACTTTGAAATGGAAGCGCTTGCAAGAAAAACTGAAGAATTTCTTTGGAATAGCTTTAGATTACCCTTCTATTCCTAATGGAAGAAGTAGATAAGGAGTGCCTGATGATATAGGGGAGGTGATGGAGGAACAAAGCTTACCCTTATTACTTACGCCTAGCTTCCTCCCTGACAAGGCTGCTGGAGTCCTGAAACTCCTAGCAGCTACAGCAATAACAAGCAATATCATAAGTGTTGCAGCAACAGCAGATGCAGCAAGCAATCTCAAAAGGGTTGCAGCAGCAGCAGCAGCAGACTTGCAGGCATAAAGGACAGCATGTAATAGAGTGTATGATCCCCACATCCCTCAATACCCTTTCTCCCCAGAAGAGGTGAAATCAGGAAAGGAGTTTTAAGGACTTTGGTAAACAGGGGAAAGAGGTAGGTTAACACTTGACTGAGACCTCTTCTACCTATTACCTCCCAACAGTAATACTATCTCCCCTACAACCTGAACACTGCTGAAATTGCAAGGAAGATTTATATACAAAACAGTGAGAATCATGAACAATAAAAAAAAAAATGAGGGAATGAAAAACTGATCCTTCAAGCCTCCAAAACTGCACAAAAAATTGGATAGATTAGAAATTCACATGTTCAACTTAGCAGTTAGGAGGAGTGCTGCAATTTCCTCTTGGTGGCAGCCAAAGAAAAGTGGCTAGTGTTGGTAGCTGAGTGAGGGGTATCCCCCCCCCCTTTACCCACCAGCTAACTACCTTGTTACAAGTCCAATGATCATTCCAGCTGGTACTGAAGAACGCTCCTATACAAATGATAATACAGGTAGTTTGTATTTCCACAGAACACACACACACTAATACTATGAGATAACACCCATAACCATGCTTTGGAATTCACCTTTCACAAAAAATACTCATCCTTACTGATCAATACTGCCACTTTCAGTGGTCATAACATTTTTTTTTAACTGTTACAACATTTTCTTGCATCAACATATGTGATAACATCATATCTTTCAACTCTAATTTTCCAAAATGCTATTTTTTCCACTTACACTTACCTTCAAACAAGATCTTACAGACAACCATGTCTTGATATTGTGTACTTTGTTTAAGCGGAAGTGTGGTAGATCATACTTTCTGTGGGGAGCATAAAAGTAGTACTTTAGTTTGTATATAATTTTGAAATTTTTACCAAAAATGATTAGTTTCTCCATTTACTAAATGGAGCACATGCGAACACAAATATACCTATACAAAATGAAAGCTATAAGGGCCATATCACAGTAAAATCACAAATTTTAAGTCATTTAAATTTTTCTCAACTATACAAACCTGAGGTCCTTTACATTAGGATTACTTTCAGCAAAGCTGGAAACGGCTCTGTAAACTTTCAAACAAGGTGGTTAGGCAGTTAACTAATGTCCAGTAGGCGAGAGTCCCACCTGCCCACATGTAAACATTCCAATCTGCCTTTTGGTTTTGGAGGGGTGGCATGAGGTGGGCATGAAAATGTAATGTAAAGGACCTCAGGTTTGTATAGTTGGGAAAAATACAAATTTCTTAAAAAATTTGTGAATTGTTCTTACACAATATTCAAACCCTCAGTCCTTTACATTAGGAAGACTCAATCATTGGAGGGAGGAATCTGAGTCTCTGAACTAACTGGAGTTTGCCACACCTGGGTTCCTCTTCCCGGCTGACAGAGCGAGGAAGATACTATGCCTCTGACACATTGATCTGAGTATAGGAATGCATGATCAATTGTCAGACTTCTGGCCTTCTCACATGAGTGAGGAAAACGTAATATGGAGGGGTGGTAATGGTATTTAAATTTGATGTCTCCAAGGGTTGCATGAGAGAGAGAGAGAGAGAGAGAGAGAGAGAGAGAGAGAGAGAGAGAGAGAGAGAGGAGAGAGAGAGAGAGAGAGAGAGAGAGAGAGAGAGAGAGCAAAATTGGTGGAGGAATAAATGGGAGTGGTTTGATGGCAGGTGTAAGTGTATGAGTTGTTGCCTGTTGTGGCGATTGCCGAGTATATCAGTAGCAGTAGTGTGTTACGAGAGTCATAACAAGTCAGGAAGTCTGAAAAGTCAGAGTCGTATTATAAAGTTGGTTTGGCAGTGGTTTTGTCCATTGAGGGTCAGTGATATTGTGCGATTTGATTGTTTTTTGTATTGTTAAGTTGTTGTGCATGTGTCTGTCTGGTTGTGGTGAAGTTGAAGAGGTTGGTTGTCAATTTTGGTGTCTGTGAGTTGGCGGTTGGGGACAGTGTTGGTGTTGGCGGTTTGTTGTGCTGGGTTGGAGTTGGTGTATGATTTGGTGGTTGTTTGCGTGGTGATTGGGGTGTTGTTTTTTTAGTTGTTGTATGGTTGTGGGGTTTGTCTGTTTTGTGTTGTGATTCTCGGCAGTGGTTATGTCTCGGCTAGTCTAGCCTAATTGCATCCAGTGGACAGCAGCTAGTTTTAGAGAGTTTTTGTTTTTTAGCTTGTATTCCCACTACACTTTTTGTAGCCTCAATGCCAAGTGTGGAAGAAAGCGAGCGAAGGTTTGAAAGCTTAAAGATTGGGGATAGTGTTGAAAGAGGTGGTTGAGATAGGAAGAATGAATGTGAATAAGGTAAAGGAAAAATTTGAAGGGCCTTTTGAGGTTTTGGAAGTGGGACCGAGTGGATTGAGGTATGTTTTGGGGAAATTGTAAGTAGGTGTGGGGATGGAAGAGGTTAGGGCACACCATAACCAGCTCCATACGTGGAGGGAAGTACCACTGTATGTTCGGGAGAATGTGATGAGTGAATGGTTGAGGGTGAATAAGTATGAGCTGAATGTCAGTGAACAAATGGGTCTGGGAGATCGACAGTTAGTGTTGGTTGAGTATGGAAAAAAGCGGAAGAGTGTAGAGAAAGAAAGTGGAAGGAAGAAGTGTGAACGGCATGATATGGGTGTTAGCGGTAAGGTGCAAAAGGTTAATAAAACGTGTGGTACGGATGACTTTGAGGGAATGAATGATACTTATAGTGTATGTGGGTTTGAATTAACAGGGATAAGTAATATTTCAGTGGGAAGGGAACCGAGTAGTAGGGAAGTGATTGATAGGATGGGTGAATATTTGCAAGAGTTTGACAGAAGTATGGATGAACTGAGTGGTTTGGTAGCAGAAATAGGGGTGATATTGGGAACATAGCTAGATGTAGGTGAAGTAGTGAATGAGATTTGGTAGGATAGTGTTGAGGGAGATAAAGGGAATTTGAATGAAAGTGGTTTGGAAGAAGTGAATGGCGATGTAACTGAGAGAATGTATGAGGGTCCTCAAACAAGATCCAGGGGGCCTGCATCTGAGCATCCTTGGGTGTTACAGAAAGCAATTTAGTGTGGGTGTTGCGAGTGTAAGGAGACGTTGTCAAATGTAACGGGGGAGGTAATTTGGAGGAGTGGTAATGGTAATTTAAATCTGACAACATCACCAATGGTTGCGAGAGAGAGAGAGAGAGAGAGAGAGAGAGAGAGAGAGAGAGAGAGAGCAAAATTGGTGGAGGAATAAATGGGAGTGGTTTGATGGTGGGCGTGAGCGTAGGAGTTGTTGTCTGTTGTGGTGATTGCCGAGTATATCAGTGGCAGCAGTGTGTTGTGGGAGTCATAAGAAGTGAGGAAGTCTGAAAAGTTAGAGTTGTACTAAACAGTTGGTTTGACAGTGGTTTTGTCCATTAAGGGTAAGTGATATTGTGTGATTTGATTGAATTTTGTATTGTAAAGTTGTTGTGCATGTGTCTGTCTGGTTGTGGTGAAGTTGAAGAGGTTGGTTGTGCATTTTGGTGTCTGTGAGTTGGCAGTTGGGGACAGTGTTGGTGTTGGCAGTTCGTTGTGCTTGGTTAAAGTTGGCGTATGATTTGGTGGTTGTTTTTGAGCTGTTGGTGGTTGTTTGCATGGTGATTGGGGTGTTGTTTTTTTAGTTGTTGTACGGTTTTGGGGTTTGTCTGTTTTGTGTTGTGATTCTCGGCGGTGGTTGTCTCAGCTAGCCTAGCCTAACTATATCCAGCAGACAGCATCTACCTAGCCCTGAGTTATCTGGAGTCTGAGGTGAGTACATGTGTTTGGGTTTTGTGTATTTCGGTAAGCCAATTGTCCTGCGTGTAAATATGTATAACGTAAAGGGGAAAGTGTGGCTATGGGAAAATTTGTTAGCCAGAACGATTAACGTAATCGTGGGGAGTTTGCTTGTTTTCTTTGCTTGCTTGTGATCCCGCCACAGTAATCTCATACAAGACTTGGCTAGGATGGTTCTAAGAGTCGGAGACAGTAAGGCAAATATGTACAAGTATTGGGTTAGTCTTATTGTCAAGGCCTCCTTCCTCCCCTTGCTAGAGGAGGGATTGAGCTTGCTTCTATAATCTAAAATTAGGAAAAACAGAATGGGTACTCGATGTGTAAACTTACCTGCATCAGCCGCCAGTTCCAGTATGTCTCAGCTTGAATCCAATCACTGCACAAACAAAGAGGAGGAGGATGAGAGAGAAGGAAAAGGAGAAGCCAGTCACTCACGTAGTCATTCTCAATTCTACAACCGAACATCTTAGGCGAGAAGCAACCTGCCCCGTTAAAGGAGCCAGGTAAGCTACACAACTTGTTGAACAGCTACCACAGGTCCCAAGGAAAGTGTCCAAGGACTTGTGGCCAATGTCCCAAAGGTAGAAAGAGGTACAGGTGGTCTGTCGAGACCACACCCTGGCTTTCAAAACCTGACTTCGTGAGCTCTCGGACAGAAAGTACCAGTGTAGTCTTTGCCAGCAGCAGAGTAAGCCCTCCTAATCATATCATGAAGACAGAAAGAAATTATGTTCTGGGAAACTTCTTTCTTGGAGGAGCCAGTGCTAATGAAGTCGTTGACACTCAGGTGTGAGTAGTTGAGTCCTCTTCAGATAGCCCTGCAGCACTCAAATAGGGAGGTGATCGTGAAGGACTCAAACCTGGTGTCAGGGACCATGGGGTTCTGAGTCTTCACTATGAAATCTGGGACAAAATCAAGCATAACTGATCTCCATCCCCTAGACTGTTTAACATCAAAGGAAAATCCATGAAGTTCACCTACTCTCTTCGCCAATGCTAAGGCAAGCAGGAAGACAGTCTTGAGGGTCAGATCTCTGTCTGACGACTCTTGTAAAGGCTTGTACAGTGCAAGAGTCAGGCTACTCAAAACGAGTGTCACATCCCATGCAGGACTGAGGTCCCTGGGTGGGCAGGACCTTTTGAAGCTTCTCATCAGCAGCAAAATTTCCAGTGAGGAGATGTCAATACCTTTCAACTGCAAGACTAAGCCAAGTGCACCTCTGTAGCGTTTCACAGCTGAAATGGAGAGAAGCTTCTCTCCACAAAGAAGAAGTCCATGATCTGAAGACCCACTTTCCCTGGTATACCACTGCAGAGGCCTGTCTGAGGTATCCAACCATCTCTGCTGCTGCATGGTGCAAAAAGCCTCTCACTCACAAGAGATACTGGATAACCTCCAGCCGTGAAGACAAAGGGACCGCACTGCCTGGTGGTACCACTCTACATGAGGTTGACACAGAAGGTTGGTCCAGGGAGGAATCTCTTAGTGTCTTGGAGAGCAGAGCTAGCAGGTTGGGATACCAAATGGCAGAACCACCAGAATCATCCTGAGATTTAGGGTGTTCAACATCCTGCTGACCACTTTGCCTATCAGACAAAATGGAGGGGACGGCATAGACCTTGAGGTTGTCCCGCAGGTGTTGGAATGTGTCCTCCGCAGCGGCCCAAAGGTCCAGCACGATAGAACAGAAGACCTGAAGTTTTCTGTTGTGTAGGTGGCAAACAGATCTATGACTAGGCATCCCACCTGGCCCCCACTTCAAACAACCTCTCCTTGATGTCTGAGTGAAAGGCCCAGTCAGTCCTTATCATGTGATTCTGGTGGCTTAGCTTGCCTGCCACTACATTCCCATTGCCTGGAATGTATCTGGCTGGCAGCTCTACCAAGTGAGCCACCACACACACATGCACCTGCATTATCAACTGGTGTAGCACGAAGGAAATGAGATCATCCCCCTGCTTGTTGACATGTGCCACTACTGTGGTGTTGTCGCTCAGCAACACCAGGAAAGCTACCTTGAGTTCCAGGATATTGATGGGAAGGTGCTTGTAATCTTGGTACTACACCCACATAGTCAGCAGCTCCTTCACGTGTGCACCCCATCCCTCAGTTAATGCATCTGAGAACAGAAGCATGTCGGGAGGTGGAATAGGCAAGGATACTCGTATTAAGAGGTTCCATCATCCATCCTCCCTCACATCATCTGAGAGAGGAATGCCAAAGGATTGAGGGTCTCGAGACTAAGACCAGTACTCCTTCATTCTCCACTGAAGAGAACAAAGGTGAAGCTGCCTATGAAGGAGCTTCTCCAATGACAACATTAGACTGATGATGACTTGCCATTGCCATGCTGGCTGTGCCTGTTGAGACAGGACAGCTGCGCTGCCTTCCTGAACCTACTGATATGAGAGTCCGAGGGAGAGAATCTTGCTGCTACCGTATCTATCAGCATGCCCAGGTACTTTATCCTCTGCTTGGGGATGAGATCAGACTTCTTGAGATTAACTACAACCCCTAGGCTATAATAAAACTTCAGGAGACGATCCTGTCCTTAAGCATTTGCCAGCAGGAGCTCACCAGAATGACCAATTACAGGCGGCCCGTGGTTAATGGCGCAATCACTCAGCGGCGAATCAGTTTTACAGTTGTCGTCAAAAATATTCATTAAAAAATAAGGCATTTTACGGCACGATTTTCAGTTAACAGCACCGCTAGCGCCGTTGTCTAACGAGTTCATACATTTGTAAAAATGACGTTCAAACCATAAAGGTAATGCAAATTATATTAAATAAATTTTGGAGAGTTATTACAAAGGTATTAGGGTAAAACTATATGCCTGACGCTGTTCTATGCCGAAAATATAGAGTTACATAAGTGCAAATTTAGCTATGGATGTGTCGATTTATAAATGTTCATGCTTTTATGTTTAAAATGTGTATGAAAATATATTACATATAGGGTATTTTTATTTCTGCACAGAAATATGATACGAAGGCAAGCTTTTGAAACTGCCCTTCATGTTATCAAATACAATGTTTTTTCATGTTCTTTCTTCTGAGCCGCAGCCTGCCGCTCTTCCGAAAATATCGAGTTAAAAAAGTTCAAATTAGCAATTGATGTGTCAATTTTATAAATGTTCATGCTTTTAAGTTTAAAATGTGTATGAAAATGTATTACATATAGGGTATTTTTATTTCTGTGCAGAAATATGATAAAAAGGCAGTTTTTGAAACTGCCCTTCACGTTATTAAATATGATGTTCTTTCATGTTCGTTCTTGTAAGCAGCCGTCTGCAGCTCTTCCGAAAATATAGTTAAAAAGAGTGCAAATTTATCTATCGATGTGCTCGATTTTTTAAATGATTATTCTTTTATGTTTAAAACGTAAATAAAAATATATTCCGTATAGGGTATTTTTATTTTTGTACATAAATATGATACAAATTAAGGCAGCCTTTGTAACTACGCTCCACGTTGTCAGGGGATGTTTTTTCATGTTTGTTCTTGTCCGCCACTGTTCCGAAAAATGCATGGTTATTTTATTAATAATGCATCTTTTCCATAAATCCTTTAAAAAGTTATACATTACTTCACTGTATCCAATAATATTGTATGTACATATTCTCATATTATTATATTCTAAAATACTAAAGCAAATCTAAGCCAGTATTCCGCGGAGCAGCCAATGTTGTGGTTTGAAAATCAGCTGATGGCGAATAAGTTTGTTCGCCATAATTAACGCAATTCTGAGCGAATTCTCTTGCTTCTATTAGCATAAATGAATATCTAGATACTTGGCTTATATGAGACAAGGTTATTTTTCCTTATACAATGTGTTTTTAGGTGGAAATATGAATTGAATATGTCTCGTTGTGAATGTGAACTACTTTTTTTTCGTTAACAGATTATGTTGGCAGCATGTTTATTGCGTAAAAAATTACATGATTCCGTTCGCAATTCTCCTTTATATCATCCTAATACAAACTTTATGTTATTTATCTTATATCAACGTGAAACCAACAGTAAAATGTGTTCTTTCAAGCACAGTAAATTTGATTAAAATTATTTTATCTCAATTTTTTCTACGGTTGTGTTTGATGGCATACGTTTACTGGAGTTTTATCCTTGTTACCGATGTACGATAATAGTCATTAGCAGCTTGAACAGTTTTCTCGACTTCAGTTATAACTAGGTTTAAATTTAACAATATATTTCTCAATTGATCTTTGATCTATAGCAAATAAAGTTATTACATTAAGATATCTCAGTTCTATTCTACATAACGTCATTTATAACAACTACGGTAATAGTGTGCTGTAGTACGATGATTGAAATAAAAGCCAAACAGTATTATCCATGTACTTAGAAGGAAAAAAAAAAAAAAAAAAAAAAAAAAAAAAAAAAAAAAAAAAAAAAAAAAAAAAAAAAAAAAAAGGAAAAAAAAAAAAAAAAAAAAAAAAAAAAAAAAAAAAAAAAAAAAAAAAAAAAAAAAAAAAAAAAAAAAAAAAAAAAAAAAAGTCGTTTCTCGTTCGGTTGTTCATGGCTGTACACGTTCACGCAATGAGTATAACATTAACCCTTAAACGCCGAATGGACGTATTAAACGTTGAGTCAAAATGTCACCCGTATGCCGAATGGATGTACCATACTTCAACTCAAAAGAATTTTTTTTAAATTCGCGGAAAATACTTATAGGCCTACCTGCTGAAAACTTTTGAATCACGCAGCCTTGGGGATCCTTGCTGGTAGTTCACGGATCAGGTGTTGTTTTGTTTACAATCGTTACGCAGGCGTGCAAGCGCGAATTTCTTTCTTGCCGCGCTAAAAAATATCTGTGACACGTCTCGGAAATTATTTCGTCACTTTGACATAATTTTTGTACCATTTTAAATTAGGCCCGTTACATGGAGTATTATATATGAAAATGTGCGCATTTTTATGTAGAATACAACAATAAAATACTCATGATTGTAGCTTTTATTCAGTTTTGAGATATTTTTATATAAATAACAATAAGTGCCAAAATTTCAACCTTCGGTCAACTTTGACTCTACCGAAATGGTAAAAAAACGCAATTGTAAAGCTAAAACTCTTATATTTTAGTAATATTCAATCACTTACCTTAAATTTGCAACTAATTAAAAGTCTCTAGCACAATATTTCGATTTATGGTGAATTTATGAAAAAACTTTTCCTTACGTCCGCGCGGTAACTCTTCCGAAAAAATCATACATGCAATTGCAGTAATGTTTGCACCATTTTAAAATTAGCCGTTACATAAAGTTTTTGTTTTATATATAGAAATGTGCGCAATTTCATGCACAATATAACTAAAAAACAACCAATGGTTTTAGCTTTTATCATTTTTGAAATATTTTCATATAAAAATGATAAGTGACAAATTTTTAACCTTCGGTCAACTTTGACTCTACCGAAATGGTCGAAAAACGCAATTGTAAGCTAAAACCGCTTATATCTAGTAATATTCAAGCATTTACCTTCATTTTGCAACAAATTAGAAGTCTCTAGCACAATATTTCGATTTATGGTGAATTTATGAAAAAAATAACATTTTCTTTACGTCCCCGCGCGGTAACTCTTCCGAAAAAAGATCATACGTGCGATTGTGGTAATGTTTTGCACCATTTTAAATTAGCCGTTACATAAAGTTTTATATATGAAAATATGCGCAATTTCATGTAGAATACAACAATAAATAATTGAAGGTTGTAGCTTTTCTCATTTTTGAAATATTTGCATATAAATCACGATAAATAGAAAAAAAACCACGTTCGGTCAACTTTGACTCTACCGAAATGGTCGAAAAACGCAATTGTAAGCTAAAATTCTTACAGTCTAGTAATATTCAGTCATTTATCTTCATCTTGAAACAAATTCGAAGTCTCTTGCACAATATTAGATTTATAGTGAATTTAAAAAAAAAAAACTTTCCATCCCTCTGCGCACGGATTCTCCGCCACAAATTTCTGAAATGCGTAAGTCCCATTCTCGGAATATCTGCTCCGTTTCATATTAGGCATTTCATAGAGTTTTATATATGAAAATGTGCGCAATTTCATGTAGAATAAAACGAAAAATATTTGAAGGTTGTAGCTTTTCTTATTTCCGAAATAATTGCATATAAAAAAAATCGACATTCGGTCAACTTTAACTCTTCAGATATGGTCGAAAAATGCATTTGTAAGCTAATACTCTTACAGTATAGTAATATTCAATCATTTGTCTTCATTTTGAAAGAAATTGGAAGTCTCTAGGACAATATTTAGATTTATGGTGAATTTTAGAAAAAATATTTGTTTACGTCCGCGCGTTACGAATTCATGCATTATTTTGTGATAATATTTTCTCTGTGTTGCTTTTATCGTTTTACAATGTGTTATATACCAAAATTATCACAATTTAGTGTACATTACAACGAAAAAAAAGTAACTTGTTACATTAAACCGTTTTGCGCACAGCGCGATTTGAATACAATTATATATGAAATTTTGTTTTTGGGCTATCATATATCTTAATCTCGAAAACTAAGCGCGCTGTGATTTAAAAAAAAAAAAAAAATTTTTCCGCTTCCGCGCTCACTCTGAAATACCTCCGGCACACGGGAGACATTTTTTTTTTACCGCTTCGGCGTTTAAGGGTTAAGACCACGCTTTCATCAATCTCTTTTGCTGTTATTAAACTTATGTAAATAGAAGATGGGATAAAATTAGGCTATTGTAATTTGGTCCCTCATAAAATCGGACTATTGTAAGACGAATTATCATAACTTGAACACTACAGCTACCTATACATAGTATAAACCTTATTATATCCTTACATACTCTAGACACCCAAAGGATTAAAGGTAGGCTTTTTTCACTTTACAGTATTTATAATGCTATAATATACTGTACAGTACTACTGTACAGTAAATTCTATAGTACTATACTGCATAAATATAATTTTACTTATTGCGCCATTGCGGGATTACGGCGCCTTTGACTGGTCTAGAGTTTTGAAAGAAGGTGCTCAGCGGCCGTAGACTTTAAAATCGCTTAGCGTTGAAAATCACTTAGCGTCGGCGGCCAGGAACGGAACCCCTGCCGCTAACCGAGGGCCACCTGTATTGTGATATCTCATGCGAATGGGCCCAAGTTGACACGGGTGAACACTCGCGTGAACACCTGGGGAACGGTCAATAGCCCAAAACAGAATGCCCTGAGCTGGAACACTGTCTCCCTGAGGATACAGTGAAGGTGATTGCGGGGGGACGGATGGATGAGTATTTGGAAATACGCATCCTTTAGATCAACTGTAAGCATGAAGGCATTCCCCCAGATGGAGGCAAGCACTGAGTGGGCTGTCTCCATTGTGAATTCAATCTGGCAAACAAATTGGTACAAGGGAGGCGTTCTCTACAAGAAAGATACGGCTGTAGAAGCCTCGGGATCAATCCGACACAATTTCCACAGTGCCCTTCTTCAGCATGGCATGCACTTCTTGCTTGAGTCCGCAATTCTTCAGCGAATCAGCGAACCGGGAACGTTGGTTAGATGGACTTCATTGTTCGTAAGAGGTGGCCGAGACTCAAAGAGAAGTAGATATCCCTCCTGAAGGACATCCACTATCCAGGTCTCAGCTCCATGTAATTGCCATGTTGCCCAATGGCTTGACAGGTACCACCCCTAGTGTCCTCCCTTCTTCCCCTTGCCCCCTTTTCCAAACAGGAAAGTGGGTTGAAAAAGGACATGCTTCCATATCTTTCTTGGCAGACGAAAATGGAGGTGGGCTGGGCGTTTCCCACAAGTGCCCTTTGAAGCAAGGAAGTGCTAACCTGACCCGAGGGACAGGCCGCAAGCAGCATGCAAAGACCCAGAGGTCTTGGCCACTCCTGGTGAACAAAGCGGTTTGCTGTCTTCCCCACGTTGCTTGTCCACTGCAGCATCTACCAACTCCCTAGGGAAGAGAAGGGCAGAAACCAGCAACTGTCCATTCCTAAGGGTCAATGCCGACTCAGGACCTACATGCCTGGAGATCCAATTCAGGACAGCATCCCTCCTCTTCAGCACCAGGTTTGCCCACAGGCTTGCCATCTGGTGGGCAAGGTAGGAGAGATGGCTCTACCTCGACACTGGCACAGCCTCTCAAAAATGGAATCCTCTCCAGGGATGATGGCACACGAGGAAGCAGCAACCTTGGATACTGTGAAGGACCACAGACCCAGCCAGGAGACTGCCTGGAGGGCTGCCATGGCAGTAGCCTCCAGGTTCCCCCTTTTGCTGTGAGAGGGAGACCCCTTCCGAAGCAAGATGCTACAGTGAGAGACAGGGCCTAAACGAACCAGGTCTGGGTCAACCTCCTAGCTGGCAAGGACCTCTGTTAGGGTGTGTAGAAAATGCTTCAAGCGAGACAGAGGAGGGAAAGGAGCTTGTTTGAGTTGTTTCAACCAAACCAAAAGAAATTCTCTTACCCAGAGACAAGAATATTCACTTGGTCAAGGGCACCCTCAGCAAGCAACACCACATTAGCCCACCAAAAACCTTTGTTCCTTCAATAGGACCGAAAAGGATTTGAGGCATGAAGGACAATCCACAGAAGAAGACCGTGCCCTTTCCCAAGATCACGTGATGATGGACCACCATAATGATCTCTGTAAAACTCCTCTGTATTTTGTGGGTGTATGCATTCTGGGGAAGAGAACCCTCAAGTTCTTCCAGGTGCAGTCCTGGGACACAGGACCGTGAAATGAAACTCTGAGGAGAAAGAAACTTGTCAGAGTTCCTCACGTCTGAATCACACCTCAAGGTAAAACTCCAGGAGGCTGAGGAGATAAGTGAGGAGAATCAGGCACTCCCACCTGTCCTGCCATAAGAACCAGCAAGAGAGGCAAGCCATGGACAGTCACCAACTCATGGTGGTGATGGCAGCAAGGTTTATGCCTCAGCAAAGCGCTATCCCGAGGAGAGCAGAGGTTCAACTGAGGCGAGCCTAGCCAATCACGTGAATGCAATCGGGCTGGGAGGAGTCGAGTGCTCAGGAGCTGGCTGGCATGAACTTGTGCTGCCCTTCTGACATGCCCCAGTCTTCTTTGAGGCCAAAACCTCCCAAGAGGAAGACTAGACAGGGGACCTCCTCTCTGCTTCTCCAGATGCTCAGGTGCTCGGAACCTTGAGACCAAGACATCGAACTGGGAACCTGACTGAGCACTTGAAGCAGTGCTGGTAGGAAGTGCCGAGACACCTGCATGTCTTGGCATTTTCTCTCGACCTGTGCCTAAACTGGACCAGGAAGTGGGCTTGTTGGTACTGGTTCAGGGCACCCGAGTCTAAGTAGAATCTCGAACACTCTCCATGACTCGGCTTAGCCGAGCACCCAATGCTCCCCAAATCTTGTGCAGGACCATCAATGGGAATGGTCTACGTCCAAGTATCTGAAGAAACTCGGGAAGAGGCAGGCACAATACCAGTCTTAGAAGCGGACTTCTTAGAGCTGGTATTGGGAGAGCGGACCGAAGCCTGCACGCCTGAGGCTCCTAAAAGCAAGACCCCGGAGGACATGCAAATTGGTTCCCAAACCTGAAGTCCAGGAAGAGCCAACGAGAAATCCCACTGTTTCCCCTGTGGAGGAAGGCAGCCCCTTTGAAGGGGGAGAGAAAGCCATCTTCTTCAGCCAACAAACCTCAGAAGAAGAAGGGGAGGAGGCAGCAGATGATGAAGACAAAGATGAAGACGATGATGACAACACCTTACAAGGCTTCTTCTTTAACCTTCTATTCGTCGTCATCTTCAGGATAGCAGTCAGGTCCTCCATCCTAAAGGGAGCAGCAGCAATCACAGGAGAAACCAGTGCAACATGAGTGGCAGGAGCATCAGCAACAGCAGGAGCAGCAATGGAAGTGACTGGGACAGCCAGGGCAAGAGGCGCAGCAACAGTGGCCTGGTCAGCAGAGATCACAGGAGCAGCTGGGGCAGCAGGAACCATCACATTGAGGCACAGTTGAAGTAACCATCATAGGAGGCACAGCATGAGCAGACAGGGCCGCAGTGAAACGTGAAGGCAGGGGCACTGCATGCTGGGGTGCTGGGTATGCATTGCCGTCCGGTCTACCACTGCAAAAGTCATTTGCATCAGAAAGTGGGTAGACATAGTTGTTGGCCTTTTTGTGAATGCTGTCATGGTTGTGGTTAGAGCAGCATGGGTCACCACCAAGAATTTCGTTAGGTGGGTCAGGAGGCCCTGCAGAGATGGAGTGCCAGAGAGCCCCAAAGAGTACCAAGCTGAAGAAACAAAGGTCGGGTTGCTGAGGTTAGTGGTGGGAGACTCCTCTCACTCTGAGGGAAAAGTTCCCCCGACCGGGAAGCAACCCTGACGCTGATCTCCGCTCGATGAGGGGAGCAAAGAGGACAAAGGAGTGATCTCTCCCCAAGGAGAGACGACCAGAAGGGGAAGCTTACCAGAAGAGAGAAATGAGGAGAAAGGGTTGGTCACAAAGGGAAGCGTCTGGGGCGTAAAACCTTCCAACAATGCCTTACTGGCCTTCCTCCAATAGTTTCCTCCCAGTAAACTTTGGCCCCTGCACAGGCGACCAAGAACAACTCTCGGCACAAGTAAGATCAGGATTACACTCACACCCCCTGCAAGAGGTACGAAGGGCATGAGGGTCACCATCAAAGGAGAAGCAAAAATTGTCACATGCCTTGCTGCCAAACCTAGGACACACATATACATAATCAAAAAAGAAGAAAGATCCCACCAGGTAACTCAGCTCAACAACAATCAGGCAGAGAGTGAAGAAACACATGTCTGCACACAACAACAGCTGAAAACAAATTGGATGGTAGTTAACTGCCTAGCAACCTTGTTTGAAAGTTTAACGGGCATTTCAGCTTCACTGAAAGTAATTGATAATGTAAAGGACTAATGATTTGTGTAATATCATGTAAGAACAAACAAATTTATATATCTTTAAGAACATTACAGTCTTCTATTCAACAGTTTCCTTAACTATATGCCCAAAGAACTGCTTTTAATTTTCTTCATTAAAGTATCTCACCTTGCACGTCTTGCAGAGGTTAGATAACAAAAGTGCTTTGCATAGAGGAACCTTTGTTTGAAGGTCCGTTCTGCAACAGAGAGTAAAAAGAAGAACCCAGATGCCAGTAAAAACCGATTGACCATGCATAGGAATACCATTGTTTTCACCCTGAAACAGAAGGATACAGTGTCAACAAGAAAATGCTTCAAACATCTTAACTGATAACAATTACATACTTTAAACTTTAAAAAATACTTAATTTGTATATTTCCTAGATCTACAAACCAAAGCCTTTTATGTAGGAGTATTCCCCAAGTGTGAGCTGGAATCAGTCCCCGAAACACAGTAACACGGTAAGTTTAAACAGATTGAACTGAATACAGAATTTAGGCCAAAGGCCAAGCACTGGGACCTATGATGTCATCAGCGCTGAAACAGACACCGACAGTAAAAGGTTTGAAAGGTGTAAACAAAAGTAAAAACCTAACAGTTACCTATGAATCAATTGATAAGAGTTGGTGGAAAGTAAGAGGGAAGAAAGAGAATATAAACAGAGGTATAATACAGTCCCCAGTTATTGGTGGACTCGGTTAATGGCGATCCGGTTTTATGGATCTTGTCTAACATCATAAAATTGACGATTTATGGCACCATAGCCAGGATGCTGAGTTACGGGGTTATTGGCACTATAAGGGTGCTGATAATAGACGCTTATGGTGCCATAAGGTTGCTCGGTAATAGAGTTTGGATGCACCATAACCATAACCTAACCATAGGCGTCCCAGCCAATCAGTTATTGGCACTATTAACCAAAAACTTGGCACCTTAAGCGCCATAAATCACCAAGTTTCTGTTAATGGCATTTTTCACTTGTCGCACCCAGCCAGAATGAACCCATCCGTGAATGGAACCCCAGCCGAGAATTGAACCCCAGCCGTGAATGGAACCCCAGCCTAGGGAATGGAACCCCAGCCGAAGGAACCCAAGCTGGGAAGGAACCCCCAGCCGAGAATGGAACCCCAGCCGAGAATGGAACCCCAGCCGAGAATGGAACCCCAGCCAATAACTGGGGACTGCCTATACAAGAAACAAAAGGGGTTGCAGCTAGGGGACAAAGGCACACTGCAAAGAACCTTAAGTAATGCCTACAGTGCACTGTACAGGGTGCACTGACAGCATTACGTTAACTAATGGTAAGTGGGTGAGCAAGGGAATAACCCTACTAACATGCCAAGTACTTTTTCATCATCATATACAACATGGTGTGGTTGATGTGGGATAATGAGAAAAAGTTCTCATTTGTATACCTAAGAAAAATATCAATTACTTTCTGATTTGTTATTTGTTCCTACAGAAATACAATCTATCACCTTTTTACGTAAAGACATGCTTCTCAGGTAATATGTAGTCTCTCAACTGACAAGTAAGTTACAGGTAAGTTGAAACTCCTAGAAATGTTGCATTCCAAGTCATAATCATGAACAAAGAAGTGATGACTCCTCAACCTCTTACTCCATCAAATTTAGGAATGATGGAACAATAGGACCCTGAGTCTGAGCAATGAGTGTCTGAAACCCTAAAGCTACAAAGGTACAGTGAAACCTCGGTTTTCATACATACTAACCCATTCCAGAACGTCCCACAAAGTCTGAAACGTATGAAATCCAAACCAATAATTCCCATATGGAATAATGTAAATTCAATACAATGAAATCCAGACATAAAAAAATAATAATGAAAATACATTTTATAGGGAATAAACACAGTTTTACATACATACAGAAAACAATGAGAAATAAATATAAATGACTATTGAACTGAAAAAAAATGAACATTTAACATCTCTATTACCTTTATGGAAAACATTTGTTAGCATATCACATATCACGGACCTATCGGTGGTTACTTCTCTTCGTATATTACTGGCACTATCTAAGATTGGTTACTTCTCCTCTTCATTTTTTACTGGCATTAGGACCAGCTTCACTTACTAGTAATATATATACAGTGAGCCCCCTTGTGCTTTAAGTATTCTATTGGTAAAAGGTTGCTGTAAATTGAAAAACTTATTCATGCAATACATTTAATAAAAAAAAAAAACATTAGGTAAAGATAGAATAAAGAATAGAAATGAATGGTTATCATACTGTTTGGTAGTTTCAGTAGTTGAAGAGATATAATGAAAATTTATGGCTTACTGTGTAAAAGTGATTGCTTGGCGATCGTTCGATACTAGTAAGTGCTGGATGTAAACAGACGTTTGGAAGTTTTTTTTTTTTTTTTTTTTTTTTTTTTTAATAGTTAAATGGTTTACTTAATAATTATTTGAAATGAGTACATGCAATACCTTTAATAAAAAAATTGTGAATTAGATATCAGAAAATTATAAAATAAATCAGTCTGCCAACAAATAAGTATTTTTTAGAATTCTTCTTCTGTTTTATTATTACGTTACGTATTGCGTATGTTTCATTACAGCTGTCAGTAACTCGTATCTCCATTATTGTAAAGATAGAATAAAGAATAAAAGAATAGAAATGAATGGTTATTATACTGTTTGGTGGTTCATTAGTTGAAGAGAGATATTAATGACAATTTATGGCTTACTGTGTGCTGAGGAAAAATGATTGCTTGGGCGCTCGTTCGATACTCGTAAGAATGTAAACAATCGATTGGAAGGTTTGTTTTTTCTTTGTTTGTTATTATAGTAATGATTAATTAATAATTATTTGAAATGAGTACATACTGTTATTTATAATTTTTATTGGCATATTCTAACCGCTTTTAGCTCTTAGGTTTAGATGTCGAGAATCATAGACTAGGCTACAGTAGCAACCGCTAAAACACATAGGCTAGGCTTATTGCTAGGGGACATATGCTAAAGTCCTAATATATGCAGTAAAAAATGGGGTGAACATTACATGCAGTTGAATATTACTCAAATATGTACAGTATTTTGCCTTTTTGGAGACATATTTCTTCATTCATAACCCTAGAACATGTGTTTTAGGCCTGGAAATATAATTTATTAGGTTAGTGTTTTTGGAGGGAGGGGCTTGGACGGATTAGCCATTTTAACATGTAAAATTTGTTCCAAGATACGAAAAACTCATAATACGAAGGCCGTCTCGGAACGGATTAATTTCGTATCTCGAGTACCACTGTATTTTGATGTTATTTTCATGACTCAATACATTTTTATGATACAAAAATGATTTACTAATTTTTAAATAAAAATATTGATCAATACTGTATTACTAACTTCAATAGATTAAATGATATCACATAATAACAATAATAATTCTCTCTCTCTCTCTCTCTCTCTCTCTCTCTCTCTCTCTCTCTCTCTCTCTCTCTCTCTCTCTCTGATCTCTCTCTCTCTCTCTTCTTTCTTACAGAGATGTTATGTTTTCTGTATGATAAATAAATGATTTAGTAATTTTCAAATAATATAAATGTAAAGAGCAATCAATTCATTAAAGAAAATACTATAGTGAATTAGTAAGATTTAGTTTATAAATAAAAAAATTATGTAAAAATGAAGGAAATCCCAGTCTTCACGCATCTTTCTTTCGAACTCCAGGTACTAAACTGAGGTCCAGCAGTTGTCAAATATATCACGTAATGTGACAGGAGGGGAGGGAGTCTCTCCCTCTCTCTCTCTCTCTCTTTACTGAGATGAGAGATTTTTATGGTACATGTATGTATAATATGTTTATTAATATTTTCAAATAATAAGAGTACTATAACAGTAATTACAATAATCATAAGAGATAGTATTTTAAAGAAATATTACAATAACCTTTCCATTTCACTCTTTCAAATACGAATAACTCTCTCTCTCTCTCTCTCTCTTTTGCCACAAGATACCCATGTCATAGTGGTATGTCATAGTGGTAACTCTCGATCTCTGCTTGGCATGGAAGTTTATGTATACAGTATATCTTTAAGGGGGCCGGCCGGAACCCCTATATACAGTGGTATAGGGCGAAAAATGCAAAGTCATGAAAAAATTCATGGAGCTTCATATGGCAATTGAGAATACGTATACGAAATATTTCGTCAAAATTCCTCTTACTTTCGTA
>NC_087211.1:40404107-40406607 GCF_015104395.2 Macrobrachium nipponense
GTTTGTTCTTTCTGAATCCTCAATTGCAAAAACACTGTCCTTCCATAGAATGAATGATCAAACCAATATGTTGTTCATTTCACTCAAACCAGCAAATTTTCCACAAAGACTTTGTTTTCTGACCAGGAATAAACATGCTAAGCATCCTGATGTTCTTTCCACTGCCCTGACATCAAAAGTTTTACCAGCTGTAGTGTTGACCATTCCATGGTGCATGAAAGTGTAATGACAATAGTTAAAATCTTTGTTTGTGTTGCACGACAAAGGAAAAAAAACCAACCCTGGACTTAGGCTTAAGAACAAAATGGGCACTTCTTGGTTACAGATAGGGTTTGTTTCCCAGGATCCTGGACAATTTTCGAGGTTTAATATTCCTGGGATAAAATTAAGTTACCACTATGACATATGTGTATCTCATGTGGAGAGAGAGGAGAGAAGAGGAGAGAGAGAGAAGAGAGAGAGAGAGAGAGAGAGAGAGGAGAGAGAGAGAGAGAACATTCCCTCCCCTCCTGTCACATTACTTGATATATTTAACAGCTGTTGGACCTCAGCTTGGACCTGGAGTTCGAAAGAAAGATGCGTGAAGACTGGGATTTCCTTCATTTTTAAATTTTTTTAAATTTATAAACTAAAATCTTACTAATTCACTGTAGTAATTTCTTTAATGAATTGATTGCTCTTTACAATAATATTAATATTAGAAAATTAGTAAATCATTAATTTATCATACAAAAAACATACATCTCTGTAAGAGATAAGGAGAGAATTATTATTGTTATTATGTGATATCATTTAATCTTACTAAACTTACCAATACAGTATTGATCAATATTAATATTTTAAATTAGTAATCATATTTTTGATCATAAAAATGTAGTTAGGCATGAAAATAACATCAAAATATACCCTAGTTAGTGATTATTTATCATCGGAAAACCCTGCAAATAGACAAATTCCCCGCAAATAATGGGTAGATATGATCCAGAGAGACATCCTCGAATCAGTGAGTCAGTGAATCCGGAGAACGCGAATATGGGGACCCACTGAATAATATATATACAGTGGACCCCCCCCCGTATTCGTGTTCTCCAGGATTCGCCGGACTTACGTGATTCGCAGATTTCTCTCTGGCCAGATCTTACCAATTATTTGCAGGGGATTCGCCTATTCACAGGATTTTGCTGGCGAAAATAATCACTAATTAATGTATTTTGATGTTATTTTCATGACTAGATATATTTTTATGGTACAAAATGACTTACTAATTTTCAAATATTAATATTGATTAATACGTACTATACAGTGGTACCTCGAGATACGAAATTAATCCGTTTCGAGACGCCCTTTGTATCATGAGTTTTTTCGTATCTTGGACCGCATTTTACATGTAAAATGGCTATCTGTTCCAAGCCCTCCAAAAACACCACAGTAAATTTCATAATAAGCTAAATTGACCTATAAACAATGAAATACTACAACAATTTGGACCATTCAATACTAACTTAATAACGTACTGCTAATTACCTGTAAATAGAGTGTATTAGTGTACATGGTATACAAAAAATACTGTACGTATGTAGTAAAATGGTGGAAGCTTACCTTTTGAGTGAGGCTATCTCCGAAAGTGGCGACAGAGGAGGAAGACAAATGGCAGATACGTACGTACACTTAACTTTACGAAACACATAAAAAAATGTAAGGAAAACATACATAACCTAAAATTTACAAAACACATTAACAAAACTGTAACACTTAACTTTACAAAAAACTAAAATAAAAAAACTAAAATTAAAATTTTTTTTTTATTTTTACATTTTTTTACTTTTTTATACTTTACGTACTTTTTTTTTATACAAAATTTCAACTTCATCACCACTTTCAACTTTCTGTTTTTTAGTATCACTTGGTTCTTCATTTTTGCTTACTCCTTCTGTTTTTAGTATCACTTGGTTCTTCCTTTTTGCTTACTCCTGCTAATACTAAAGGCCTCTTTAATAAATAACTATCCAAGGAAGATTGCTTCTGCCTACTTTTCACAATGTTCTTGAAATGACTCTGGCAAACGTCATAGAACTGCGCAAGCATACGACCTGTGTGAGCCTTTTCGGGGTGTCTTTATTTTTCTACAAGATTGCACTTTATGACAAGCGGCTAGAACATCCTTAATTTCTGCCATTGTCATAGGGTCGTCCTCCTCCTCCTTGCCGCTGCTAGAGAACTCCTCTTGAACGATGTTATGTTGCATGGCCTCCAACTCCTTCAGGTCATCCGTCGTAAGCTCCTCTTGGTGCTCCTCGAGAAGGTCGTTGATGTCGTCCTCGTCGACGACCAGCCCCATGGACTTGCCGAGTGCAACGATCTCATCAAGATCTGGTTCCAAAACAGTTTCAGGTTCGTCAACTGTTTTCTAAATCTCCAGCACCAGCTTCGCCCACGTCGAATCCCTCGAAGTCTCGGGCGGATACGGGATCAGGCCTGAGTTTCCTCCAAGAAGAATTCA
>NC_087211.1:40411607-40440150 GCF_015104395.2 Macrobrachium nipponense
CGAATGGTAAAAAAACGCAATTGTAAGCTAAAACTCTTATATTCTAGTAATATTCAATCATTTACTTCATTTTGAAAGAAACTGGAAGTCTCTAGCACAATATTTCGATTTATGGTGAATTTATGAAAATAAAAATTTTTCCTTACGTCCGTGCAGTAACTCTTACGAAAAAAAATCAGAAATTTTTTTGTGCGATTGTCGTAATGTTTACACCATTTTCATTTTAAATTAGCCGTTACATAAAGTTTTAGATATGAATACGTGCACAATTTCATGTAGAATACAACAACAAATGATTTGAAGGTTGTAGCTTTTCTCATTTCGAAATATTTGCATATAAATCACGATAAATAAAAAAAACCAACATTCAGTCAAATTTGACTCTACCAAAATAGTCGAAAAACGCAAATGTAAGCTAAAAACTCTTACAGTCTAGTAATATTCAGTCATTTATCTTCATTTTGAAACAAATTTGAAATCTCTAGCACAATATTTAGATTTATGGTGAATTAAAAAAAAAACTTTCCTTCCCTCCGCGCGGGATTCTCCGCCGCAAACCTCCGAAATGCGTATGTCGCATTATCATTATATTTGCTCCGTTTCATATTAAGCATTTCATAGAGTTTTATATATGAAAAATGTGCGCACTTTCATGTAGAATACAACAAAAAAAATAATTGTAGGTTGTAGCTTTTCTCATTTTTGATATATTTGCATATAAAAAATATATATATAAAAAAATTTGATATTTGGTCAACTTTAACTCGTCCGAAATGGTCAAAAACTGCAATTGTAAACTAAAACTCTTACAGTATAGTAAATATTCAATTATTTATCTTCATTTTGAAACAAATTGGAAGTCTCTAGAACAATATTTAGATTTATGGTGAATTTTGAAACAAACATTTTTTGACGTCCGCGCTTTACGAATTCATGCATCATTTTGTGATAATATTTCTCTGTGTTGCATTGATCGTTTTACAATGTGTTATATACCAAAATGATCGCAATTTAGTGTACAATACAACGAAAAAAATTAACTTGTCAGCTTAACCGTTTTGCTCACAGCGCGATTTGAATACATTTATATATGAAATTTTCGTGCTATCATATATCGCATTATTTATATATGATAATGATATTTTTTTCATTTCTGATGGTTGCATACTAAACTTAAGGCAATGACAAAAAAATGAGCCAAAAATGAACTCTTTATCTTGAAAACTAAGCGAGCTGTGATTTTTTCAAAAAAATATTTTTTCCGCTTCGGCGCTCACTCCGAGACTGCCTCGGCATATGGGAGACGATTTTTTTATTATACCCCTTCAGCGTAAGAGGGTTAAACATATATACAACGAAAATATCTCTAAGGCAACTAATTTTTATTTAAGTTTGTAATAATTATCTTTGAGGTCATTCTTAAACATGTTGCAAATACAAGGGTCTAAATGAAACAGGCCACGGCTAATATTGAAATTACAATGAGAAGTAAGTTGTATTAAAGCAGATTTTAAAAGATTTCGTGATAAGACATCTTTTGACCTTGCAATTACTGAGCTGCCAATCCAATTTATTCGGTGGTTGTTATCACTTAAATGAATGAATATTGCATTAGATGTTTGCCCAGTTTTTACAGAATATTTTATGCTGGCTAACCTTACTTCTAAGCCCTTGCTCGACTGTCCGAGATAAAATGAGGACAATCCATACATGGAATTATATATATTATGTTGTTACTTTCTCTGGGGCCATTTTTTATTAACATTCCCTTTAGTGTGTTATTTTATTAACATTCCCCTTTAGTGTGACCTTAAAGGCTTTTAGCAATGATTTAATGGTTTCAAATCCATTAAAATAAGGCAAACTGAGAATGTTCTTAGAATTTTCTTTCTGCGTGTTACTTACACTATAAAACTTTTTGTGGGCTTTATTATAACAATAAATCTTTCCCTATTTTTCTTATGTATTCAATTTCTTATCCAAATTTTGGCGAACTGACAATGTGCAATGCTCGAAATATATAGAAGAAAAAATTGATATTTTTATGTTAAGATGGTGGCCTAAATAGAAATGAACATCATAAGTTCAAAACATCTAAGAAAGGGAGGCAATTGTCTTTTTCTAATTCTAGAGTAAACTTAATCGATGGTTCCTGGTTATTTAAATTAGAGAGTAAATCATTTACATCAATACCGACAGGCAGAACAGCTAAAATATCATCAACATATATATACCACTTTACAGGAATATAAATGATATTAGGTAAGTAGCATTTTTTCAAAGAATTCCATGTACAGGTTTGAGAGGAGAGGCCGATAAAGGTTGCGCATTGCCATGCCAAATATTTGTTGATAAAATTCACCATTGAATATAAAATTACAATCACAAATCACAACCTAGTGAGTGAAATAATGTGACTTATAGGTAGAGGCAATTCATGCTGAGTTAGTCATTACTAAGATATTCTAAAATAGTCTATAGGACTTTACTAAAAAGAGAACATACATCAAAAACTAACGAATCTATCAGTGGCGCAAGGGGTAATTTTGTTTAATTCTCTAGATCTAGTTGATAATTAAACAAAATTACTCCTTGCCCCACTGATAGATTCATTAGTTTTTGATGTATGTTATCTTTTTACTAAAGTCCCTATAGACTCTAATTTAGAATATCTTAGTAATGAACTAACTCAGCATAAATTACCTCTACCTATAAGTCACATTATTTCACCCACTAAGTTGTGCATTTGGGATTGAAAGTTTATGTTCAATGGTGAATTTTATCAACAAATATTTGGCATGGCAATGGGCAACCCTTTATCGCCTCTGCTCACAAACCTGTACATGGAATTCTTTGAAAAATGCTACTTACGCCCTAATACCATTTATATTCCTGTAAAGTGGTATAGATATGTTGATGATATTTTAGCTGTTCTGCCTGTCGGTATTGATGCAAATGATTTACTCTCTAATTCAAATAACCAGGTAGTACCATCGATTAAGTTTACTCTAGAATGAGAAAAAGACAATTGCCTCCATTTCTTAGATGTTTTGATACAGAGAACCATTTCAATGTAAATTTAGTATTTAAAGGAAACCAACCAACAACTCAACTCATGTTCATTTCTATTCAGGCCACTATCTTAACATAAAAATATTAATTTTTTCTTCTATATTTTACGAGCATTGCGCATTGTCAGTCGCCAATATTTGGATCAAGAAATTGAATACATTAGGAAAAAAACAAAATAGGGAAAAAAAGATTTATGTTATCCTTCACATATATTAGATATTTGTTATAATAAAGCCCACAAAAAGTTTATAGTGTAAGTAACACGGAGAAAGAAATTCTAAGAACATTCTCAGTTTGCCTTATTTTATTTTAACGGATTTGAAACCATTAATCATTGCTAAAAGCCTTTAAGGTCAACCTTGTTTTTTCCTATAATACACTAAAAGGAATGTTAATAAACTATGGCCCCAGAGAAAGCAACAACATAATATATATAAAATTCCATGTATGGATTGTCCCTCATTTCATATCGGACAGTCGAGCAAGGGCTTAGAAGTAAGGCTAAGCCAGCATAAATATTCTGTAAAAACTGAGCAAACATCTAATGCAATATTCATTCATTTAAGTGAAAACAACCACCAAATAAATTGGATTGGTAGTTCAGTAGTTGCAAGGTCAAAAGATGTCTTATCACAAAATCTTTTAGAATCTGCTTTAATACAACTTACTTCTCATTGTAATTTCAATATTAGCCTTGGCCTGTAATAATCCTTTAATTGTCTTGCCCTTGTGTCTGAGCGATTGTCTTAAACTTTTAATTGTAACCATGTTTTTGCTTGTTTGGGAAGGTTACTCATCTTTCAGGTGTGTTAGACTCTAGGTACTAATCCCTTTATAATCCCTATCTGTCAGTATACAACCTTTCGTGTATCGCATTTCCTTATGTATGTCAGTTCATCTGCTGAGTAAAGGACATTTGAACGTCGAAAGATCTTGCGGATACTCCATTGTTTATTTTCCCTTGTGCATATAACTTTATTTATGGATTTATCATGTTCCTAACTTTCATGATTCATTTATACATAATGAAGGCCACGTTTACTTTCGCTATTCTGTTTCCTCTTTTGAGAAGTGTCGTCACTACCTTCTCCAAGTCTCTTGTGGCTGCACATTCGACTAGCATTTGTCTCAAGTTCCTGAAGAAGTGCCTTTCTGAAAAAGTGCTCCCTAAATCCTTGCTGCCACGCCGTCTAAGAAGGTATGACAATCACCCATTCAACGAATTTAGTGCCATGATGTTGACACAGCACATAGCAGCCGCCAAGCAAGAGAAGAGAAGCAAAAATTCAATTAACTGGAAAAACAAGGATCTCTTTCAATCATTCCATCCTAGCTGATTGGAAGGACTTGCTGCAACGGGAAATTTATGAAAAAACTATGTAGGACACACAGATGCCCTGAAAAAGGAAACTCGACAGAAAACTAAAAAATCTTATGATAGCAGTGATTGGACTAATTGTGCACGTCAAGATTGTGTTGTAAACCTATCAGGTAAACAAATAAGTGAAATGTTGTGAGTGTGCTTGGATATGGTTTATCTTTCTTTATAACAAGTAAACCTACTGCTTTAATGATTGCGTCATCCCTAAGTAAATTTGAAAAATATTGTGATCTTCCTCAAAATCATGTTGACATGATTAAAGGCACTGTCTACGGAGCGGCCAACGTTAAGCATGAAGTAACTTCCCTGCTCACTATAAGAAAAGTTTGACCTATCTTAAAAAGGACAATACTATCCACTTACAAAAAGCTGGTAAGTCAAATAGTATAGTAATTTTTAGGATAAAGCTGGACTACATATCACATATGCAAGCCATACTGGATGATGATGTGACTTATAAAACGCTAACCAAAAAATCCCCTTTGATCAAAAGTCATAAAAAACTATTCAATAGCACAGTGAAAAATATCCTTAAAGATAAAACAGAAACTACTAGGCAAATTGTCAGTCAAATCTCCTTCACTACCTACCTTTACGGAGTCAAAACGCACAAAGAAAATAAACCCTATGCGGCCTATTATCAGTACTGTTGGTTCAATTTCATATAAACTTTTGAAATATATCACTAAGATCTTGTCCCCATTACTAGGAACCATCTCCGATTCTCATATATATAATTCTCTAGATTTAGTTGATAAATTAAACAAAATTACTCCTTGCCCCACTGATAGATTCGTTAGTTTTGATGTATGTTCTCTTTTTACTAAAGTCCCTATAGACTCAATTTTAGAACATCTTGGTAATGAACTAACTCAGCATGAATTACCTCTACCTATAAGTCACATTATTTCACTATCTAGGTTGTGCATTTGTGATTGTAAGTTTATATTCAATGGTGAATTTTATCAACAAATATTTAGCATGGCAATGGGCAACCCTTTATCGCCTTTCCTCTCAAACCTGTACATGGAATTCTTTGAAAAACGCTACTTACCTAATATCATTTATATTCCTGTAAAGTGGTATAGATATGTTGATGATATTTTAGCTGTGCTGCTTGTCGGTATTGATGTAAATGATTTACTCTCTAATTTGAATAACCAGGTACCATCGATTAAGTTTACTCTAGAATGAGAAAAAGACAATTGCCTCCCTTTCTTAAATGTTTTGATACATAGAGAACCATTTCAATGTAAATTTAGTATTTATGGGAAACCGACCAACAACCTAACTTATGTTCATTTCTATTCAGGCCACCATCTTAACATAAAAATATTAATTTTTTCTTCTATATTTTTACGACCATTGCGCATTGTCAGTTGCCAATATCTTGGATCAAGAAATTGAATACATAAGAAAAATAGGGAAAGATTTATGTTATCCTTCACATATATTAGATATTTGTTATAATAAAGCCCACAAAAAGTTTTATAGTGTAACACAGAGAAAGAAAATTCTAAGAACATTCTCAGTTTGCCTTATTTTAACGGATTTGAAACCATTAAATCATTGCTAAAAGCCTTTAAGGTCAACCTTGTTTGTTCCTATAATAACACACTAAAAGGAAGGTTAATAAAAAATGGCCCCAGAGAAAGCAACAACATAATATATAAAATTCCATGTATGGATTATCCCTCTCTTTATCTCGGACAGTCGAGCAAGGGCTTAGAAGTAAGGTTAAGCCAGCATAAATATTCTGTAAAACTGGGCAAACATCTAATGCAATATTCATTCATTTAAGTGAAAACAACCACCAAGAATAAATTGGACTGGTAGTTCAGTAATTGCAAGGTCAAAAGATGTCTTATCACTTAATCTTTTAGAATCTGCTTTAATACAACTTACTTCTCATTATAATTTCAACATCAGCCATGGCCTGTTTCATTTAGACCCTTGTATTTGTAACATGTTTAAGAATGACCTCAATGATATAATTACAAACTTAAATAAAAATTAGTTGCCTTAGAGATATTTCGTTGTATATGTATGTTTTAATATGTACTGTGAATATGTTTTTGTTTACCAAAGTTTCTGAATAGCTGTCACCTATAATAATCCTTTAATTTTCTTGCCCTTGTGTCTGAGCAGAATGTCTTAAACTTTTATTCGTAACCATGTTTTTGCTTGGTTCGGAAGGTTACTCATCTTTCAGGTGTATCAGATTCTAGGTACTAATCATTTTATAATCCCTATCTGTCAGTTAAAAGACCTTTCGTATATCGTCATTTCCTTATGTATGTCAGTTCATCTGCTAAGTAAAGGACGTTTGAACGTCGAAAGATCTTGTGGATACTCCGTTGTTTATTTTCCCTTGTGGCACATAACTTTATTTATGTATACATATATATATATATATATATATATATATATATATATATATATATATATATATATATATATATATATATATATATATATATATATATATATATATATATATATATGTATATATATATATATATATATATATATATATATATATATATATATATATATATATATATATATATATATATATATATATATATAATATATATATCTCTCAAAAAAATCACCATAACGTGACTGGAAAATCTTCAAGTAATCAAAGTCCACAATTATGTAAAATGTGTATTAAAATTAAAAAAACATAAAAGACGGGAGCTTTCGTCTACTTGATCAGTAGACCTCATCAGCCGTACTGATTTTTCTTTTCAAAAATTATATACAAAAAAGTTACGAAGGACAGGCAGGACTCTGGAAACGTCTCCGAGGGAGATAACCACCAAAACAAACTCTCTTAATTATGTTATTCCCTCGTTCAAATGTCTGGCCAAAAGACGAGCCGATCGTCGTGTTGAAAACTACTCCTCTGTGTGTTCGGCTGTTCCCCTCGTCCAAAACTTCTGCATCGGCACCTGCAATGGGGGTTCTTCCTTCCAATGCCTGGGCAGGAGAAAGAGAGAGAACCTGGGCAGTAGGAGTGGTGCAAACAACGTCTGTTCTAATATTTACAGTTTAAGAACCAAATAATTTAAAAATGCATCCTCTTGGGTAAATGATTTGTTAAAATCAACACGTTTAAAATATTAATAAGAGCCCCTTCAACTACTCTGCGTCTACTTGCGTTATTATCTTTGTAAAATTACTCTCGCTCCTTCCCAGTCAATTACATGCCATAACTCTAACGTATGTCTGGCAACTGAACTTTATAGTTCAGTTGCCAGACATACGTTAGAGTTGGGGCATGTAATTGACTGGGAAGGAGCGAGAGTAATTTACAAAGATAATAACGCAAGTAGACGCAGAGTAGTTGAAGGGGCTCTTATTAATATTTTAAACGTGTTTGATTTTAACAAATCATTTACCCAAGAGGATGCATTTTTAAATTATTTGGTTCTTAAAACTGTAAATATTAGAACAGACGTTGTTTGCACCACTCCTACTGCCCAGGTTCTCTCTCTTTCTCCTGCCCAGGCATTGGAAGGAAGAACCCCCATTGCAGGTGCCGATGCAGAAGTTTTGGGACGAAGGACCCGGGAACAGCCGAACACACAGAGGAGGTAGTTCAACCACGGACGATCGGCTCGTCTTTTGGCCAGACATTTGAAACGAGGGAATAACATAATTAAGAGAGTTTGTTTTGGTGGTTATCTCCCTCGGAGACGTTTCCAGAGTCCTGCCTGTCCTTCGTAACTTTTTTGTATATAATTTTTGAAAAGAAAAATCAGTACGGCTGATGAGGTCTACTGATCAAGTAGACGAAAGCTCCCGTCTTTTATGTATTTTTAATACACATTTTACATAATTGTGGACTTTGATTACTTGAATATATATATATATATATATATATATATATATATATATATATATATATATATATATATGTATATATATATATATATATATATATATATATATATATATATATCTATATATATATATATATATATATATAAATATATATATATATATATATATATATATATATATATATATATATATATATATATATATATATATATATATAGTATATATATATAAGATATATATATATATATATATATATATATATATATATATATATATATATATATATATATATATAGATATATATATATATAGATATATATATATATATATATATATATATATATATATATATATATATATATATATATATATATATAATATATATATATATATACATATACATACATACATACATACATATATATATATATATATATATATATATATATATATATATATATATATATATATATATATATATATATATATATTATATATATATATATATATACACACACATATATATACATATATTATACATATAAAACATAAACATTATATATATATATATATATATATATATATAATATATATATATATATATATACACACAGTAGTACCTCGAGAAACGAAAGGCTCAACTTACGAAAAATCCAAGTTACGAAAGCCAATACGAAATATTTTACTGCTCTACATACGAAAAGTTTTCAAGATACGAAAGGTTGTTGCTGTAAAGTCCCGAGATTCGCCCGGACCACCAAGAACAATTTTAAAACTCCCGCGCCGCCAAACTGAGTAAACTCGCCACCATCCTCCCGCTCTCTCCCATTGGTTCCTGGTCCTGCTCTCCTATTGGTCAGCATCTACCCCTTGTGCTTTAAGTATTCTATTGGTAAAAGGTTGCTGTAAATTGAAAAACTTATTCATGCAATACATTTAATAAAAAAAAAACATTAAGTACAGATAGAATAAAGAAATAGAAATGAATGGTTATCATACTGTTTGGTAGTTTGTTTCAGTAGTTGAAGAGAGAATGAAAATTTATGGCTTACTGTGTAAAAGTGATTGCTTGGCGATCATTCGATACTAGTAAGTGATGGATGTAAACAGACGTTTGGAAGCTTTTTGTTTGTTTGTTTATTATAGTTAATGGTTACTTAATAATTATTTGAAATGAGTACATGCAATACATTTAATACAAAAATTGTGAATTAGATATCAGAAAATATAAAATAAATCAGTCTGCCAACAATAGGTATTTTTAGAATTCTTCTCTTTTTTATTATTACGTTACGTATTACGTATGTTTTCATTACAGCTGTCAGTAACTCGGTATCTCCATTAGGTAAAGATAGAAATAAAGAATAGAAATGAATGGTTATTATACTGTTTGGTGGTTTCATTAGTTGAAGAGAGATATTAATGACAATTTATGGCTTACTGTGTGCTAGGAAAAATGATTGCTTGGCGCTCGTTCAATACTCGTAAGAATGTAAACAATCGATTGGAAGGTTTGTTTGTTTTTTCTTTGTTTGTGTATTATAGTTAATGATTAATTAATAATTATTTGAAATGAGTACATACTGATTATTTATACATTTTATTGGCATATTCTAAGCTTTTAGCTCTTAGGTTTAGATGTCAGAATCATAGACTAGGCTACAGTAGAACAACCGCTAACATAGGCTAGGCTTATTGCTAAGGGACATATGCTAAAGTCCTAATATATGCAGTAAAAATGGGTTGAACATTACATGCAGTTGAATATTACTCAAGTATGTACAGTATTTTGCCTTTTTGGAGACATATTTCTTCCGTCGTAACCCTAGAACATGTGTTTTAGGCCTGGAAATAAATATAATTTACTGGGGTGATTTTGGAGGGCTTGGAACAGATTAGCCATTTTACATGTAAAATGTGTTCCAAGATACGAAAACTCATAATACGAAGGCCGTCTCGAACGGATTAATTTTGTATCTTGAGGTACCACTGTATACATATATGTATACCTATTAATCACGAATAGATAATAGAATATATATGATATATATGATATAGTAATTATATATAATAATATATATATATATAAGTCATATCACATTACCGTGATTCATATACATATATCGAGCTACAATGTCCTTTAATATCTAATTCGCTCTACCTCGGAATTAATATATTTTCATATATGCTTAACCGAAGGGGAATTTTTTCTCGATAATAGATTTACCTGTACTTGGGCGCGAACGCAGGTACATTAAAATCCAGGAACGTCAGTGGAAGCTATACCACCCAACCACCGCGAGAGGCTTAAAGGTTTATGCCGTCTCTCACCTCAAATACTTTCTCGCGCTGAAGTATTCGTTGGTTTGGAGACAACATCAACCCGCCTCGACTCCGGTAGTGTAAGTAGCGCTTTTGACAACACGTAGCATTTACATAAGTCATATCACATTACCGTGATTCATATACATATATCGAGCTACAATGTCCTTTAATATCTAATTCGCTCTACCTCGGAATTAATATATTTTCATATATGCTTAACCGAAGGGGAATTTTTTCTCGATAATAGATTTACCTGTACTTGGGCGCGAACGCAGGTACATTAAAATCCAGGAACGTCAGTGGAAGCTATACCACCCAACCACCGCGAGAGGCTTAAAGGTTTATGCCGTCTCTCACCTCAAATACTTTCTCGCGCTGAGTATTCGTTGGTTTGGAGACAACATCAACCCGCCTCGACTCCGGTAGTGTAAGTAGCGCTTTTGACAACACGTAGCATTTACATAAGTCATATCACATTACCGTGATTCATATACATATATCGAGCTACAATGTCCTTTAATATCTATTCGCTCTACCTCGGAATTAATATATTTTCATATATGCTTAACCGAAGGGGAATTTTTTCTCGATAATAGATTTACCTGTACTTGGGCGCGAACGCAGGTACATTAAAATCCAGGAACGTCAGTGGAAGCTATACCACCCAACCACCGCGAGAGGCTTAAAGGTTTATGCCGTCTCTCACCTCAAATACTTTCTCGCGCTGAAGTATTCGTTGTTTGGAGACAACATCAACCCGCCTCGACTCCGGTAGTGTAAGTAGCGCTTTTGACAACACGTAGCATTTACATAAGTCATATCACATTACCGTGATTCATATACATATATCGAGCTACAATGTCCTTTAATATCTAATTCGCTCTACCTCGGAATTAATATATTTTCATATATGCTTAACCGAAGGGGAATTTTTTCTCGATAATAGATTTACCTGTACTTGGGCGCGAACGCAGGTACATTAAAATCCAGGAACGTCTCGCGGTGGTTGGGTGGTATAGCTTCCACTGACGTTCCTGGATTTTAATGTACCTGCGTTCGCGCCCAAGTACAGGTAAATCTATTATCGAGAAAAAATTCCCCTTCGGTTAAGCATATATGAAAATATATTAATTCCGAGGTAGAGCGAATTAGATATTAAAGGACATTGTAGCTCGATATATGTATATGAATCACGGTAATGTGATATGACTTATGTAAATGCTACGTGTTGTCAAAAGCGCTACTTACACTACCGGAGTCGAGGCGGGTTGATGTTGTCTCCAAACCAACGAATACTTCAGCGCGAGAAAGTATTTGAGGTGAGAGACGGCATAAACCTTTAAGCCTCTCGCGGTGGTTGGGTGGTATAGCTTCCACTGACGTTCCTGGATTTTAATGTACCTGCGTTCGCGCCCAAGTACAGGTAAATCTATTATCGAGAAAAAATTCCCCTTCGGTTAAGCATATATGAAAATATAATTCCGAATTGGTAGAGCGAATTAGATATTAAAGGACATTGTAGCTCGATATATATATATATATATATATATTATATATATATATATATATATATATATATATTATATATATATACACACACATCAGTCATATCACATTATCGTGATTCATATACAAATATCGAACTACAAATGTCCTTTAATATCTAATTCTCTCTACCTCGGAATTAATATATTTTTCATATATGTTTAACCAAGGGAATTTTATTAAGCGATAATAGGATGGGTGATCGCCAGGCTCGAACCAGCGAACTCTCAATTCCAGGACTGGCAGTGAAGCCTAAAACCACTACGCCACCGCAAGAGATATAAGTTCATGCCGTCTCCCAACTGAAATACCTGTCGCGCGCAGGTATTTTTGTTTTTGGAGACTGCACAAGCCCATCTCGTCCTCGGTAGCGTAGTAGTGCTTTTGCCCGCACGTAGTCATTATATCAGTCATATCACATTATCGTGATTCATATACAAATATCGAACTACAAATGTCCTTTAATATCTAATTCTCTCTACCTCGGAATTAATATATTTTCATATATGTTTAACCGAGGGGGAGGAATTTATTAAGCGATAATAGGATGGGCGATTGCAGGCTCGAAACCAGCAACTCTCAATCCAGACTTGGCAGTGAAGCCTAAAACCACTACGCCACCGCAAGAGATATAAGTTCAGGCCGTCTCCCAACTGAAATACCTGTCGCGCGCAGGTATTTTTGTTTTTGGAGACTGCACAAACCTCCTACTGAAAAGAGAGAAATTTTATAGAGATTTCTGCTGAAGGAGACAAAGGAAGCTATAGGAGGAAGCTATAGGAGGGAGATTAAACCAGTGGAGGACAACCAAAAATGAATCACAACTCCCCTTCGTCGTCTCCACCATGTAAGGTACTGGTCCCGAGTCTCTCCATGGATGTCCATATCCCAGAACCTGAGGTATATACTTATCACTGAAAGGTATAAAACAAGACTACTAATAGATAATCCCTTATCGCCTTAACCAAGCTGCATAATCAGACAGGAAGCGGAAGTGTTCTCACTTCTTCCAAACCAAGTGAGTATAAGCATGAGGACATTACCCTGCAGCATCAGGAATGAGTTAACTCTTCCTCGATAAACTCCAGCTGGCGCCAAACCCTTAACCCCTTTGCCACCGGCCTGCTGCATTGCTACTAATGCTTGCATACCGCATGAGACCCCCTGTCGACAGCGAGTATCAATCATTACTGGCTCCCTCAAAATTTTATGTTATTCATATTTTTTCCTTTACATTCTTATGTGAAAACATTGTGTGTACGGATATCAATGAATATTTTTTACCCCATTGTCAAAAAATTACAAAAATATAGTAAGAATATCAGAAAAAATAGGAATATTTAGTGGAAAAAGAAATTGCAGAAGTAGGAACTGTTCATAATGTAGTAGAAATAGTAGTTAAAGCAATAGAAATAAAGTAGCAGAAAAAGTAGTAAAGTAGTAGTAAAATAGTAGTAGTGGTAATAGCAGTACTGAGTTTCTTACTGAAACAGTTATTCCTAGGTTTCATACAGAAAACAGCGTATACTACATCAATGAATGTTTACGGCACTGGTAATAATAATAAAACAATAATAATAATAATAATAATAATAATAATAATAATAATAATGATAATAAAAGTAACAGCATCTCGTGACCAATACGTATATACATATGGGGCAGTTTATTCACCCCCATTATCATCAGCAAGCTATAAAAAACACATCTCATCACGAGTAACAGGCCTCCATAGAAGTCCTTTCACCTTACGCTTGCCTGTTGAGTGAAAGTACTACTCTGCCCAAGCATTCATCCATTCACACAATTTGTCAATTACATCACCACAAAAAAGGAAAAAAAAAATGCATCACGTAAGCAGGTGAAATCTGGTGTGTAAGCAGGAATCCTATTACCACCCTCCGTGAATCAGGGGGGGCTGAGTCTGGGCGCAAGTCACAAGATGGATCAGTTATGAACCGCCAGCCTTCATCGACAAGAGGTTCAATGTCTTCGAAACACTCTTTGTCACTGTCAACCTCTAAGAAATTATCACTCTAATCATCATCTGATAGATTTGGCAGGTACTCAAACCCTGACTCTGAAACACGATCATCTGACATGATACTGAAAAAAAAAAACATAAAATAACTGCAATCAAAAGGGAAAAAGGTTTAGAATTCAAATCTACATGGTTTACGGACAAAATCGTCATCATCCTTCCCAGATAATAGCCTGAGGCGCACTGGCATATGTTGGCCAATACCCCTCCTAATATCCCATATGAAAATGACGTCACAACGTCTATCGGACGCTCATTGGTTAGAATGAATTGTGGGTGGAGCTTCAGCACCTCTCTCGTACACAATACTGTGTCTGGAAACCAACCATCCAAGCTGAAGAAAATGCTTTGCTTTTCGAGGAGGGATGAAAGACGTACCCACGCTACGTCCCGGTCGTTTATTACTGTACCGTCAAAAAGGGGACGTACACGTGTACCAAATCCCAGTGCTGAAGGGGTTAAAGCTAGCTTCATAAACTCACTGGGCTGGCACCTCCACTTCTCTAAGCTGATGCAGAGATGAGATAACGTTACTGAGTAAAAAGGTAACAACTCAACAAGCTAGACTGGAACTCCATCAGCATGTCTGTCAGTCTCGAGTTCGTTTCCCCCATAGGAAAGAGAAAGAAATCGAACCTCCTACTAATGACAGTTAAGGCGCCAATAAGCGTTGTATCGCGAGACGTGGTTTTTGACTCTCTGTGACTTTTTAAGAAACTAGACGACATGCCAAGGCAGACCTAAAGGGAGATTTGTGTGTCCGAGTACAAGAAAAGTTACAAAACGTGCTCTAATAGGAGAAAGCATTGGTTCTCTTCCCCAATATTTAGAGGGTGCTGAAATACGCTAAGACAAGCAAGACATATTCTCTATGTGGCCTCTTTCCTCAACTAAATGAGGATACAGCGAAGCGTAATGTTGCAACAAACGCGGACCAAACCGAACGAGTTCCTCCAACCCCATTTCAAATTCTTCTTCTGCCAGCAGGCAACAGGAAGAGACAGCTGTCGATAGGAGGTACACAAAAGAGCTTAAAAGATTGCTCTTTCTTCACAACCCTTGGTGACAGAAAGTGAAACTTGTCGATAGGAGGCAACAGCAGCCGAGTGCTGTATCAGCATCCACCACGACTCGATGAAAGTAAGACAGTCTTAAGCGACTCTGGACAAGGCTAAAGTCCACATGAGTCGACTTCATCTGCAGAAGTCAACAATGTCCCCACAAGTCAACTGAGGGAAAGAAAATGAGGCATAAGAACATGGGAAAGATTGAGAGGAGGTGGGAGAGGAGTTACAATGACTCTCCTGCCTCGGCTGAAAGCGAACGTACATACTAGAAAGCATTCTTATACGACATGTTGTTAGAAACCAACTTGAAGCTAGAATAATATTTAAACTTGACGAGAATCTTAGATAGTACAATAGGCAGTGCAGACTTGAAAGCGAAACATTAATTGAGGTAGTAGTAAGAGATTTGCCGATAGCCGAAGAGAAAGCAGGCAAAGAACAAACACAAGCATTATGAAGAAAGAGGAATAGGCTGGCAAATGAGAATTTTGAATAACCAAAACATGAAATAAAATCGGATAAAACATTCGAATAGAGTCGGATCATAAATCTGAACGTGTAAAATTTGCTACACACACATTATCATCTCACTAAAACTGTCTATAGCTATATTATATACAGGTATTCTCCTACTTACGATGGGGTTAGGTTCCGAAAAACCCATCGTAAGTTGAGAAAATCGTATCTCGGATATAGCTAGCCTACACTAGGTTAATTCGAGTACCATATAGCTAGGCTATATACACATATATGGAAGATTAGCCTACACTACACAGTATACCTATACATATATGGTATAGTAATTATTAATATCAGCTAATTCGGGTGTTTCAATGCAGATTGACTTATGATAATTAAGTATAAAAAGAATTTAATAATAAGAACAAGGATCATGACTGTAGCGTAAAGGTGAACTCACCAAGATTCGGTCCCGTTGTCGGCATACGTGATCGGTGTCAGGCTGTTCATGGCTACTATAACTAAAGATTGGAAGAGGAGGAGGATGATAAAGCAGCAGGATCATCAATTCGCTCTTCCTCAGATAGAATTTCTTCTTCTGTTAGTTCAGGTGTCTCGAGGAAACAACTGTTCCGTGACGTACAGGATCGAGTCTCAAGTGAGGGGGTAGGGCTAGGGGAAGCTGAATGCACTGGAGTCGTTCTCTTGAAGAAAAAATCCATTGTAGGTTGCACAGTGCGTTTTTTTCGTTCTTCATAAATTAATCGGTAACAGCAACACTGTCTTGATGAGCCCTCTGAACTTTGGCAAACCGTTCCTCGTCCCCATCCATTTCACTTAAAAGTTTCAGTCCTTGATCAAATAAAGCAAACGCCTCTGCCAGTTTTTTAGTCGTAAACGTTCGCTCCGGCTCTTTTATTTCTTCTTCGTCTTCTGCTTTTTTTTTCTCTTCTGCAAGTGCAATTAAATCCTCTGCCGTTAGCTCTACATCTTGCATATCTATAAGTTCTTGGATATCTTCCTCGTCAATTTCTAAATCTAACTTTTCCCAAGTATCAAGATCTTTTTATTTGATTTCCACTTCTTCATTCTGATCGAAACCTTTAAACAAGTTCACATACACTTTCAGCAGATTTTTCCAGACCCCATTCATACACTCTTTCTTTACCTCCTTCCACACCCTTCCAATGTTCATAATGGAGTTAAGAACACTAAATTCTTTCCAGAAAGTTCTGAGATCTTTCTCCTCATTATCCGTAGCCTGAACAGCCTTGCGCAAACGTGTTCCGAAGATAATACGCCTTGAACGTAGCCACAGCACCCTGATCCATGGGTTGTATGAGAGAAGTTGTGTTTGGTGGCAGAAACACAACTTTTACATTCTCGTTAATATCTCCGATATGCTGAGGGTGGCCAGGAGCATTGTCGAGAATCAGACAAAAGAATTTGAAGGGATGTTATTTTTTCCTACAATGATCTTTCACTTCCGAAATGAAAGCAATGAACGAACCAGTCCTCGAACAATATTGCAGTCATCCAAGCTTTTTTTATTATGACGTAATGCACAGGAAGTGTATGCTTGTCGATGCTTTTTAAGCCCTTGGATTTTCTGAGTGATAAATCATAAAGGGCTTAAGTTTATACCCAGCCACATTTCCCCCAAGCAGAAGAGTCAATCGATCCTTGTATGCCTTAAACCCGGGCATCGCCGTTGCTTCTTTGTGGATGTAGGACCGTTGTGGCATACATTTCCAATAAAGTCCGGTTTCGTCAACATTAAGATTTGCTCTGGCAAGTAGCCTTCATTAACGACGATTTGTGTAAAAAAAACACTCCTTAAATTTAGCGGCTCCGTCGGCATCAGCGCTTGCTGCTTCACCGCTAATTTTCACACTGTGAAAATTATGGCGGTTCTTGAAACGACGAAACCATCCAGCACTTGCTGCAAAACTTTTGTTGTGGTTATCATCATAATTCTTCTTCAGTTCTTCAAAAAGCATGCGTTGCTTTGTCTGAATGGTTAAGAGGTGAGCGCATACGCTTTTGTATTTGAATCCTTCATCCACGTGACCAGTAACTGCTCCATTTCTTCCAAAGGCCCTATCCTCTTCTTGATACAACCGTTGAATGAACTGAAGAAGATGCCTTTACAGCATCCATTACGCGTTTCTTGTCCTTGAGGATGGTGGATACGTCGATTGCGATAAAACGTTCGTCACGTGCGATAACCAGGGACTGCCTTTTCCCGCTTCACGCTGGTTTATTATCTTCAGTTTCTGCTCCAAAGTGATGGATTGCCTCTTCTTTTTTGCACTACCAGCAGGACACCTATTTGGTTGTTTGGCAGACATAGTTTTTTGTTTCAATTTACGGTACTTGAAAAAACTCTCAAAAATAACAAACGAACCACTGACCTAATGTACTTGGTTCAAAACGAGCGCAATTGAGGTCGAAATCATTGCCGCTGTACCCTACGCCAGCCTCTCGCTCTCGGCAACATATCGTACAGCGTAGTACTGCTGCCAGCGCTCGCTGTGCGCGAAATGTAAAAATACGCATTTTCAAATTTTTTTTTTTTTTTAGTATTAATTGCTAACCCCATCGTAACATCGGATTATCGTAAAACGGATTATCGTAACTCGAGCACTACCTGTATTATTAATCCCATGCATGCTAACACCTCAAACTAGGTGTTGATGATGGCAGAATGTGCCTACGGAGCGAAGATTAACGTTTATTGAAACGGTCCTTATGCAAACACTTTAAACAACCATGAAAAGGGCAGAGTAGGTATTGGAGGGCACAGAACCCCATCATCCCGAGAACCAGGACACTACAAAGTCGCAGGGCAGTCCTAGGCTCGGACTACATACAGGACAAGGGCACCAACACCTTACTTCTAACAGGGGAACACAAAAAAGAGTGCACACTATGGAGGGATTTGGATCATTCCTATCACGAACTCAGTTCAACTTGTATTAGAACTAAAATAGGTTTAATGTTATGTTCTAACTTCTCGATACGCTTTTCCTGAACCAAATGGGGAGCAGAAGGCAGAGCTACAAAGGAAGTCAATACTAGCACTACCAAAATGCCTAGTCTGAGTAGGGATAGCTGCAGATGAAGGGACACTAAGTAGGATAGAACTGACAGGTTTAAGTCCTGCCCTAACTAATTGCGTTCGCAATCTATCAGTTCCTTTCTTTCCTATATCTGACATATTCAGGCATAAATTTCTCAGAACAATTCCCTACATTCTTCAGATCTATTTCCAAGATTACACACTGTACCCTTGCACCGGTACAAACAATGTTGATCTACTTCAAACAAATTTCAACATCCTGTTTACACCAAAATCATCTTACATAGACTGATGTCATTGGTTTTGCTTCCGGTGGAAGATATCCTAGGAAAATTAAATTACAATATCATAAAACAGGTTTAAAACAGCCAAACTTCATAGAATACCATCAGCCTAACCGCAATGGTGGGACAAGGAGAATTCAAGACCAAGCAGCTAAAACATTCGAAACACACTTGATGGAGAACAGGTAAACTAGAGTCATCAGGCAGCCATTCAATTTTTTGTTTGAATGCCAACTTGCCTAATTGGTGTGGAGATATAGCTAGCTTTAACATTAGGTAAGATTCATCACAAATAAACTGATTCCAATACCTTGTTGTTCATCAAAACAGTGGTTTCTATTGGTTTAAAAAATATTTAGTTGAAATTAGTGCAGGGTACAACTTATGGGGAATGAAGTGAATGCAATCAAAGAATTATGACAGTTGCCTAGAATAGTGGATCCCCACCCACAACCCAAACCAAATCCTTGTACTGACAAAACTTTTCAAACTTAATGTAACCCATTTAAAATTCTAGAATGACATACTACTGAGAAATCTTTCATGGTGTTTCATGGCCATCTACACTGAGGGAAATGTTTTCAGTCTTTTTCTTCTTCACTGTTTCAATCTTTCTACTAGCTTTTAGCTTCTTAAATCACTGGATAAAATCTTAACTTCCATAAAATTTCTTTTTCTACATAAGTATTAAAATGTTACCACCTTTCGATTGGCTTGTTTATAATCCTGATCATCCTTGGCAAGAACCTCCTCCTCCTCTTTCCATGTGTATGTGTCTTTAAAGCTTTCAAAACTTACAAATCTTACTCTGAATATCTTTCTTTCAAAGTTTTAAACAGTCTAAATATGCACTAGAAAAGCCTCCTACTTATTTACCTACTTACACAGGCATACAGAATATCCAAATTCCCCATGAATGAAGATGAATTACATCACGCTATTCATACTATTACATCATACTATTCCAAAGTTTACAGATTTAGAATACAACAAGACCCCCCACAAAAAAAAAACCCTACTTAACAAAAAAACAAGTTATGTTCCAAGACAGCTGTTTGTATGTTGAATTGTTTGAAAGTGGTTACTGTACTCTTCATGCCTATTTAAGTACAGTATGCTAAAAAATTAATATAGTACTGCACATTTTTTCATCCTAAAACATAATACAGCGTACATACAGCACTGCATGTACTAGAGAATAGGTGCACAAAATGCAATCAGAACTTACAGGTTGCAAAGGGAACCACTAAGAACACAATTATAATTTGTGATCCTGCTTGTTTGTTATCTCTTGAATGTTCTCAAGTTGGGTGCTGTCTGTATCATGTTAGCATATCAGTAATATCAAACAAATACAAATTACAACACCAAACAAATTCATTTCTGGGCTCAACTCGTGTCGCTGCGCGACATATCCTTTAATCTATTATTTCTAGGAAAAAAAAAAAAAAAAAAAAATGTACTAACACTACCAGAAGAATAAATAAAATAAAACAAAGAAAAAGGGTCAGTATACTGACTCGCTCACCCTCCAGGAGGGGTGTCGGTATGACACTAGGCGAGTGAGACCACTACCACGAGCCAAATGCCAATAGAAATCTCCCACTACAAAATCCCTCCAACCGAGGGAGGCCGACCCACAGAGTGAGCAGCTCGTACTACTACTACTCCATCCCATGCTGCCGACTGCTGCGCCTCTGGTGGCCATCCTTTCAAGTTAGCGCACACGAGTCGGTTGTGATATTTTTCCTCTCTGTGTTTTTTGTGCCCTTTCATTGGATTTTCTATTATGGAGCGTGCAGCTATCGCAGCAGCTAAGTTAAGTACTCAGTACTTACGGTTAGTTGGTTTTTTGGTTTTTCGCCCTGAGACAGTATTTGCCGTTTTTTAGGTATAAATACGATCTCGGGGTCGGAAGCATGGCAGCATGGTTCTGCCTCGTGATGGTTCGTTCTTGGTCTCCCATACCTAGAACATCCCCTTATTTATCCTTCGCTCTATATGATTATCCGCTTTACTTAGGGTAACGGTCTACTCAGGTTTGTCATGCATGCATGTATTTTACCTTATGTAGGCTTCTTCTATCCAGAACCTAGTCCAGGTTCTTAGTATCGGCCTCTGACTAGCTTTGAGTGGTAGACTTTGCCTTCGGGTTAGTCGTACACTCCTGGATTTTTTTCTCCTGCTATATTGTTTTCTTTTCTTTCATTTATTTATTTATACTGTGTATTTTATTATTGTTAGGTTAGTTAGGCGTCTGGCTTAGCCTAGGTCCTGGCTCTTTGAGCCTATACTACCGCTCATCAGTTCGGTTGCTTCCCTATAGCATCTCTCTGATCAGTTGGTTTGGCCCAGTGGGCTTATTTGCTACCGCTTTTCAGTTCAGTATGCTTCCCGATAGCATTTCTCTGATCAGTGGGTGTCCTAGGCTAAGTTGTCGTTTTTGGTCTTACCGCCTCGTGGTCACTTCGTGATCACGGGCCAGCCAGACGCCTGTCCAGTCATTCTTCCCCCCCCTCCCCACCCGCCTCTTCCATAGAGTCCGGGCGGGGGTGGGGGGTCGGTCTGCCCATGCTCGCTCCACATACCCGAGCCTGCCTCCCTCTCTCCCCTCAGGCGGAGGGGCTAGGGAGTCGGGACAGACCCAGACTGGTCTCGACCTCTCCTCTCCGGCTTTCTCGGTCGGCCGGTTGGTACGGAGTGGGGGTAAACTGGCCTTGCCCACCCTCCGCGCTACCTTGTCGCTCCGGGCTAGCTTGAGCCTGTATGTCTTCTCGCTCTTTCCCACCTTACTAGGGCTCCTTCCTGATCGGAGTCCTGGTATCCAGCGGAAAGTTGTTAGTCCACCCAGTAGGGTGGACCGGAGCATACAGTGGGTCTCTGCTAACCTTACCGTTTTGCTGAGTTACTACACTCCGCTACGCACTGGACTTAGTCCGGTTTGCTTGTGGGTTAGGTTTAAGTTATCTGATAATGAGTTTATCTTAAGTACCTTAAACCATCCCCCCTCCCTTACATGTCTTACCGGATCTCTCCGGGATTATAGCCTATTCAGGCGATGCAGGGAGGGGTTATGCCCAAATTTTTTCCGAGCTCCGGCATGCATCGGAGTTCTTCTGTCCTTTAGACTGTAAGTGATGTTTTTTTAAGATACTCATGTGTCTTCCCACTTACAGGCCACCAACTGTGAGCATCCGGATGTTCCGCCACACTTCAGGACCCTTGTGGACACGAAGTTTGCCGGTCCCATGCTCCATGCGCGACTCCGCTCGGGGACATCCAGGTCTGGTACCATGAGACGTGTACCATATGTTACGATCTGGTGAGCCAGCTTTTGGAAGGGGTAAGTTTTCCATCTCCCAGTAGCTGCTCCGCTTCTATTTTAGCGCTTAAGTTTTCATCATTTACTTTTAACTTAAGGCAATTAATTTAAGTTATACTTTAAGTTTTAGTTTTAAGTGATTCTTAAATCTAAACTACGCCCTCTCTTCCAGGCTCCGGCAGTAAGGGATACTGCACTGGCTACCCTGCGGGCCTGGGTCGGCGGTTTTGGGAAAAACGCCGCCAAGGGGACAAGCACCTACATCCTGGAGAAGCGTTGGCATTATTAATCTTCCCCGGAGGCAAGGCGACAGGATACGTCGACCCGGTAGAGGCGATCCGACTATCGCCTCATCCAACAACAGACTGGCTACACTCATTAACTGATCAGGACCAGGATATCTCTACGGATGTCGCGACCCTAGATATTAATGTTGAACCTATGGTAGGTATAGACGACCTGTTGGTCGAGGTAGGTACGGTGGACACCCAAGGGTCACCCTTGGGCGTAACTGTTTCTTCTACTCCTGCAACCTCTCCATCCTTCCAAGGCTTTACGGGTGACGAAATATATTCTCCTCCTGGCGCTTCGGTTAGACCTAAGGTCAAGACTAAGTGATGACCTTGACTAAGACGTCGTCGTCGTCTAAGAAGACGACTTCGGCTTCATCCTCCTCCGTAAGTCTCCGGCTGGGAATCCCACGGAGCAACCAGGTCTAAAGCTTCTAGCTCCGGCTCTAAGTCCTCGAGGAGTAAATCCTCCAGAGAGAGATCTCGCACTCCGGCAGAATCACCAGTTCCGCTACCTTGTTCCGATTCAGAGCCTCCCCTCCACCTCCGCAGCAGCTCCGGCTTTGGACTCCAATGCGTGGCCTGTTGCAACAGGGGGTGACCTGGTTGGGTCCTTAAAGAGTAGCATGGAGCAAATGATCTCTCGTCTGTGACAGGATTACTTCCAGGACTCCATTATAGCCGGGCTGAGAGAAGCTCCTCTAGCCTCTCCTCCACTGTCCAACACGAGTGGATCTCAACTTTCTCCGTATGACTCACTACCTCAGTTCTCTTATGGAACAATCCGTGGAGAGTAGCGTCATACGCGCTTCCAGGACGGTCTCATCTCTATACCGGAATTTGGGACTCGAAGAATAGAGGACTTCGAGTTCTTCCCGGAAGACCTTCAGCCTCCGTTCATAGGCTACGCAAGGCTCACGCTTCGGCTATGGTGCGGGACAATTAAGGGGTACCTAAGGAGACAGTTCTCTACTCACTGAGACCAGGCTCAGAGAGAATGGCTCAGGTGTTTTAGAGGACATGGATTGTTCTAAACACCAAGATACAACCGTTTAAGAGTCCCTTTACCATTTTCACAATGGATGAGAGTACCCCGCTCCCGTTTCCTAAACCAAGATCGCGAGGTCGACCATCCCAGCGCCCAGAAGGGGGAACCTATAAACCACGCAGTTGAAGGAAGCAGATCCCACATCTCCGTTGCTCCCCTCAGTTGGAGAATTGTGGGAAGACTTGCCGAATACATTCTCAGCTGGCAAACTCAAACCGGACTGTGCTATGGAGCAGTTTGGTGAAAAGCTACCCAGGCTCCCAGATAGCCTTATTCAGGCTGAATTTGATGCAAAATCACGACTAGCCAGATCCATCATTCTATGGCTATGTCTGAGGTAGCTACCATGGCTATGGATCAGAACCGATTTTTAAGCTCATGACCAAAGCCCTGACTCAAACGGTACAGTCAGATATGTTTGAGTTTGCCACTGCTCGGCACGAATTGTAGAAGCATGTCCTACAAGAGGCAACCATCCGGCATGAACCGAATAGGTTACTCTCGTCTAGCATCTGGGGAGCAGATCTCTTCCCAGAAGCTATGGTTAAGGAGGTCCAGTCAGAGGCTACCAGGTTAAACAGAGCCTTAAGGATCTTTTGGGGCCTTACGGCAAGAGGAGGCAAGACCTGACTCCTAAAGGTAGGACAAAAGAAACCAGGCGTTTCCAACCTTACCAGAAGAAGCAGCTACGCTTTCCTCAACAAGTTCCAGCAGTACCGTTAGTACAGACAGCCCAACCCTCCACTTCTAAAGGGCAATCACAGCCAATTTATGTGATATCCCCTCAGCCTCAGCCCTCCACCTCTTACGCCATCTCTCCTGCTTACAATCAAGCCTTCGAGAGTCAAGCTTCTCAGAAGTATGACCGCTTGGGTAAGGGAGGGCAGAGGTAAGCGTTCCTTTCGTGGGAGAGGATCGGGAGGCCCCTTTAACAGGAGGAAAGCACTTCAGAGGGAGGCCGAGGCGGTTACCAGAACCAATGAAGAACTTCAGGTAGGAGGGAGGCTGTTTCACTTTCGCCCACCGGGTGGAACTTCAGCCAATGGGCTCAGAGCATAGTGTCAAAAGGCCTGGGTTTTGGGGAGATGGTGGGGTTGACGAACCCCACCCCTCCATCCAGACATTTCCGTCAACTTCCTTCCAAGGAATTGACAGAGTACGCAGACGACCTCCTTCAAAAAGGAGCTATAGCGAGAGTCAAAGGGATTAAAATTTTTCAAGGTCGCTTGTTCAGCGTGCCAAAGAAAGGCTCACAAAAAAGAAGGGTAATCTTAGACTTGTCCCGCTTAAACTTAGCCATCCGCTGCGACAAGTTCAAGATGCTCACGATCTCACAGGTGCGGACCTTACTTCCCCGTGGGGCCGTCACCACCTCTATCGATCTTACAGACGCTTACTATCATATCCCTATTGCAAGACACTTCCGTCCGTATCTGGGTTTCAAGATAGGAGACCAGACATTCTCCTTCAAGGTAGTTCCATTCGGACTCAACGTGGCACCCAGAGTGTTCACGAAGCTAGCGGAAGTGTAGTGCAACAACTCAGATCGCAAGGGATTATGTAGTAGCGTATCTCAACGATTGGTTGATCTGGGCCCCAACAGCGAGGAATGCAAACAGAGCTACTCTGAAAGTGATTCAGTTCCTGGAATATCTAGGCTTCAAGATAAACAGGACCAAATCAAGACTCACTCCAGAGTCAAACTTTCAGTGGCTGGGCATTCAATGGAATCTATCCTCCCACACTCTGTCGATTCCATCAACCAAAAGGAAAGAAATAGCAAAGTCAGTCGAGCAAACGTCAGGTCCAGGGACAAACTATCCTCAGTGCCTCTGATTCTAAGATCGCGACTTCGGACCCGTGGGCGAGAGTCAAGAATTTATCAATGTCAGTACCCCTTCAGTGTCCCTCCACCAGGGATCACCATCCACACAGACGCGTCCTTAAGCGGCTGGGGAGGGTATTCCCAGGTCAAAAAGGTTCAAGGGACTTGGTCACCTCAGTTCTGTCAGTTCCATATAAACGTACTGGAGGCAAATGGCAGTGTTCTTGACTCTAAAAAGGTTACGCCCACCCAAGTACTCCCACATAAAGCTAGTCCTGGACAGCGCAGTGGTAGTACATTGTATAAACAGAGGAGGCTCCAAGTCACGTCATCTAAATCACGTCATGATAGCCATCTTCTCCCTGGCAGACAAATTCAGTTGGCATCTTTCCTCCACTCACATAGCTTGGAGTAAAGAAACCGTCATAGCAGACGCCCTATCCCGATCAGTACCCCTAGAGTCGGAATTGGTCACTGGACAACAGTTTCGTTCCAATGGATCCTTCAAGAGTCCCAGGGCTACAGGTGGATCTCTTCGCATCCCAAGCGAACCACAAACTACCGTGTTATGTAGCCCCCCAACCTGGACCCTCTGGCCTATGCCACGGACGCCCTGGCTCTAGACTGGAACAACTGGGAGAAGATTTATGTCTTCCCTCCAGTGAATTTGCTCATGAAAGTATTGAACAAACTCAGGACATTCAAGGGTCAAGTGGCTCTAGTAGCCCCAGACTGGCCGAAGAGCAACTGGTATCCTCTAATTTTGGAGCTGGGCCTTCGTCCTCTTCAGATCCCAGTCCCAAGCTCTCCCAGTCAGTACAAATGAAGACTGTGTTCGCTTCCTCAGGGATTCTCAAAACCCTAACTTTATGGATTTCATGAAGTTTGCGGCAAAAAGAGATGCGAATATTGACCCTCAGAATATTCTATTCTTGGAATCCGATAAGAGGGATTCGACTTTGAGACAGTATGATGCTGCTGTCAAAAAGTTAGCAACCTTCCTGAGAGAATCGGATATTAGAATCATGACAGTTAATTCAGCTATATCCTTTTTCAGATCCTTATTTGATTTGAAAAAGGTTTAGCAGCTAGCACGATTACGACAAACAAGTCAGCTTTGAAAAGATATTTCAATTTGGATTTAACATAGACTTGACGGATTCCTACTTCTCGTCTATTCCTAAGGCATGTGCTAGGCTTAGGCCTTCTATTAAGGCCTACGTCAGTTTTTCAGGTTTTCTTAAAATGATGTTTCTCAAAAAACTGGGCTTCCGAAAAAAAAACCGAATAATGACACATGCTCTTTTATAATGCTCTTAAGAAAACCCTATTCTTATTAAGCTTAGCTCAGGAGCAAGAATTTCAGAACTGTCGGCTCTATCCAGAGACCCGGATCATATTCAGTTCCTTCCCACAGGAGAAGTCCTACTTTCTCCGGAACGTAGCTTTTTAGCAAAAGAATGAAGATCCTTTGATGAGGTTGGGAACCTTGGAAGGTACTACTTACCCTTCCACAAGATGTATCTCTTTGCCCAGTTACAACCTTACGAGCCTTTCTGTCTAGGACCTCCTCATCTTCATCGGGTCCCCCTCTTTAGGAGGGAAAAAGGTGGAACTTTATCCATTAAAGGCATCAGGCAACAAATCCTGTACTTTATTAAGCAAGCCAATCCTGACTCTTTCCCGAAAGCACATGATGTCAGAGCAGTAGCCACCTCAATTAATTATTTCCAACATATGAACTTCGATGAGTTGAAAAGTATACTGGATGGAAATCACCGACAGTGTTCAAACGTCACTACCTTAAGTCCTTGGAAGCTCTGAAATTCCCAGCAGTAGCAGCGGGTAACATAGTTTCCTTTCCCCTGACTCTAGCTAATTTTTAGTAGAAGATTCAGTCCTCCTTTCTACCTGCCTCACCCATAAGTTCGTCTATTCCTACCTTGTTCATTTGCATTCACCTTGTGTCTTAGCTGCTTTTGTGATAGTGTAGTGGGTGCCCCTTATTGTCTGGTTAGGGACACTCACAAATGATTATAAACATTGATCTCATGGATGTTTCCCCTTATTTTTATGCTAGGGGATACATCATATTATAATAATTACGGGTTTTGTATATTAAGTCATATACATTCCTTTATATATTATTGTTGATTGTTTTTATTAATTGCTATATACTTTTGATACATGCTGTTACAAGCACAGATACCATTGATACATGTAAATAATTTTACCGTATATATGTAAATTACCTTATGTTAACAAACATGATTAGATTTAAGGGTAATTTTAAGCATATTTCTATTTTTATACCCCTGTGTATATGTATCTTTTAGCAATTATAGTCTATTCATATATATATTTTTATCTTTTATTTGAGACCTATTCTGATTTATTTTATTTTTATTTTATTTATTACTTTTGTTTACAATCTTGTGCTATTTTTTCTCTGGTACGATTTTCGCGCAGCGACACGAGCTGAAGCCCAGAAAAGGGATTTTGACGTAAGGAAAAATCTATTTCTGCGATTGGCTCGTGTCGCCAGCGAAATCCCACCCTACCCATCCCTTCGCCCAAGATTGTCTGCTAACTTCAGGATGGCCACCAGAGGCGCAGCAGTCGGCAGCATGGGATGGAGTAGTAGTAGTACGAGCTGCTCACTCTGTGGGGTCGGCTCCCCTCTTGGAGGGATTTTGTAGTGGGAGATTTCTATTGGCATTTGGCTCGTGGTAGTGGTCTCACTCGCCTAGTGTTCATACCGACACCCCCTCCTGGAGGGGTGAGCGAGTCGTTTTATACTGACCTTTTTTCTTTATTTTTATTTATTCTCTGGTATGTGTTAGTACATTTACCCTAGAAATAATAGATTAAAGGATATTTCGCTGGCGACACGAGCCAATCGCCCAGAAATAGATTTTTCCTTACGTCAAAATCCCTTTATAGGATACTA
>NC_087211.1:40440650-40496028 GCF_015104395.2 Macrobrachium nipponense
GCAAAATACCATCTCCTTCTGGTTGGGGGAAGTGATCGCCAGAGAATACCAGACTGGTCAGATGGCGACCCTCTGCCAACCAGTGAGGGCCCACAGCATCAACAGGCTCAGACTTCAGTGGCATTTAAGAACACACAGTCCTCCAGGTCCTAAAAGCAGGGAAGGGTTCCTGAAGGGAAATTCAACCTTCACTTCCTTCTGTCTTAAGGACTTGGCACACAAGTTCTTGGACACCTTTACCTTGGGATTGGTATTGATGACCCAACAGGATATTGTTGGGATGTCGAGTCCTGCAGGATCTCCGTCCAAGGAGGAGAAGGACAGCTTCACCATCATCAGGGAGATGGTAGCCTGATCCCATGCATGTTTGTGCTCAGCAGGTCGGTAGGTTCCAGAGGCCCTCTCAGGGTCAACGTTCCTGAATATCAGGGAAGGACACATGCACCTGGCAGCCTGATGAGAAATCGTCCTCCTGCCTCCTGGTGAGGCTCCATAAATGTAAACTTATGTTTGTTTTCGTGTTGGAACAAATACCAAATTCTAATGTAATTTGTATTTTCCTTAACATACGAACCTACATTTTCATGTGTATAAATTAAAATACCCTTCCCTGACCACCCCACGGAGCTTCGAACTCTTCCCATAAGGGGAGAGGATTGTGGCTGCAAATGGGCTGCCTTAAACAAAGGAGGAGTCAGCCCATCTCAGGCAGTGGCGTCGTGAGGGTTGCTGGTGCCCGGGGGCAATGTCTTTTATGGTGCCCCCAAAGGGGGTTAGGACTATTTTCATTTGAGTGTACTAATCTTGGCAGGAAATGTTTGCATTCATTATTTTAGAATATATTATGTTGAAAACATAACATTCTAATTTGCATAATAATATTCTGGAATGATAGAACACAAACCGACTTTGCAAACGGAATTAGTTTATTTTACATATAAAATATATACTGTAGCTAATTAATCATTAGCCCTCATAAATAAATTCCAAAATGTAGATAACTAAAATGTAGATTATAGTCAAGCATCACAGTAACCAGTAACTCTTGATAACCTAAGACAAGTGGCAAATTCGATCAATTTGACTAAAAAAGGAGTTAAATATTAAGGAATACAGGGGCTAAGCAAATCATGAAAATGTACTATTTGTTGTCAGCATAGAAGTTTAAAAAAAATTGAGGTAAAGGCTGAATAGTTATATCTGAAAATAAAACTGTTGAGTACAAAGATGAATTAGTTCACTAACTATAAACCTTACTTTTCCTTTAAAGAATGTTTATCAAGCGTCAAAATAATGAAAACAAAAAGATTAAAGTGATTGATGCATAGGATCAACCATATGGAAGGAAATAAAATAGTATAAAGGTATTAGAATGTAAAGATAGACAGATATTGGTAACAGAAAACCTAAACAAAGAAAAGGATTGACAATGAATTGTAGGACATTAAGTACTGAGGCACGTTACAATGTGTTTACAGGTTTTAGCGCTCTAGTTTTTACAGCCGCAAATTTGTCTAATACGTCATTAAAGTTTATTTTGCTTGCGATCTCTTAGTCTACACTTAGTAGAGTTAAAGCTGACAATCTCTCTTGCCCCATAGATGTTCGCAGATGCGACAAGATAAGTTTTAACTTACTAAATGATCGCTCACAACTAGCAATTGATACTGCAATGGTCAGCATTGTCTGAAGGGCAACTCGAAGGTTTGGGAAAACACTTTCATCCCCATATTGTACAATGAAACAAAGTAATTCCTGTGGGTTAGTGATCAGAACATTCTGCAATCTAAAATTTCGCTGAACAGTTCCAAGCCATCTAAGTCAGTGTATAGAAACTTGCTACATTAATGCACCTTTCTTTGATGTATGATTCATTGGTTGTAGATAGCAACTCCTTAATATCCAAAAGAAACCCAAACTTTGAATCCAAGTTATGCAATCTGATGAACCATTTGCCCATTTCATTAGGCATTCTGTTAATAGTACCTTTTAACAGACGTTGCATCTCATTTTCTCCTGAGAGGCCTGCATCATTTCCAGTTTCACCAGGAATTTTTTTATTCTTCACTCTACATCGTCTGGCAATTCTCACATCCCAAGCATGACAGAGCTCTTGTGCTTTTTTTTATAGATGTTTGACAGATATCCTCCCGAATAGCAAGGAAATAAACTTGCAACGCCTGGACATCTTGTGCTGCCTTATGGAAATCCATTTTTGGGTCCTGCAGCTGCTTCTGGACTCTGTCAATCTTGGTAAGTAGAATGTTCCAAAAACTTAGTGCAGCAAAGAAATCAAATGTCAAAATTCTGCTCAATAACTGTGTTGCTTCACTTCTGGTATCTGTTGTCTCATTCGAATCACTTCCGATGGTCTCTAAAAGTTGGACCCAATCCCTCACGATTTCATGTATGGGCCAAACTGCATCAGCTCTGGCACTCCAGCATGTTTCAGATTCAGTTTTCACAGATATAGGCAAATTTTTCTTTAATCTCTCCCATCTATAAGCCGACCTTGAAAAGAAAACGTACACTGCCTGCACAGTTCCAAAAAATGTGACCATCACCACCTCATGACTAGCAGAATGAACCCCAGCCAAATTTAGTGAGTGGTTGTTACAATTCACACATATTGCTTTAGGGTTCAATGTAGCAAGTCTTTGTTGTACTCCTGATTTGTGTCCAGACGTGATAGCAGCTTTATCATAACACTGAGAACGACAGTCTTCAAAAGGCAGATGATCTTTCTCCACTGAACCACTTCTTTTATAAGTACATAATAAAATTTGATAGTATGCATAGTAATTAACACATAATGATTACATTTATACATAATGAACACTGAAGTAAGTCAATCTTCATTAAATATAAAATATGTACTGAAAACTCATAAACACTTAAAGATTCTAAGTTTCTGGTTTCATCACCCCATTTCCCCCAAAATAGATTCTTTCCAACTTCAATTTGGCGCCCCCTCAATGCTGTGCCCAGAAACATATGTCCCCGCCGCCCCCCACCCCTCACGACGCCTCTGATCTCAGGATGTGTAACCAATAGGCTTAAGTAAAGGATTTTTTTTAGAGACGATTTCGGTAGCAGCAGAAGAGCTTCGCCTCTATGAAAAATGCAAATGACTAGAATTTGTTATTTTTAATGATTTTATAGGAGAAAAAGAGGCTAAAAATATGGGCGCTTTATGTAATAAAAAGTTAAACATTTTAAAACTCATCAAGAAATGTTAACATTAGCATCAACACTGCACTAAGGTGTATTGTGTTAGCTTATAGAATAGTTTAATGTGATCACAGAATCGCAAGCATCAAGGTAAAATAAAAATTGTAATATTGTTATTAACACGAAACTACTGTTTAAAATAAGCGCCTCAGTGCAGTGATCGGTATGGTCTTGACCTGCCACCTCGGTGGCCGCGAGTGCGATTCTCGGGCATTCCATTGAAGTGTGAGAGATGTGTATTTCTGATGAAAAAAGTTCACTCTCGACGTGGTTCGGAAGTCACGTAAAACCGTTGGTCCCGTTGCTGATAACCGCTGGTTCCATGCAACGTGAAAACACCTTTCAAACAAACCAACAATACAATAAAAAATGTGAAAAATATGAGCTGGTTAAACTTAGAAAAATTTACTTTATGCTCATTTTCCCAAGCCATTTACACAAACTGTTAACTGTAGTACAATAAGATTAGCAAAGCGGCATGCATGTAAGGGATAAGATTAGGGGGACTTTATATCCCATTCTTGTAACATTGAAAAAACTCGTGAAGGTCATTTATCATCAACAAAGACTATAACTTCAGTTTAAAGACAAGTATTGCAACAAAACTTACCAGATATATGTTCGATCAGTTAAATTTCCATAGCCTACTGCATTCAAAATCTAGTCTTTCGTAAATACCCTGTCCTAATCAGAATTTAATAACTCCAAACAGGCATGGAAATCTGCTCAACTAACTTCTGTCAGTTGTGTACAAATGTAACCAGGTTGGTTCACAACCTAGTTGAGTGATTATGCTGGATTGTGTAAGTGTAGGTTATGCTAAATATTATTTAATTCAAGATAATGAAACAGCATTTTTAAATTGTTATGCAGTGAAATGACAATAGTTTTCGTGACTCAAAATTTAAAGCTCGGCAACATCCATAATTTATGCACCATGAAAAGAACGGTACTACTCTATTGACGGAAAGAAAAGGATAAAAAACTGGTGTACTTTATTACAGATGGAAGCGATCAGTGACCGAGAACAGTTTATCATTGCTTATCATAAGCCTAATCGCAATTTGTACAAAACCAAGGTTTTCAAAATGATTTCAAATGAAATTGTCCTTTAGCTACTTAACGCCCATTTTCAATCATAGATGACCTCTTCTACCGTTCCTCGTACGTAGGCAGTGCCGTCAGATAGAGTGCACCTCATTTAGTGGTATGTAGGCATTATTTTAAGGTCTTTGCAGCGTCCACTCGGCCCCTAGCAGCCACCTATTCAATTCCTTTTTCTGTACCTCCGTTCACATTCTCTTTCTCCATTGGACTTTCCACCCTGTCGTGAAAAAATAAGTGCACTGTTTTTCCATGACGTAATACCGCCTTTCCACATACGTATTCCGCCTTTGCTGGTAGGCAAAGCCGCAAAGCGCCACCTATTGTCATTTGGCGGCAAGAACGAGATGGTTCTTAACTTCTTGTGTCTTTTATTGTTTCGTGATTCTAGCTTCTCGTGGCAGTCACTCATATCAGTTACATTGTATTAATTTCAACTTACGAGAAGACAATAAGTCCTTTCTGTAAAGCTAAATCCAATCGAAATTGACTAGCCCGTTCGGTATAAAAAGGCCGCGCAAGCAATAAACTCCCTTCTTTAATCCAGTAATCTCATACAGACAAACTAGGATGAGGGGGTCACTTTGGCAATAACGAGAGTTGAAATTCCATGGCCGGGTTGCTTGCTTGTGGGTGACTTATGTAAATAAGTAATCTCTTTGTACCTTTGTCATCGTTGGCTTTACCGTGCAGTATAATGTCTGCTGTAACTTTGTGATGATTCGAGACCACGTTCATCTTACATTTATGAAGAATAGTTGTTTTAGTGAGTTTTTCTTTCTTAGATTCTCGTGGTCGCGTGGCCACTCCAAATTCAGTGTAGTCAGGGTAATCCGACCCCCATCTGTGAGAAGTCACCATAAAATTGTAAATATTCAGTCAAGAGACCTCCAAAAACTGTTTCATAGCGCAACTGAGTCTGAGTGTTCCCTCCTGTTACACCCTTCGAACCTTCTTATTGTCAATTTCGTTTTCACCATTGAATGACCTCATACTAGGTCCCAGCGCTTGGCCTAAATCATAATTGTTCTATGTAACTTCCTTTCTTAGTGATCTATACTTATCTTTATCTCTCACACTTGAGTGATTCTGGAGAGTTCCTCATAGGCTAACTAACATTTAGGAATTCTCTGATTGGAAATAAATACTCAATTGGTTCTGTTTCGATTAAAAAGACCGTCTATCACCCCCCATGTCCTCTCGTATCGTATGGTAGGTATACAAATATGCTGTTCCCGGATGTAGTCACTAGAACTCATGTGGGTTCCAAGGTGCGTGTACTCTGTCATTAGGGAGTTAGCATTCATACTGGATGTTCTCAAGCTACCCAGACCAGTCCAGTTGGTCAACGTGAACAGAAAAATGTAAAAGATTCATTAGCTAAGTAAGATTATTTTATTCCGAGCCAATCATAAATTAATTACCTATTCTCTAGTCTCTTAATCAAACAACTTATTCCCGAGTTGAACACCCAGTGCGACTCCACCTTTCCTATCCTCTTTATATGTAGGCTATTAATAGTTTTTTTGGTTGTACCTATATTGTGGCTGTAGATCGACCCCAGTGCTTCTAGAATTTAGTTGTATGTAATTTTTATATTAACATCTCCCTTTATTTTCTGTATAATTGAGTAAAGTTTTAATTATAATTTAGTTTTATATATGCATTTATTGTTTTAATTTATGTAAGTGATTATTTAGACAATCTGCCAGTTTATATATTTTCAATACTTGTAAAGATCACCTACTATGCATTCATGTGAATGTGAAACGCGTCGAAATAAATTATAATGGATAGTCCTGTGTTTATTCTACTGTAATTCAATTCCGGTTTCACATATTTTTATTTAATGTGACACTTGAATGCTGACATCAATATCAACATGTACCCTATGGACGAGAAATGACGTTTCGTTGCACTTAGAAAAAATTTAGAGCTATTGTGGCGAAAAAACGCTTGCGCAAATTTTCCCGTGATTAAATTCCGCCTGTCCACACGTGTTCAGAATCCCTGGTATCTGTTGGCGGCAAGTGGGAGAATGGTTCTTGTATTGGGTTATTGGTTAATTGTTTCGTTGAGTTTGGACCCTGTAAAGCACACTCACTCGTTATGGTACGTAAAATTTAACTTAGTCTGAGAAAATGAGGTCTGATTAACGTTCGTTTGTTCACCATCATTCACAAGTCTGAGAAAATGAGGTCTTGGCTATTAACGTTCGTTTATTCACCATAATTCAATAGTCCGTGGGGCTATAAAAAGGGGTGGCGCACTCCGCACTGCATCTTCCTCAACCTCGTTTTCATGTTTGTTTGTATGGTGTTTTTACGTTGCATGGAACCAGTGGTTATTCAGCAACGGGACCAACGGCTTTACGTGACTTCCGAACCACGTCGAGAGTGAACTTCTATCACCAGAAATTCACATCTCACTCCTCAATGGAATAGCCGAAAATCGAACCCTCGACCACCGAGGTGGGAAGCATACACCAAACCAACCACGCCACTGAGGGTTCCCTTTTCATCTGGAGTCCCATGGAGTTAAGTTACCTTGAAGGGTCAGTCCAGCTTTGCTGTACGTAACTTGCTAATTCGAGGGTGGCGTGTTGTCTGACCAGTAGCAATATGAGTTATCCATTATAATCAGTTATCGTCGGCCGTAAGTTGGTAATTGCATTGATTGTTATAAGTACGTACCTAAGTACGGGTAAGCAGAAGTCCGGTTCCCAATGGGAGTCCCCGTTTCCGTAGGATAGAGTTCAAAGGTAAATTACAGTTGTCCGAATAAATATATCTTAAATTTTTGTTCAGGAGGTAAAACTGCATAGGAAAACGGCAACTGCCATAGCCCAGTGTAGGTCACCGCAGAAATTATGTAGATCTACCGTAAATGTTTATTTTCGTAATACCTAAAATTGCCGAAATTTCTCGTGGTACCTTACTGGGCTGACCTTGTGATCAAGGTCTATTCTTTAGACCTTGCTTGTGATAGGGCTGGAAGCCTTGCCATCGGGTGGATTTGTCGGCCGTAACAACAGGCCAGAACCTAATTAACACGTCGCCGAATAGTAATTCGCGACAGATATTACATTGAACATGACAGATTACGCTAAAATTTTAAACCAACCATTTTCTCTTTTCCTTAAATTAACATTGTTTTTATTTAGTGTGATGAACGTCGCCAGTTCAAAAATATTTCGTTGCAAACTTTCGAAAAAAAAGTTGAACTAAAGCAAACGATGTCCCAATACATTAAAGACTCCAGCCAATAAAACGCACCGATACAAGTAACGGCAGCAAGAGACCTTCTTATCCTTGCCGTGGTGGAAGCTTCAGATTAGCTTAGTTATCCTTGGCAATGGCATTTTCAAGTTCTGTAACTTCTGTTTATGCTGCCCCTACGATTTACACCTGTCCTCTCCGGCTTTCAAAGTTTCAGCACATTGAACTCCGTTTCGTTTTTCAAAAAGTACTAATCTACTGGTTCAGAGTTGGTAAAGTTACTGTCAAGCACTGGGTGTCGCTTAGCTATCTGCACTTGAAGGGTTTCTTAGACGATTTACAAGGCAATGAAGGGCTTAATTCAAGTTTTTGGAAGTACCTTGGTTTGAAAAACGTGTGCGCCATTTTCCCCACTTGATCTGCCGCTGCCGCAGGCGCAGATCTGCAGCTGAATTGTGGGGGGAAATGCGGTTGGTGGCAAAGTGCAACGCGTCTCCTGTATTTGGTGTGTTTTGTGACTATTCTTGGACTGAAATCGGTGCGGAGATAGTCAACACTCTCTTGAATGGTGTCTCGTTAACGACGTTCGTTCAACTTACGAGGCACTTTAAGCATTAAATTGGCTAACTGGTCGCGAAGGAAGCGTCTAGCCCGCAAAGCCCTCATTCCCTAAAGAGAACCCAATCGTATATGCTGCATTAGTGTTGCTCAGATTCCCGGTCGAATTTCATTGCCTACCATGTGGTAATTAAGTGTAATTGTACGTTACAATTCGTTATATGTAGGATATACTTATTGTGTGTTTAGTTCTTGAAGTGAACCCCGACCTGCTTGCATGTCGAATGTAATTTGTACCTAGTATATTATGTGGTGGTTTAAGGCCAAACGTGGTTGTTGACTGCGGGATGAATGTAGAATAAGGGGATCGTGATTGTTAGGGTAGGCATGAGATTTATTCATTTATTTTTGTAATGCCTAAAACTGAAAATTCCAGTAGCCTAATTCATTTGACCTTGACGAGGGGCTACGGCCATTTGCTCGGAAAAATAGGCTACTTTTAATTTACTTGGTGAAACAACAAGACAATTAAATATTTCAAGTGCCTCAGTGGCGTGATTGGCATGGTCTTGACCTGCCACCACGGTGATCGCGAGTTCGATTTTCGGGCATTGCATTGAGGGTTGAGAGATTTCTATTTCTGGTGATAAAGTTCATTCTAGACGTGGTTCGGATGTCACGTAAAGCCGTTGGTCCCGTTGCTGAATAACCACTGGGTTCCATGCAACGTAAAAATACCATACAAACAAAATCAATATTTATGCAGACCATTTAAAAGATTGAAGTTTCGTCAACAAAATGAGATATATGAAACAGCCATACGAAGTAAGATAAGCATGTGAAATCTTAGTAATGTGTTAAAGGCAGTTATTTAAATCCAATATAGCAATAGAGGGGGGAAACTCCGCAGTGGATCCATAGTTATTTGAGTGGATCGGCCTTATTCAGGATCGGCCTTATTCACTCTATAGGGTAAAAAACCGCATGGTACAGGGGTGGACCATGTACGATCAATGTGTACAATCCCAAGAAAAGTACATTATAATGTGTCCTGACACCGGAGTAGAGGGCTTTAGCTCCGTTTCTCACCACCAAGAAGTTGCGTCTGATGCCCATCTCCGATGTCAGGACGCGTTATAATGTACTTTTTTTGGGGTTGTAGTACACATTGATCGTACATGGTCCACCCCTGTACCATGCGGTTTTTCACCCTATTTAATGTGAAACAAGAATACAATTACATCTTTAAGCATACCATTCAAAAGATTGAAGTTTCATCAACATAATGTGGCATATGAAACCGCCATACGAACCAAAATAAGCATGTGAGGTCTTCGTAAAATGTTTTCAAGGCCGTTTTGAAATCCAATATGGTGTCAACCGCCTGAGGTGCCTTTCATAACTGCAATGGATCCAACATCTTTCCCAGCACTCATTTGAACAATGATAGCGTATATATGTAACTTTTATTGATCTTACTCAAGATTGCAGTTGTAATCGGCACAATAAAACATTTTGTTGCCTATATGGTGAAAGGGTAAATCTAAAGGAGAGCTCCGTCTCTTGTTTGCAGAGGAATAGTATATATTTGTTCCGATACGTAATACAAACCATCGGTCCTTTAACAATAGGAAGTAGCTAGCGGCAGCTGGAACGGTCGTAAGCTTCGAACAAGGGGAGAACGGTAGTTAACTGCTTGTCCGACTGGGAGGTAAACAAACCACTTTTGCTTTCGGCCGCGGGTGTGAAGGACGTGTTCGTCATCGCTCTCTGCCCGCTTCATCGTCGTATGCTTTGTTTATATTGTGTTTTCTACTAATGGTTTGTTTGACTTGAAAATGAAACTGTAAGTACACTGTTTTCATTTTCATTACTTAATTATGAACCAACATGGAGCTATCGCCGTAGATGCGGCGATTTCCTCTCTTTTCATGAATTGAACCCTTGAATTATGTCTCGGTGCCGAGGGCGGGCGCGCTCGCGCCGAGTCATGTATTTTGGGCGAAAGTGTGTAATTGAAAAATGTAAGTACTTTTCATTATATTTTTGCCCTGTGCGTTCGTTACCGAGAGTGTGATTGCGCTCGGCACGAGCCTTTTATTTTGTATAATAGAATGCAATGAAAGTGGATTCGCAATTGCAATATTCTTTTCTTTTCATTTTTCATTTATTTATTTGCATGAAATTTAATTTGGATCAATTTTCGTTCTTACCCGGGAATTGATCCTTACGATTATTTTATGTGAAAGTGAAATCGCAAGTGCAGTATTCTGTTTCATTTTCATATATATTTTATGATAGTGTAAGGACAACGCTTATTCATAATTTTCTCTGTACATAATTCATCATTCGCGTTGTTCTTACTTCCCCCTGAGAGAGCATTCAGCGGGCTTTCCGTCAGTGTATAAAGCTTGTATAACCACATATTGTGTACTTTTATATTTTGTATTTTATGTCTCTAAAGAAACACAAATCGGGTCTCGCCGACCCACTTTTACTCTCTCCGCGGGTCGGTGACCACATTTCGGTCCGCATGCTGTATATTTATCCCTTGACTGTAATAAAAATCAGTACACTTCTACCTGCCTCTTTGTCCACCTCTCACAACTGGTGACCTCCGGTTTGGACGGTGACCCAAGCGGTTTTGGCTCAGCCATTAAGGGACTCACTACCGCCGCTCACCTTCAGAGATCTTTAACGGACTCATACGGCGCCTCAGTATAGATCTCTGAAAGCTCCTACCGTGGAAATAACCAACGCCTCTAACGGACTAAATACGGCATACCTCCCAAGGTGTGTTCAGGCGTTTCCTCAAACGGTTTGGCCCGCCATTCACGACTCTGTCGACCGTTTTTGTGAGAGAGACAATGGGCGCAAACAGTACCTCGCGGGAAACCCGGGCTCCCCCGCGCCCCAGGACGGGAACTCGGACACAGCGGCCGCTCAAGCTGTCAAATTGCCCCCCTTCACAACGGCTGACCCGTCTTCCTGGTTCTTCCGAGCCGAAGGGCAATTCCGGATCGCGGGGCTCACAAACAAAGTGCTGCAGGCTGACCTCGTCGCAGCGGCTCTCCCGACAGAGGTGCTCGGCCGAATATCTAACTGGCTGACCGTCGAGCACGAATCGGACTTGTCACGCTCGACGAGATAAAAGAAAGGCTCTTGACAGCCTATTCCGTGCCTATCGCTGAAAGGGCCGCCCGCCCACCCTCGCCTACGTCGCGAACCCCATGCGCGGCGCCGACACCCAAGATGCCTGGGACATTGTGATGGCTCGTCCGTCTGCCCGAAATAGGCCCCGACGGAAAAAAGGTAGAGATCAGCCTGAGCCGCGAAATATTCCTGCGGCAACTCGAGCCGGACGTCCGAAAGCAGCTGACTGACGCGTACACCCTAGAGGACGACGAACTACTAGAGAAGGCAAAGAAGCTGACGTTGTCAAACAATGCCGCGAAGCTCGCCGCCCCCCCCCGATCCTCCGTGTGCCTGGCTGCAGAGAAGGAAGAAGACGACGACGACCCAACGCAAGAGATCGGCGCCGTATCCCAAGGGAAGTCCTCCCACACGCAGCGAGGTGAAAACTCCTGGTGCCGCTTCCACCGGAGGTTCGGGAGATTCGCCAGGAGGTGCGAAAGCCCTTGCAGCCTTCCAACAGTCAAAAAACGACGACGGCAAACAAAACCAAGGCCGCCCGTGCAACGGCCGCGTCGGAACTACACACCGTAGGGTTCTACGTCCGCGACGTGATCTCCGGCCGGAGGATGTTGGTGGATACGGGGGCAATGCACTCGATATTCCCGCCGTCAGGAAAAAGACCGTAGCCGCGAGCCCGACAAAACAACCTCCCTCGTCGCCGCAAACGGGACCCCCACCATCCGTTCCTACGGCACGAAGCCCCTCGAGATATCCATCTTGGGGCGAAACTACGTCTGGGAATTCACAATCGCGGACGTCAGGATCCCGCTACTGGGGGCAGACTTCCTGGCGCAGAACGGCCTCCTGGTGGACGTGGGCCGCAAAACGCCTCCTCGACACGGGGACATGCCTTTCCCTTCCACTAGCAGCAGGCCCGGGCGCCCTACAATTTGTACCATCGCCCCCCACAAATACGGCAACCTCCTGCAGGAGTTCCCCGAAGTCTTCAAGCCGGAACTTCGTCAGGCGGCAGGGACGCTGCCCAAGCACGGGATATTCCACCACATAGCCACCACAGGCCCCCCGACACACGCGAAGTTCCGACGACTCCCTCCAGGCCGCTCCAGGAGGCGAAGCAGGCGTTCTCGGAGATGGAACGAATGGGCATCTGCAAGAAAGCATCGAGCCCTTGGGCGTTGCCCCTGCACATGGTACAGAAACCTGACGGCACCTGGAGGCCCTGCGGAGACTACAGAAGAATCAACCTCGCTACAATCCCCGACCAATACCCCTTGCCAAACATGCAGGATTTGACAGGGGCCCTTCATGGGGCAAAGGTCTTCACAAAAATGGACCTCTTAAAATCCTATTTCCAGGTCCAGTGCACCCCGAGGATGTCCCCAAGACTGCCATCATCACGCCTTTTGGCTCCTTCGTTTTCCATTACTCAACCTTCGGCCTGAGGAATGCAGGGGCCACCTTCCAGCGCCTGATGGACAGCATCCTGGGGGACCTGCCCTTCTGCGTCTGCTACGTCGACGATATCTTGATTTTTTTCCAGGTCCTTGGAGGAGCACCTACATCACGTCCGAGCGGGTCCTGAAGCGCCTGCAGGAAAAAACGGGCTGGTCGTCCGTTTCGACAAATGCACCTTCGGCGCCGAGAAGGTGGACTTCCTCGGACACGAGATCTCCGCGACGGCGTGCGCCCCATGGCCTCGAAGGTAGGCGTGGTGCAGAAGTTCCCAACACCAACCACGGTCAAGTCCCTGCAGGAGTTCATCGGAATGGTCAATTACTACCGCCGATTCATCCCCGCCGCCGCCCGCACCATGTCTCCTCTAACACAGGTCCTGAAGGGGAAACCAAAGGCCCTAACATGGGAGGCCGAACAAGAGAAGGCTTTCAACGAGACGAAGAGGGCCCTCGCCGAGCGGCGACATTTATGCCACCAAGACCTGCTGCACCTTTACGCCTCACCACGACGCCAGCAACGTCGCCTGCGGGGCGGGTGTCCTCGAGCAGGTGGTCCAGGGCGAGCCCCCAGCCACTCGCCTTCTACAGTAAAAAACTATCAGCCGCCGAGACGAGGTACAGCACGTTCGACCGCGAACTCCTGGCAGTGTACCAAGCAGTGCGACATTTCCGCTACCTCCTCGAGGGCTCCCCCTTTACGATCAGGACGGACCACCTCCCTTTGGTACACGCCTTCACCAAGGCGGGCGACGCTTGGTCAGCGAGACAACAGAGGCACCTAGCAGCCATCGCAGAGTTCGGTTGCACCATCCAGTAGCGTGCCTGGCGAGAAGAACCCCGTGGCAGACGCCCTATCGAGGATAGAAATCAACGCCGTGCGTCTCGGGGTTGACTACGAAGACCTCGCCCGGGAAACAGGCTGCCGACCCGGAGACTGCCGCATTACCGCACTGCTATCACCGCCCTTAAGTGGGAAGACGTGCCTTTCGACCCGCAGGCATGACGCTCCTCTGCGACATCAGCACGGGCCGCCCGCGCCCCCGCTGATCCCAGCCTCCCGAAGGAAAGCCCGTGTTCGACGTCCCCATACACGGACTCTCGCACCCCTCGGGCCGGACAACGGTGCGCCTCCTACGAGAAGTTCGTCTGGCATGGAATTCGGAAGGACTCCTCGAGTGGGCCAGGACCTGCGTGCCTTGCCAAACTAGCAAAATCAGTCGGCACACGGAATCAGGCGTGGGGGGAATTTCCGCAGCCGAAACGAAGATTCGGCCACATCCACATAGACGTCGTTGGCCCCCTGCCCCCGTCGGAAGGCGCCAGGTACCTCCTGACGGTAATCGATCGCTCCACCAGATGGCCCGAGGCAACGCCGATGTCGGAGGCGACCACGAAAGCATGTGCCGAAGCACTCCTCGCCAGCTGATCAGTCGATTCGGAGTGCCAGACGAAATCACGACAGACCGCGGACCAGTTTTCCTGTCGGAGTTGTGGACTGCCTTGGCCCGCCTAATGGGAACGTCGCTACATGCACCACCGACTACAACCCAGCAGCTAACGGCATGGTGGAGAGAGTCCACCGTTCGATCAAGGCTTCCCTGATGGCGCGCTTGCACCGACGAAAATTGGAAGAGCCAACTACCGTGGGTTCTCTCTCGGTCTCAGGACTGCCCCCCCGGGCGGGCAAACGGCGAGGCATCACCCGCGGGAGAAGTATACGGGGAGCCATTAACCAGTCCCTGGCGAGTTCTTCCCGACCAATGCCAACGACGCTGACGTCTCCTCGCCAGGCTTCGGGAATCCGCCGGGAAGTTCACGCCCTGCGTCAAAACCTTCTCCGACAGAAACCAAACGTTTCCTCCCGAAGGCCCTATCATCGTGCAAGCACGTCTTCGTCAGGGACGACGCCCGCCGCCCGCCTCTAACGAGACCCTACCGCGGTCCCTTCCGCGTCCTACGACGCACTGACAAGGCATAATCTCTTATCCATCAACGGTCGCGAGGACTGGGTCACAATCGATCACCTGAAACAGCCTCATCATGGACGAAGACCTCGCAGACGCGGATTCCACAGGGCGCCTCAATCTTCCTCGGAAAAAAGCGACTCCTTCTCGATCGCCAAACCTCCTAGCCGTAGCCGCGGCCGCCCTCGAAAGAGCGGTCGAACCCCCCGAGGATCACCTCAGGGGAGGCATCCCGACCCCGGAAAACCCCGAGGATCTACCACAACAACTAATATCACGCACCCGAGGGCGCCTCCGCCGTCCAGCTCGCTTCCGCGAGTGACTACCCGAAGTACAAAGAAGTCAGCCAACAATCATACTAATTATTGTCTTAGGGGGGGAGTATTGTAAGGACAACGCTTATTCATAATTTTCTTTGTACATAATTCATCATTCAGTTGTTTCTTACTTCCCCCTGAGAGAGCATTCAGCGGGCTTTCCGTCAGTGTATAAAGCTTGTATAACCACATATTGTGTACTTTTATATTTGTATTTTATGTCTCTAAAGAAACACAAATCGGGTCTCGCCGACCCACTTTTACTCTCTCGCGGGTCGGTGACCACATCGGTCCGCATGCTGTATATTTATATTTCCCTTGACTGTAATAAAAATCAGTACACTTCTACCTGCCTCTTTGTCCACCTCTCACAATAGCATCATATTATTTGGATCAAGTTTCCGTTCTTACCCGGGAATTGATCTTTTCCCCTTTAAGTTCTATGAAGTGAATCGCAAGGGCAGTATTCTGTTTCATTTTCATATACTTTTCACTGCTGTGCGGGGGTAGGGGAAGCGAAGTCTGCCAGGAAGTCGTCGGAAAGCTCTCCCGCGACTCCCTTGGTATCCGATTCTTCGTCCTTCCTTCCTGCCCCCCCGCCTCAGCTTCTTCGTTGTATTTTGTATTTGGGGTCTTCCTTGCGTTCGGGTGGGGCATGTCTTCCCCCCGTGCGTGAGGGAACCCCTCTTATTACTAATCTATCTATGTTACCGCAGGTGCTACATCCGTGGGAGACGACCTTGGACAGGTATGGACCACCGCGGCGGCAGGGCGTGCCTAGCATCCACGGGCTGCTGCAGCGTCTAGCGAGGTCTGGGGCGGTCTCCACTACTACCACGGCCGCTTATGCTGCTCCCCCCCCTCCTGGTCTACACTCCCCATGCTGTGTCGGTGACGCCGTCTGCCGCTACTAGGGCCGCCGCCGTACCGAGGGGGTGTTGCCGCCGCCGCCTGTTTTCTTCGTGTTGCCTGCCCAGACTCGCTGTTCCAGCAGCTCCGCCCCTGGACCGGCCGCCAGTACCCAGGTTCGCTGGCTGCCGATGATTCTACGAGGCGATCGGTGGCCTGCCGTACCTGCGCTGATGTGATTCCCGCGCTGTTGGCTTGGCTGTCCCTTCTGGGTCTACCGCTGCCGCTGTTCCTGCCGCTCCTGAGCTGGTTGCTGTTCCTGTCGCTCCTGGTTCCTGAGCTGTCCATGCTGGTCTGCCCACGGTGTGTCTTCCCCAGTCCCAGGTCCTTCCAGACAGGTGCAGTCGGGCCGTGTTGCTTCGGCAATAGCCCCGGCTCCGGCCTGATGGAGGACCTGACGACTGTTCCTGGCGTGAGCTGACGAGGAAGAGGAGAAGAGGAAGGTGTCATCTTCGTCTTCATCGTCTGCTGCTGCTCTTCCCCCTTCGACTTCTAAGGCCCATAAGCCGAAGAAGAAGAAGGCTGCCTTCCCCCCTAAGAAGTCTCCTTCGGGAACTTCTAAGGGCCCGTCCCACCCCACCGGTGGGACGGGGGGGTCCTTTCTGCTGGTCCTCCTGCTCCTTCGGGAGCGGGGCCCGTCTCCCCTTCCGTAAGGAAGAGATAGACGGGGACCAGAGGAGTATCGGTTAGCTCTGGTACTTCCTCGCCTGGTGCTAGCGGCGATGCCGCTACGCCAGGTTCCGGCTCGGTCTCTCGTTCGCGAGAGATCCCGAATGTACGTTCTCCCTCGGGAGACCGTGCAGCCAAGTTTCAGCGCCAGAGTTCGCTCGGCGCCAAGACGCGGCACGGAGCAGAAGGCTGGTGAGAGACGCTCAGGGTGACTCTTGCCAGGCCAGCGGCCGCTCTTGCAGCGACCAGCTGGTAACCCGGGTTTTCCCCCCTAAGAAGGCTCCTTTGGGACCTTCTAAGGGCCTGTCTCGCTCCGGCGATTCGGGGAGCTCTTCTGCTGGTCCTCCTGCTCCCTCGGAGAAGAAGACGGGGACCAGAGGAGTACCAGCTTCGGCTGGCACTTCCTCGCCTGGTTCTAGCGGTTCTGCCGCTAAACCAGGATCCGCCTCGGCTTCTCGTTAGCGAGAAGTACCGAGTGGACGGTCTCGAGCGGGAGACCGTCCAGCCAAAGTCTTGACACCCGAGCTCGCTCGCCGCCAAGACCGAAGCGCGGAGCAGAAGACTGGCGAGTGTCGTGCAGACGACTCTCGCCAGGCCAGTGGACGCTCTCGCAGCGACCAGCTGGCTGCTCGGGTTGACGTGACGGTCGCTGACCAGCCACGGGTTGAGGCGAGGAAGGGGTCCCCGCGGCCGTCGGTACCAGCCACGGCTGGTACAGCGGCTCGACGCGCCGAAGAGGACGCTCGCCGGTCTCACCGCGACAGAGAGCCTAGCAGGTCACCTGACGCCGCTCCCATCGGGACCGGGCGGGGGGGAGACGGTAACCAGCAACAGCTCGCCTGACCCGCTAGAGATCAGCGTCGACGTCTCAGCCGAGCCTCTCGCCCCCACCCAGGCGAGCGGCAAGGCTAGGCCTGCTGCTCGATCGCCACCGCGGGTTGACGATCAGCAGCAGCCCTCCAAGCACGCTGGTCCTGCCAGCGAGCTAGGGGGGAGCGTCAGGTCTGCCTCTCCTGTACCTTCAACCTCCTCGGGCTACACCGGGAGGAGCGAGGTACCTATGAGTGATCGCGAGAGGTGCGCCGCTTGCGATCCCGCTATGACGCCGTATGGACCAGGCACGGTTCTAGGACCGACCAGGACATACGCGCAAGTAGCTGGAGGCGACCGTCAGGGGTCTGCCGCTGTTCCTCCTTCTGAAGGAGGAGTATCTCGGGATCTGTTCTTGTTGGAGGGACTGGACGGTCCTACTCCGCAAGACGCGGTTACTCCCGAGATACAGAGGAATTTGCAGAAGTCATTAAGCTGATTCGTCAGCATAATGACCTTGCGGAAGGATTGCCGCTCCCACCAGCAGAGCCCACGTCTCTGCTCGAGTCGTTTTGGGGCCCGAGAGGGAACCCAAACCGACGGTGGGTCTGCCGCGATCGGAGCTTGCCGATTTCTGTCTCGAACCAGAGTCTCTCGTCTCCGGACAAGAAGGCTCTCTCAGTTCTGGTCCGGTCGATCAAGCTACTTCCACCTCCTCTACTGCGACAGCGGCGTTTTCTACGTGTCTTTCGGACACCGTATTTAAATACTCCTTCGGTCCTCCTGAGAGGTTTCGACCTCGACGAGGACTGGAATGAGTCGGACGACGGTATCGGCTCTCTCCTGTCAGGTGTCGATCAGCCCCACCCAGACGACGTTCACAGTGGCGGCAGACCCTTACCTACAGTGAGAGTTCGTAACCCTCCGCGGGAAAACGTTTTTCTCCTGACGGATACGTTTTCCCAGACTCTGAGAGGCCATCGCCGCAAGGCGATGGCTGCTCCTACTCTTCTCCAACTGCTAGTTCCACTGGGAAGGCGAGCGAGTATCCAATTCCTCCCCCATTCCTCTCTCCTTACGGCTACAAGGGGAAAGGGGAGGGATCCTACAGAGATTTCTTTGTAGGATCCACGTTCGGGACTGCGCTACCATGGGGACCTTCGGGTTCCTACCCTGGACGTAAGACCCCCGGTACGTTGAGGAGGAATCCTGCCCCATTCTCGATTTCTACGGGAATCGAGAGGACCACCACGCCGATATCGTTTGACGAATTCGGTGGGGGTTTCGCAGACTGCTTAGAATTCTACGGAATTTCTAGCGCATTCAGAGTGTTCGAGTTTTTTACGATCTCCAAACACTTACGCGAGACCACGGTCCAAAGTGAGCGAGACGAGAATCCCCGATATGTTACACGATAATCGGGAACCTCGCCTATGCTCGAATTCCTGGAATTTCTAGCATTGGGAAGAAGACTGCTGCTGAAAGAAAACTATCTCATAGTAGGCGACCAACCTGGAATAGAGGAGATCGGACGGGGAATATCCAGTTTGGCTTGAACTATCGTCTTAGTATTCTGTTCACCATTGAAGCTTTCCTTCGAGGAAGACTTCTCCTTCACTCTCTTTAATAGAGAACGAAGGTGGTCGATCTCCAATCCTTATTTTTGTTTTCTTGAAGGAAAGAATTTAGGATGGAGATCGTTGTTCAGAATCCTACAAATATCTACGTATATTAACCTCGCGACATGATTCTACTAAGCAGTTGAATTGTCGAGGGGTAGGCGCATATCCTAGTTAATCTACGGATTGCGACTTATAAGAGAAGTATTCTAATTGAACTGCAACTCGGGGTTGCCTGCAACCTCCCAGGAGTTTTCCGTTTCAATTTTATAACTTCACTTAGGGTTTTGGTCACGACAACACCATTTCAACTTTTATATTACCGAAATTCGTTTCGCCTAAATATAATTGCTCGAGCATATCTTTTATGCTCGGTAGTTCTAGCCGAACGCATTCCTTCGTGGAATAATGGATTACCTGGCAACTCAGGATGACGAGTCAGCGAGAGCTCAGGCTCAACTACTGCGTATTGAACTGCCTGATAGCAGCTCAGTATCAGCTGGGCCTCCGAGATTCACGGTCATGTATGTCTCTCTCTCCCCTGCTTTGATTGACTACCGAACCGTATCTCTGCCCAACAATCATGGACTTAGTCTCTGATTACGGGGATTCTCGCAATCAAATGAAGGACCATCTACTGCTGTGAAGCTAGATTCCATCGCCTTCGACATTGCGAGAATTTTCAACAGAGATATCTCTTGGACTCTTTCATCTTTCTGTTTACCGCACGGTAACAGAAGTCTGTACAAGTCTCTCGCTGCATCGCACTGCGATAATGCAAATGATTTTGCAGACATCTGAGTTTGTCTTCAAAATATCTCTTATTCGTAGGTGTACAATGTTCATTGTTCAACCGAATTACAAGATGTGTCAGAAGACATCGCCTACTCTCCGACCTGACAGCTCTACTTCCAAATGTTCAGCCCATGAGAAGCAGTTCTTCAGGCGGCTTTCCCCTGTGTTTTCATTACTGAAGAACGCCCCGCTTCATTGCAACTACGACTTCTCACCGGACAGCAATGAAATAGCGGTTAGCGTTTTCAGTCATTTGTAAGCACAGGTTATGAATCTTGAGAATCCTTCTCTCGATTCATCTGTGAAGACGTAGGTTGCATTCAATATCTACCTTCGTCTTCAACGGTACATAGTGTTGTTCTCCTTAGCTGAGATTCAACAACCATGAGATGTTTTACCTTCAGGGACCTCGGTCTCTAGAAGGCAATTGACTTTCGCCTGTTGGGCACATGCCTTAAGAGAATCATCACCTCGCTGTCCGGCATTGGTGACAAACAAATACATTATTTGTTTGGTCTCTCGGCATAACCCTTTAAAGGCGAAGGTCACGTGACTTACTCGGATGCTTTGACAACTTGCCTCCTACGAACGCAGTCAGTCGGCAGCTGTCAGAGCGCCCGAGTCAGTTACGAACTACGCTGTTGACTTAGTTCGGTTGTTACAAAGCAACCATTACTTCGTTTTAATAGCTTGTCACAGTACCCATACCATTGACACCCACCATGGAGTGTCGGTGTCCTATCCACTACCGAGAACTTCGCTGCATGGGATAGGAGGATGCGGAGAGACTTCGTGGCAAAACGGACAGACCAGTATGGGTACTGGACATCACCGAAGTAGAGAAGAGGGATAGGTCATGCGACTATTTCCATCTTTTCCTCTGAGGAACTGCATGACTTCTCCTGCGAAGTCAAGCATCCAGGGGATGGGGATCCGTGACGCTCGATTTCGTACCGAACTTCGTAGCGAAGACTCAGAACCCTTCGGTCCCTGACGATTGGTTCGAGTCGTTCACAATCCCCTCCCTAATAGACTTCACCGCCTTCGATGTGAAGGAGATGCTGCCTTGTCCGCAAGAACTTCTCCGTGGCGCAGTTACTGAAGGCAGGGGTCTGGTCAACCAACCAGACCACATGCCCTTCCTTCTACCTTCTGGATATTGCCCACAGGTCCTTGGATCTTTTTCCTTGGGACCCGTGGTGGCTGGCTCAACACGTTGTGTAGCGAACCCAGACCCTCGCAGGCTGAACAGCATCGAGTCCTGGTGTGACCGTAACAGAATGGATGAGTGAATGGAGAGCTGTGATGGCTCCTCTTCATCTTTTTCTTCCCCTCTACCTGTGGTTAGAGGGACACGGTCGTCCCCACCCTGGATAAGGACAAGATGCAGGTGAGCTACTCAACAGAGCCCCACCTATCACCCTTTCACTAGTGATAGGAGCGTATATCCACCACTTCCTCCAACAAGGGGGAGGGAACGGTGGGATGCCAGCTTGAGACAACCCATACTTTATGTTGCCTCTTGCAAACAGGAACAAGTTCTTGCTTGCTGGTACGAAGAGATACGCTTGCCTCTCTCTTAGTACTCGGCCCAGAGGTCTGACCATTGATCCTGCGGTGCACACCCCGATCAATCGGACAGAGGCTTGGATCCCTCCCTCGCTCTTACGGACCACAGGGAGGCATTCTAGGGATGGACGAACACCAGTCTGTTCATCAAAAGACTCAGATTCCTCCCACCAAGAAGTGAGTCTTCCTATTGTTAAAGGACCGATGGTTTGTATTACGTATCGGAACAAATGACAATTTGTCGAAAATTGCATTTTTCCTAACTATACAAACCTGAGGTCCTTTACATATAGTCCCTCCTCATGCCACCCCTCACTCTGCGTATTTTGCATGGGCCAAAAGCAAAAGTGATTTGTTTACGACTGTCGGACAAGCAGTTAACTACCGTTCTCCCCTTGTTCGAAGCTTACGACCGTTCCAGCTGCCGCTAGCTACTTCCTATTGTTAAAGGACCTCAGGTTTGTATAGTTAGGAAAAATGCAATTTTCGACAAATTGTCATTTTTCCAATGTATTTTTTATTTATGCTTAAACTGATCATAATATTGGTGGCATCAAGAAATTACACCCTTGTTCCCATCTAACAATCTTGGGGGACCCCAGTGGGAACCGGGGAGCAAGAAAAAAGTGATTTCCAGGGCACTACCTAACCAAACAAACCACCTAACCTAACCTAGGTTGCCATACTGCTACCTAGGCCTAGTGGAGGGGGGGAGCCTGTGACCCCCCCCCCCTTAAGGGCACTACCTTCCCTGCACGCTTCATGACAATTCCGAAAAATTTGAGCGGCCATAAGGCTGAGAGGCAATACTCCAGCACATTTCACATGTTAATTGAAATATATACAGGAAATAGCTGATCTTGCAGTGGAGGATAGAATTCAGCAGCAGCTTTCACAAAGGTGAAACCTTCGTAAGGGGTCTTCAATGTGCAATTTGAAATATGCAATGGCAAAATATCCAACAAAATGTTTTTTATGTCTGTCATATTTTGGGACTAAATACTTGACATCTCTCCACCGTGTGTCCACCGTGTGTGTCTGGTATTGGTATGGGCACGAGTTTGTGGATCAACCAAATTTACACAGTGATTGACCTGTAAATGTTTGTAGCCCTCGTTTGCCAGGCAATCGTATGCTTTCCAGTAATCGGAAATGGTTGTTGCTCCTGGTTCGATGTATTGTTAAATGACAGCAAGCAAAATCTCAAGAGTTTCATTGTTCAACAGGAACCATGAAGAACTGCCTAGTTTCCCTACAAATTTCCCCAAATACCCACTGACCCTCTATAATTCTGCCCACATTATATACTTCCGCTTCCCAAATTTTGATTCATAAATTTCCATTATTTTACCCTCCCCTCCATTTTTATGAGACCATCTAAATACCCAATTTACTATTACGTCCCTATAAAATGAAACCCAATCATTCATTGGTGGTGGGATCGCTGATATGAAGCTCAAAACTAGCAAACTTATAAGAAAACCAATCTGATACAAAAATAAAGCAAAATGTTAAATTAGATTCAATATCCACGTGAGACTTGGAGAACCATGTTTTTTTTAAGTATTGAGACCCATTTTTTTTTTTTTTTTTTTTTTTTTTTTCTTTTTTTTTTTTTTTTTTTTACATAGTTTTATCGTACCGAAAGGCTTTTTTTTTGTTCAAGTCAAGACATCACTTTTCCTTACGAGTCGCGCAAAGTGTTCACACTTGATTAAACCATGATTTTGGGCAAAAGTAACGAGCCTTTCTGTATGCACCTAATAATAGTTTGTGACTCTATAATTCATTTGTAACAATTTTCACACACTGTGGGGAAACTTTCCTGCCTGGGGAACAAAATCAGCGTGTAGACGGGCCTGCTAATTCACTCTTGGCTAGTTGTAACGCTTAATTGGATAGGCGTTATATGCCGAAAAAAATTAAAGACTTGGTAAACATTATTAAATATGGTCATAGGCTTAAAATTAAAAAATTGTCTTTTTTTTTTTTTTTTTTTTCCCCAGAGAAATTGAAAAGTGTGTTTATTTCGATTGAAAATTGTCTATAATGTCACTTTTTGGGTGAAGTTTTTTTTGTGACGTCACTCTGAATTCTGCAGGTACTTCAATGGAGCAAAGAGGAATAAATCTGATGAGGAAATGAGGGCCATATTTTTAGAGCCATGTATCAGAGCATATAGATACATGTTTTATATTTTACTGATGGCTCCAAGTCCAATGCCGGCGTTGGATATGGAGTTTTTAGCCAATCTTTTAACCGAAGAGGTGCACTTCCTTCTATTGCCTCAAACTTTACAGCTGAATTGTATGGCATCCTAGTAGCACTGGAACATATTGTAACACTCCCAGTGTGTAGCTACACAATATTTTGTGACTCCAAAAGTGCCTTACAGTCCCTGGAAGTCTTAATACTGATCATCCCTTGGTGTTGAAGATCTTGCAGTGGATCTTCTTGCACACCAAAATAGAGGCAGCATTGTTTCATTTTGTTGGGTTCCTGCCCATGTGAACGTATCTGGAAACGAAGAGGCAGACAAGCTAGCCAATCAGCAGCGCAAACTTTAGTACCGAGAAAATGCCCTGTTCCATATCGTGATACATTCTTTGATATATGGAAATCTGTCCAGTATTTATGGGCACTTCAGTGGGACAGAGTAGGCCCCCAACAAAAATTGAAAGAAATTACTATTACAGACACACCCTTGGAATATCTGGGAACCTAATAACCAAGGGAAGTGGGACGGTTGTATTGTGTAGATTACGTATTGGCCATACGCGTTTAACTCACGGCTATCTGATGGATGGGGAGAATGAGCCTCGTGATGATTGCTTAGTTCCACTGACTGTTAGGCATTTTGTGGTTGAGTGTCCCTCCAGCTAGTGGAAATTAGGAATCGTTTTTTAGCTTATAGTAGTGAAGCAGGTGGTAATTATAGCATGCCAAAAAACTGTTGGGAGAAAGCATGTGTGTAATAACGTTATCTCTTTTATCAAAGAAGCTGGTCTTCTCAAATATATCTGACAGCTGTGCTGTCTTAGTATATACTTTTTTCCCTTTTGGTTTTGTTTTATATCTTATTCAGATTAATTAATTCTTTTTATTAGAATTTTATTTGATCAGAATTTTATTCTTATTTTTATCAGAATTTTTTTAAAAATCAAATTTATATGTATCTCTTTTAGAAAAATAAAATTTATAATATATTAAACAAGATTTTAAATAACGTTAAAAGATCACACTTAGCATTCGGCGTCGGTGACCCTGGTAGTTGTGACGCCAGAAAACCTACAATCAATCAATCAATCGGAAGGTGTGGTTTCCCCATAACAATTTGAGACTATGCAGCAGCACACAAACGAACGAACGAGACTGCAGCAGCACACAAACGAACGAACAGGAGCTTATTAAAATAGGATAGGTGATACGACAGACAAAAACATACAGGATTTTTTTTTTTTTCTGTATGTACAAATATTCAAGTTGTGTTTTCTAGACCAATAGGACTTACCGCCACTAATTTCCGTCTTCCTTAGAACATACTTAGTATCTTCTTTCAAGGTATAAATGTACTAAAATTCGGCAGGAGCACTTAAGATATACCAGTGAAAGTATGAAACTTCTTATTCCTGGGGTCATGGTTTGAACTGAAATTAATTTTTACTTTGTATTCGGTGGTTTTATCCTTACTACCATCACAACTGAAACTCCCACACTGCTTATTTGATTGTAATTATACATGTTTTGGTCTTAATTCGCTCCAAATTGCACTTTAACTACGTTGCTGTTTCTGGTTCCTAAGTGCTTACTCCGCAAACAGTTAAGGGCAGCACACGAGTACAGTAGAGCCCCGGCTCACGACCGTATTAGAACTCGACATAATCGGATTTCGCCACTAAATTTCCAATAAACTTTGTATTGGTGTTCATACAAAAACCCAGATTCCGACCCCCAGATCGTAATGATGTTTGTAAACAAAACTGTTTCCGCCAGCCGCTGCTAGTTGGCATCATCCAGTGTTACCAAATGTAGCATAAATTCATTTTTTTTTTTTTTTTTACCATAATTTGATCCAAGAATTGGAGCTTAGCATAAATTCTATCATACTTAGGGTTCCAGTAAAATTTTAGAATGTTTTCACTAAAATTTTAAAGTGCAGAAAATTCCTCAATTTCATACAAAGCCATAGTTAATATATGTATCTTCATTGTGAAATTGCCTCAAAAGCAGCATTAACAAATGAGTTGATTGCTAAGTTTGAACCCAACTAAGGAATGTTAAATTCTGTGAATATAAATACCCACAGTGGCATGACAAACGATCAGTAAAGTGTGAATAATGTTTTTTCTTCACGAGTAAAGTTGATTTTTTTCCTTAAAGTTTTATTTTTTTAAGTTATCAAATTTTAATTGTCTAAAAGTGATTTTCAAAGAATTTTCAAGTATTTATTAATTGTCTGTGATCTGTTAAAGAAAAATGGTGGTTCAGTGGCATGATAATGATCAGTAATATGTAAGTATGTTTTTCTTCTTGAGTAGACTGGTTTGTTTGTTTTCCTATTTTAGTTTTAATTTGTTAGTTGATATCAAAATTTTACATTTGAAGTAATTTTCACACATTTTTCAAGTGTTTATTAATTGTGTATGTGACCTGTTAAAGGATATAGTCTCAGTGGCATGATAATGATGCAGTAATAATTCAAGTTTCTTTTTCTTCGTGAGTAGAGACTTATTTGTTTTCCTTTTTAGTTTTAATTTATTAGTTGAGATATCAAAATGTTGAATAACTTCTGAATTGATCTTCACACATTTTTCAAATCGTATACTAGTAATTGCATATGTGATCTGTTAAAGAAAAATGGTGCTTTATTTCGAGTTTGCTAACATGTAAAGATCATCAAATAAATAGTTATACTACTGCAATTCGTCATTTGTAACATTTCACCTAATCTACAAATTTTTAAATTTCCATTGCATCGTTGTTTTAGTTCAAATGTATTAGAAAAATTAGATAATGATAGATTAACAGCATAATTCTGGCATAAAATTGCACCACATTTGGCATATATTCATGCTATTTAGCGTACATCTGACTTGGACCGACTAGCATAATTTAGCAAAACTCGTTGGTAACACTGGTAACGCCACTCTCAGCATAGTTTAAAGTCCGCAGCTACTGTTAACAAACAGTCAAACACGTGTCTCGCACACCTTGTGCGCATTTAGTTTGCTTTTTCGGCGGTATTTACTATATACACAGTTTCCTCTTTTATCATGATGGGTTCCAAGACAGCCACTTCACACAAGGCGAAGAGGAAAAGTGTTTGCATGGCATCTCACGTTTTCCTTCTATCAAAATGTTTCCTCCATTCCCAACTCCAAAATAAACTAAGTTTCGTCTATCCTCTTCCCTATAAGACAATGCTCACACATGAGGCGTGCATTTCAGTAGCAAATGCAATACGTATTTAAGTGTTAGGTTTGGAGGGAAGGCAATGTTACGTACGTAGGTTACGTGTGCGGTTTGGTAGCAAATGCAATCTTTGAGCTTTTTTAAAAGCTTGCCGGTAAATAAGATGTTAGCCATAGCTTAAATCAGAGAAGCCACTATGGTATATATATGCGTAGTAATTAAGAAGATTCTTATATGCCTACTGTAATGCATCAGTGTTTACATGTGAGATTTGGTAGTGAAAACAGTGTTACACGCGTAACGTGCGGTTCAGTAGCAACGCAATCTAAACTTTTTAAGTTTGCCAGTATAGAAGAGGTTAGCCTTAGCTTAACTCAGAAGCCGCTATGGTATACAGTAATTATAGAAATCAAGTATAGATTCTTTTATGTCTACTGTAATAATACGTCAATGTTTACGTGCGAGATTTGGTAGTGAAACCACTGTTACCTACGTAGCGTGTGGGGTTCAGTAGCAACGCAATCTTTAAGCTTTATTAAGCTTGGTAAAGAAGAGGTTAGCCTTAGCTGAAATCAGAGAAGCCGCTATGGTATACTTGGTACATAGTTATAGAAATTAAGAGATTCTTTTATGTCTACCGTAAAAATAAGTATGTTTACGTGTGAGATTTGTTAGTGAAACTACTGTTACATGCGTAACACGTGCGGTTCGGTAGCAACGCAATCTTTAAGCTTTATTAAGGTTGCTGGTAAAGAAGAGGTTAGCCTTAGTTTAAAATTCAGAGAAGCCGCTATGGTACACGTAGTAGTTACAGAAATTATGACTCTTCTTTTATGTCTACTGTAAAAATATGTCTTATGTTTACGTGAGATTTGGTAGTGAAAGCACGTAACGTGTGTGGAGTTCGGTAGCGAACGCAATCTTTAAGCTTGGTTAAGCTTGCTGGTGAAGAAGAGGTTAGCCTTAGTTTAAATCAGAGAAGCTGCTGTGGTATACGTAGTATTTACAGAAATTATGATTATTCTTTTGTGTTTACTATAAAAATACGTCTGTTTACATACGAGTTTTGGTGATGACACCAGTTTACTTATGTAACGTGTGCGCGGTAATGAACGCAATCTGTATGCTTAGTTTGTAAGCGTCCTCGTAAACAGGTTAGCCTGATATTAAAAACTCGAGATGCTGGTACGTAACTTAATGTTATAGTAATTATAAAAATTAAGAAGATTCTTTTACTTAGATGTGTATATATTTACCATGTACCATAATTATTTTTAGTCCAATAAACTTGAAACCAGCCTTGATATTAGACAAAAATTTGCCGTCCTAGAAGACGCTCCTGTTTTCTAAGGATATTTTATGGAAATAAAACAGTTAGTAAAACCGTTACATCATAACATTTAACTAAAAGATAGTTTTAAAGTGATTTTGTATACAGTATTACAGTCGACTGTAATACTGAATGTAAACGTTTATAGGTTTATATCGACAATATGGTTTGTTTACTACCATAGTCCCGCTATAAGCTACCAGGGCTGCGCTATGGTACATCATGCCACATCCTGCCGACTTAATGTAGCCAATTTTTCGTAAATTCTTGATAAATATAAATTGGGTTTAATTTTAATAGTTTATTAATTCACTGTAATAATTAGACATGCTATTCAATGTTTTATTATGTTAGCAACACTATTTGTGCTTGCCCACTACACTACAGTCTACTTGCATAGTTACCTAGGTAGCCTGTGGCACTCTCGGCCAACAATCAGATGGACGTAGACCAGTTTTCTTTTATACAGTATACATATAAAAGTATACATATAAGTTTAATATTATATTTATTTAACACTGAACTTAGCTGTATTTTACATGTAATGTATTGTATAAAAAGGCAAGGGTAGGCTAATAACTGGTGGTCAAGAACGGATTAATCCATTTTCAGTTATTTCTTATGGGAAAACTTTATTCACATCTTGAAATAATCGAATTTAGATGCTCCTTTTGAAACTAATTAGCGTCGAGATCCGAGGCTCTACTGTATAGTTAAAACTATTTTATTATAAAGATGTAATTTTCCATACCATAGATCAAGAGTAGTCTGTTATAATGAGTTTAGTTACTCTAGCTCTTAGAATCTGTGACCCTTGTTATATTGAGTCTGTAGGGCTAAGTTTCATATTTATGATCATATATTTTACCAATTTAGCAATTTGGGGGAAATGACTAATCTTTTCCCTGCAGCTTTTCAGATGCTTTTTTAATAATTTTAATGTACAGTGTCTTTTTGTTTATTTTTTTACTGGTTAGTCAACAGCCAGATTAATCATACATTGTTTGCTCCAGTATTTTAATAGTTATCCAACTAATTGACTTAGGCATGTGATACTCTGATTCATGCATTTTAGGCATGTGTGGGGTCTTGTTAAGGCTTCTTTTTTGTCTGAATCACACTTTTTAACCCGTAGTCTTTCTCGCACATATGGCATGCCAGTTCCCCTCTACAAATTATTTTTGCCTGCTTAGTATATTTGAAATTTAGCATTTAAAGAAGTTAAATGGTATTTGTCACTGACATTTTAACATTGATTGGGTATTTATTGTTGATAAATGTGAGTTTTTGTGGCAAATTTGAGGCAAAATCAATTGAACATCAGGAATAGTAGTTTTCAAAACCTTAAGGGGTTTTGTGCCATCAGTACACCTCCCATGGTGTATTGTAGGCATTACTTAAGGTTCTTTGCAGTATCCCCTTGGGGCCCCAAACTGTTGCCTTGACCCTTCATTAATTTCACCGGTAAATATCTCCATTTGTGTTCTTTCTTCCATCTTGTTTTTCACCCTCTTAACAATCGTTGGCCTAAATTTTATATTTTAACTCCAGATATTAGACCAAGGCTTTCTTCATATCTTCAGTAATGGAGTAATCTTTGTCCTTTTTGCATTATTACTAAATAAGGCTGGCTGTAAGAACTTGTTTTTTTCAGTATCTTCACAAGGAGCAGTTGCACGGTTTTTTTTTTTTGCAGGTTCAGAAACTAACACAACCTTAGGTCAAAAACTTTTTAATAAAGGAAAACTACAGAATATATTCAAATTTTTTTTCATTGGAGCTTGCGTTTTCAAGGACAAGGGTTGGCAATCTTCCCTGGTTATCTGCAGCAGCAAATATCCCAACTGAATTCAGACTCCAGTATAGACTCAGGCCTAGAGGAGAGAAAAATTTAAGTAACCACACCTGAAAATATTTCTGCTATGGATGCTTATAATTAAAAATTGCTTGTTTAGTTATAGCATGTTTTCATTTTGTAAAATTTATTTTTCAGACACCTGGTGCCTTGATTGTAGAGAGAACTACAGTGTGCTACTTAGAGGAGGGTGCACCAAAACATAGCTTGGATGCCCTAGGACCTCATAACACACCAGGACAAAAATACTGAAACTTTAGGCAGCTTCAATACCTTAGGACCTCATAACACCAGGACAAAAATGCTGAAGATTTAGCATGAGCACTTATACTAACCGTAGAAAGGATTTTCCCATCTGCACAAGTATTCGGTTAAGCAGTGACCTACACATACTTAAGAGCAAGATAGTGCTCTACATACAAAGTATATGGTTGGTTTCTTTCCACATACAAAGTATATGGTTGGTTTCTTTCCTGTATGAGTTTAGTGTGTCTTGACAAAAGTACTTGAGTTGCAGTGCAGAAAATATATGGTTGGTTTCTTTCCGGTCCAAGTTCTCGTGTGTCTTTAATTACTTTAATGAGTCAAGTTTTTGATGAAGGGTTGAAAAGACTAAGTGGGAAATTGACTTGAAATACTTAAATATATTTTTATTTATTTATTTTTATTTTTTTTTAGTGCTGAAAACAAAATTTCTCATCAGTCTTTATTCAAGTTTCTTGTGATAAAGTGCTGAAAGACTAAATTTACTTTCCCATCTGTGGAAATAAACTAGGGGACTTTTCAAGTTACCAATTTATTATTTAAACATTAATACAATAAATAGAATTTTAGTTTATGGTCCTTTCAAAATTTCAATGGCAAATAAATTCAACATTTTATACTATTTTGTAGATGCAAGTGATAATTGTGAGATTTAGCATACAACTGATGATTGTTTAACACCTTTGTCATACTAACCAAAGCCGTGCGACAGTTGTTAGTGTTTGGATTAATTTTTGGCGGTATTGATGCAATTGCTTTTTGAATTGGTACTGGTTTTTAATTTTTCACACTACCACCATGGTTTACCTTGGTCTATAGCATCTTTTAAATTCCTACAAGACGTTCATTTTATCTACAGACCCAAAGGCTTACATATAATTCAGGCGACAACATACTAATATAAGCTACATATTAATAGCAATATTTTAAAATTTGAAACTAAGTACATTAACTGAGGAGTACACAACATTGAGCCATGTGGTATTTCTACAGAACATGATTGTGGATAGCACATGTCCAACTGGTAGAGGGTCTCCTGTTCAACTTCCTCCTCTCTCCGATTCTCCTGCACTTATGTACACCCGAGGCTCTGAACCACATTGCTCTCCAGGAGGAAGTAACAAAGCTGCAGTGGAAAGGGTAGTTCGTCCTAGAGTTTGGCAATTGGAGGCCAGTGATAGTATTTTTGATAAAGTGGTTCAGTGTTGAAGGTATAAGGTTCAGGATGGAGACACCCCCAGACAGTCTTGGCAGCTGTGAGGGAGAAAGACTTCATGCTGTCTATAGACATGGATGCATACTTCAAGATTCCTATCCACCCTTCGTCCTGGAGATTCCTCCGCTTCAGTCTCTGGGAGCAGGTCTTCCAGTTCAAAGTCCTTTTCTTTGGCTTGCCAACAGCTCCATAGGTGTTCACAAGGGTCTACCTTATGTCAAAGTGGGCTCATGCTCTGGATTCACCTGTTGGGATATTTTCACGTCTGTCTGGTCTTGGCAAGTTCCCAGGAGAAAATGGTTTGGGACAGAGACAGTCTTTTCCAATTTTGTCAGAGCCTAGGCATCATGATAAAGCTGGAGAAGACCAATCTTTTTCCCCAGAGGATGCTATACTTGGGAATGGTCATATAGTAGATACAGCATCGCCCAAGGTTTTCCCGTCCAACTAGAGGTTGGAGAAAGTCAGGACTGTGGCTCCCTCCCTTTCAAGAGGGGGAGCAACCATTGCCAGCGGTGAAATATACTTCTGGCTCCAATCTTCTCTCAAAGCTGGTCCATCGTGAGTGTCCTCACATTTGATCCCTGCAGTGGAGGTCAAAGGAGTTTGGTCCCCAGCAGGATATTCCCCCTTGGCTCCGCATCCCTCTGCTGCAGAAGAGACTTGACTTGTGGTGGTTGGACAACCGGAACCTGACATTGAGCATTCTTCTTCATTCACCCACTCCAGATCTGCTCCTGTTCTCAGATGCCTCCTCCAATAGTGGAGCGGGTAACTTCAAAATAGTAATAGGGAAAAGTGCAAATGGTGATAGAAGCATGAAATTTGGCAAAATACTTTTTGACCTGTCATCATGAACCTTTTGCTCAAAATTTTGCCATTTGTCAGGATAGTTGGTAGGTTTTCAAAATTGCTTCCGTAAGATATTTGAATATTGACTTTTATTGGTTAATCATGTTTGAATTCCTCAGTCAGTCCCAGTTTGTTAAAATATTGAAAGCAAGCCTTTACATACTTGGATACATAATTTTGTTGCCTAGATTTATGCAAGATGGCTGTCACTGTATAAAAAATAGTCTGCCAAAAAGGCCAAAATAATTATTTTTTGTAGGTAAGAAATCAATTAAGTCCCACTTAATTCCTTTTCATCCTTGTTTAAAAAGAATAGTTTTAATTTAACGTAATAATAGTGCAGTGTCAGTGCCCTGTTAACTATGTAATATAGTGTAGCGTCAGTGCCCTGTTAACGATGAAATATAGTGTAACGTCAGCGCACTACAAGGGCACACTGGTTGATTCTGTAGCTGATACTATGCATGGGGTTCAATGCTAGCTAATGGTAGATTAACTTAGTTTCCCAAATTGATAAATTTTTAATCAATTTGTCTAATAGGATAAATTCCAAGTGCCAGCTGGTAACCAGTTAACACAATCAAAGATTGTAAAACAAGGAATCTGTCAGATCTGGCAACTCTGCACATACAAGGTGATAGCTGGTTAGAGACTGCAGTGGACCTCGTGATGTAAAAGTCTTCCCCAACCCAAGAGTTCTATATAATTATATATATATATATATATATATATATATATATATATATATATATATATATATATATAGATCTAGATATAGATATAGTAGATATAGATATATATATATATATATATATATATATATTATATATATATATATATAGATATAGATATATATATAGAGGGGGGGGAGCTAGAGGTGGGCAGTAAAATGTTAAGACCTCGGGTTGTTAGCTATGAAAAATAAAAATTCATTAAAAATTTGTCATTTAAATGCGGAACAAACCTTCAGTCTTGGTCTTGACCTTAGGAGGTACAAGTAACCTAAAGTGGCTGGGAGTTAACCCACCCAACCACCCTTTCTAGAAAAACAAGCTCAAAGTGGTTCATTGCCTGTGAGAAGATAGATAAACCGATATCTTAACAATTCTGCCATCTCTGTTGAAATACAGTGATATATGAGCAAATTCATTACATCTAGGGAACCAAAGAGTAATTTAACTTCATATAACAAACCATATTAGCCACAGGGGTTTGTTACCAGTCACCACTCTCAGAGAGAGAGAGAGAGAAGTATTTACTACTGAATAGTGGGTTTGATAATTTCAAAAACATAAAAGCAAAACAACTTCGTATGACTACCTTACTCACCTGTATCAGACCAGTCCAGCATGTCTTGTTTATTCCTCAACCTGCTTGTAGGAAGAAGGAAGGAACAGAAAGAAAGAGACCAGCCAACTCACTCATTCATTCTTCCACAATCGGCGCCTCACCAGCGTGGTTGGTATGGTATTAGCATTCCACCTCAGTGGTCGCGGGTTCGATTCTCGGCCATTCCATTGAGGAGTCAGAGATGTGTATTTCTGGTGATAGAAGTTCACTCTCTTATGTGGTTCGGAAGTCACGTAAAGCCGTTTGTCCCATTGCTGAATAACCACTAGTACTTGTCCAAAGACCTGTGGGCAACATCTCTTCGGTAAAATAAAGTGAACGTGGATTGACGCAACCAGGCACCAGCGTTTAAAATTATATAAGCAAAGTTTTTCTTAAATGCCAGAGAGGAACTTGAACCTCTGACATGTGCTCTAGCCTGTACAGACTCGGTGACAGAACCATCAAGAGACTAGTAAGCCTGCTTAATTGCCTCTGGTATCCAGAGAGAAATAGTGTTCTTGGAAACTTCTTTTCTGGACTGACCAATACTAACAAAAAGTACATTTAGGTTTTAAGATAGCATTGTAGGACTCTTGACAGGACATAGCAAGAGCTCTTGTGGGTCATTGTCTACAAAGTCATTCAAAGATGGAATGGAAGAAAGGGGCAAATCTATCATGCACCGAGGGATTCTGGGTCTTGGCCACGAATTCCAGGACTGACTTGGTCACAGAGCCCCAACCCCTGGTATGTTTCACACTATAACTTAGGCCATGAAGCTCCCCCACTCTTTTCAAAAAAGCCAAGGCCAACAGGAAAACTGATTAACGTCAAATCTGTCATGATCAATGCAAGGACTTGAATGGAGCTATAGGGAGACTTCTCAGGACAAGCAGAACATCCCATGCTGGAGGCTTGAGTTCCTTTTGAGAACAGGTCTGCTCTAAACCCCTGAACAACAAGATCTCTCGCGATGGAGAGATGTCCACTCCTTTCAGACGTAACACTAAACTTAACGCTGCTCTGTAGTCCCTGATAGCAAAAACAGGTCGTTCTCATATCTGAGAAAGATAAAAAGAAAAAAAATGCTATACGATAAACAGAGGTTTTGAGTGAAAAGAAACCCTGTCAATGAGACCAATCAGTGGGCTGCCCATTTTCCCTGGTAAACCGCTGAAGAGGACCTCCTGAGGTAACAACATAAGTCCTGCTGCCCCCCGAGAAAAACCTCTCGCTCGGAGGAGATACTCGAGTCTCCATCTGTGAAGAGACAGGGATTCTACCAAGTGGTGAAACCTTTCGACATGAGGCTAGCAAAGAAGCTGTCACCATAGGGGAATCTCTTGGAACCTCTGACAGAAGGTCTGGGAACCATTCTGCTGGAGACCACAGAGGAGCCACTGAAGTCATACTGAGATTTTGAGAACTTGTTACTCTTCAAAACTTAACGGATCAGGCGTCCTCTACCAGAGCGAGTTGAAAAAGAAATCTTAGCATAGGCCTCCCTCAAACCTGAAAGAGCCTGTCTGCCATAACCTGATGCAGAAACCATTCCATGCCCAGGACTTGTCAGCGACCACATTCCTCTTGCCTGGAATGTATCTGGCAGAGCTCCACAGTTGTCGATCACACAATAGTGTAACTAGACTCAACGAATGGGAGGTGAAGAGACACTAGAACCCGTTTATTCACATAGGTGACCACCATGGTGTTGCTGGGCATGAGTACCACCAAGTGACCTTTTCCCGAAACTCTCTCTGACCCAGATAAAATGATTCCAGGTGGAAGGTCAATTACCTGTTTCCAGTCACTTTTGGTACTAGGATAATCCGACTGTAAAACCCCGGAGAAGGACGCTTTACTACTAATAGTGGACTCTTGTTCAGCATTTTCAACACTTCCTCCTGCAGAGCTAAGAACTTCTTGGAGTCGCGAGCATATGTCCGACTAAGAAGGGGTCTGTCTGGGAGGGGGAGAAGTTGAAGGGCAATAGATATCCCATGCGCAGAACATCTACTACCCATTTCTCTGCTCCATAACTTTGCCACTTGGCCCACTGGCCTGCCAGGCATCCCCCTACTCGTGGTAAATGGAGAGGGAGAGGTGCCCACTATTGATGACCCGCTCTGCCCCTTCCTCTAGAGCCCCTCCCAGGCTCGTAGGGGTGGTATTGAAAGGGACTTTGTTGCTTGTTAGACTTGGCCTGTGTGGGAGATTGAGACCCCCTTGTCAAAGCAGAACTCATAGGAGATTTAACTGTTGAAGATCTCTACTATTGCTGAGGAGGAGGAGGGCATCATGAAAGTGCCTCCTACTTAGATACTGCCTGATGAACTAACCTGCCTTTTGTACTATATTTGCCTGTCGCCAGTCAGTCATATTCTGAAATTCAGTTCTCTGAAACAGAAACTGCAAATCAAGGAGATCCCCATTCCTTAGAGCTGGCAGACTGAGTCCACTGAACTAACCACCTTGGACAGTGCTGAGTCTCTCTTGGCCAGGAGGTGGTGGGCCAGGTAAGAAATCGCTTTAGCACCAAACTGTAAGGCCCCGTCCACACGGTAGAGCTTTGGTCGACGAACTTTGTCCGATGCAACGTCAGAGGCGGAGAAACGGGGAAAAGTCAGAACTTTACCACAGTTTCTCCGCTTCTGACGTCACATCGAACAAAGCTCAGCCGTGTGGACGGGGCGTAACAGTCTAGTGAGTAAGAACTTGCTAAACCTCCTTCAGACCTATTTGAAGGAAATTTGGCTATTGTGGTGGACCACAAGTCCAGCCATGGACCGTCTGGAAGATAGTAACTGCCATAGTCTCCATAGCTATGGCTTCGTGACAACAAGGAAGGACCTACCGACCTAACCTGTTCTAGGGTAAAACCAGGCTCAAGAGCAATCATGTTCCGGTTAAGGTGACGAGGCATCAAATGAACAACAGTAGAGTAGTACTTCCTATGCCACGTGAGAGGAGGAGGAAGAAACTTACACAATCTCTTGGAACGCATAGAGCCATCTCTGTCCGAAACCAAAGCGTTTACATGTTGCAAGATTGACTGAGCATGATCCAAAAGGGAAGTTCAAAAGAAGTCCTAGAATCTTTTCTGGCACCCAGCAAGGCCTCTATACCCGTGGGGGTGACAAGACTGAGCCTGATTGTTGAACTTGCAAATGAGATCAACAACCTCCGCAAAGGAAGACAAATTCTCAAGTGTCTCCCTCCTGCTCTGGCAATGGTGACCAGCAAGATGAAGGCGGCAGCTTGGCACTATCGTCCTCCTTTTGTAACAACATTGGTGAAGCTTCCTGGGAAGCCTGGCATCCTGGACATTATTGGCCAGAGAGTGGTCTCAAACTCAGATCCTGCAACTCAAGGTTCCCAAATGTCATCATACAACAACACTTGTGCACGGTCCCGGCTCAAACAGTGTACAGGCTTGTGTGAGGAACCATGTACACTATCGCTGAAGTGATGCACATCAGGGCAAACTCATGCGTGTTCACGGGAGGAACCATGTATGTTGCCGTGTGACGAGTCTACATGTCCGTGAGATGCTAACCGAGCACAGTCGAGACGAGGAACGTCGCCGAAGAGAGCTACCTGAAGGACCTTAAGGACTTTTCCAGCAGAACAAAAAACATGTCTGTGGGTCAGGGAAGCCTCATTCCTGACCGTCAACAGCAGTTTTGTTGAGCGAAGAATCCTTAGACGCAGCTTGGACCACCTCAGTCTCTGCAACTTTCGACCTTCTAATTGGCACCTTATCGTCCTTCCACTGATGTAATGGAACAGAACAGTTGAAGAGAGAGTAGCACCTCCGAAATCATCGGCACATACGTGCGATGATGGGCCATGTCTGCATATGGAAAGTGAAGAAACGCACTTATTATGCTCACTACTCAATATATACTGTCACTAACACGTCCATGAGAAGGAGAGAGACAGCCATAAAGAGATGATGATGATGTATTACACGCATGCAGAGGAGAGAGAGAGCTATGCATCGAAGAATACGAACGTGAGGGAGAAACACGACCTTGTGGGGTAGATGGCAAAGCACTCCTCTCACTTGCACAAACATGGACGTGCAAGGGGGAGACATGGTCATGAGAGGCAGGAGGCAATGCACTCTCTCTGCTTGCAGAAGAAGAGGCCACAAAGTCCTTGGTCCGTCTGACACAATGGCGAGGCGGTGATGGAGAAGGAGCGACTCCCCTTCCTACGAGGTTTCTTAGCAGGAGGTGGAGAAGAGACCTTACGTTTATGACTCTTCTTTGTGGAGAAGGCTGAAAACCTCTTCCAAAACAGAGTCCAGCCTCTTGAAGACCGCTTGAAACTGCCTTGGATGGCCCAGCGAGAGAGGACGATGACGTCATATTGGGAAGAGATGATGTCATAGCGACAGGAGGATGAGCAGCCACCACATCTGACGTCATAAGCTAAGAGGATGCTGGGAGTGACATCACGACATCTCTAAGACTAGCATTAGTTGATGGCCTCACTGGCGAAGCGATAATGCGCCACCCAGAGAGTTGGCTAGGCTCTACAAGGTGGCAGCACACGAGAGCCAATGTAGAGGAGTCCTGAGGGAGGTATGAGTGCAGAGGGGGCTATGTGCCTCCAAGAAATGTGACAACAGCCCAACCAAGGAAGGTGAACCTCTGTAGCCCAAACAGCCGCCATTTTGGATGACTGAACCTGAAACTAAGAAATTAGATTGTGTAGCTTCCTCCCTCTCAGGAAGAGAATTGGAACCCAAGGGAGAGGAGGCTACATTAAACATAACATCACCCTGTGGGACTCCCAATACTTCCATCAACGAATCAATGGAAGGAAAGGAAGGTGACACGGGAACACTAACTAGACACTGAGAGCGATTGCTGGAGAGAGAGAGAGAGCACAAATTGTCCAGACAAGAAAATCCCTCCCAAGAAGACAAAAAACTCTGATGTTCTCTCTTCAGCTAGATTTGTAGCGTTTGTTTACATCAGGTCATATCAGGAGTCTAATTTCAATTTGTACAAAGATGTGCTGCAGAAACTCATTCCTTTCTTCTTTGCCCTGGACCATGTACATTATGCCAGGTGGTGTGTGGGAATTAGATAAATGATGGTCAGTGGACTGTAAATTTAATAGTTAGGGGTAACACAGTTTCTATACTCAGAAGAATCTAGTGCACTGAATTCAGATAATACAAAACAACTTTGCAGCCTAGCCTATACTGAAAATATTCACTTGCCTTACTTTAAGAGAAGAATAGGACAGCTTAGGATACTTTACACTTTGATGAAAGCTAATTCTTCTCACCCAAGCTGCAAAAGAAAGAATTAAAGCAACACAACTTGTCCTAGAACTTGAATGATACTGGCTGAGAAGACTGATTTATAACAGAAAAGGAAAATATTTCAGTGTTTCAAAATTTAACTTAATTTAATTCAATACAGTAACATGAAGATTTTATCAAATAAAATAGTCTAGGGGAACACGAGTTGGTTCAACCTAGCCTAGCTTGAAACTTGGTACGACTTACTTGATGGCCTTAGTCCCCCAGGCTTGTAAGCAGATGCAGTAAGCCTCGCCTATTCGATATACCAAAATGGACTTTGTCTTAATACTAATCTTTCAACTAACCACTGCACAAAACTTTGCATGGATAGAAATTGTAGTACATTCTAAATCTAAGCTAGCCTAAAGCTTGGGCCATAAGTACCTTACCTTGCGCTTTGGTTCACCTAAATTGGCCTACCTACTAGGCTATGATGTAAAATTATTATTATAAATTATAAAGGAGGGCTTATCTGCACTACTGTTAGGCTGAAAGATGACTCACTCCAGGTTGGCTTAGACTCTTATAGTAAATTCTTCGACTATTAGCCAAGAGTGGGCCTCGGAATCACATCACTCGAGATCGCTTCCAGCTCAATCTTTCCTCCAAAACTCAGAATAAAAAACTGCTGCTCCTTCCGGCAGCATACCCCTCTGTGAGATCACCTAGACATGGTGAGGGGGGGGCTCTTGAACCCCTGGAATTTGTTACCGGATTGAGTTTTTTTGAAAAATTTCACTGCTTAGGGGTTTGCATTCAAAGCTAATTGTGGGAGTTGTGGTGGTTGAGTTGCCACCTGATATGGTTTGGACCTAAGAGATAGTGATGGGATTTTCTTATTGCCATCTTGAGAGCAAGGTAGGTTCCATTCCCATTGGAAATATAAAACTACGGAAAGAACTTGCTAATAAGAGCTGGTAATGAAACCCAAGCAATCTTATTATCTTAATTTTAAACCTCCTAAAAGTGGAAATATCGCATGTATGGTATCACATAGAATCTTTTAAAACACTGAAAGGTGTAGTATCAAAAGCCCTGCATGTTTGTGAAGAGATTCTCCATCGATGTCCTCTCTGTGTATCCCACATAGAAAAAAAAACTGAGGGGATGCAGCAATCCTTTTAACCTTCTCCAATTACATACCTGATACTATCACTGTCAGCATACCTGATACTATCACTGTTGGCGATGAGAGGATGCTGCTTAAAAGATATAAAAGAAATCCTAAACAGTGTCGCAAATGTTTTGAATATGGCCACATTCAAAACTTGTGAAAACAAGAAAAGATGTTCTGTGTGCTTTGCGGAGAATGATAATTTTGATGATTGCGAAGCAGCCCAAAACTTTTCAATGTAAGGGTGATCACTCTCCAAATTATAGGGCTTGCCTCTGATACAGATTTGAAGATGTATTGGCAGTAGCTGATAATGAACATAGCATTAGCGAAGCAATGCGTGTGATAATGGGGGGGGGGGGGGGGGGGGGGGGGGCAAACAAGGAGTGTCAACTCTACCTATGCTCAGTAATAAAACTTATGAAAAAATGCCAGCAATTTAAGGCAACTAATAACTGCATCTGATAGTAGGCGTCACACACCTGCTACTCCTTGGACTGGAAATAATGAAAATCCCAAATCTGTCGAGAAATTTTCATCGGCTTGTGCCTTGGAGTTCAACAACAAAAGTTGTACTTCCAGAAGTACAGAAAATCTCGCTTCCCAAAGTCAATACAAAGGTGACAAGCGCCTCAGTGGCATGGTTGGTAAGGTGTTGGCGTCCCACCTCGGTGGTCGCGTGTTCAATTCCCGGCTATTCTATTGAGGAGCAAGAGACTTGTATTTCTGGTGGTTCGGAAGTCCTGTAAAGCCGTTAGTCCTGTTGTTGAATAACCACTGGTTCCATGTAACTTAAAAGCACCTTACAAACAAACGATACAAAGGTGACAATATGATAGTTGCACGCTCGCCTCAAAAAAAAGAAAAAAAAAAATACGGGAAGCTGTTCCAAAATCACTTCCAACAAGAATATGCCAAGGGAGCAAGCCCAATTAGATAAGAGCTAATTTGGATCCATCAATTCTCAGCCACAAACAAAAAGGAAAACAAAATTAATTACAACCACCAAGAAGCGCGCACGAAATACATCTCCAAATAATGATAGGTTTAAAATAAAAACTTCTAATGGGTCCTCTGCCTAGAAAGGTGGTTCCAAAAGCAGTTTCAGCCCAAAAAGGTGAGTTCGGATCAGTTTTACCGGCCTAAGACAAATGAACATTGTGATTCAGAATCACAGTAGAAATTCTGATCGGGATCATAACCAGAAATATGGTCAGCCAAAAACCCCAAATTCCAATTCGAATGAAAATGGATTAAAGAAACAATCGCTTGTAAAGAACTTCCCTCCACACTAGGAACAGTACTTCCCCTCCAAGGAGTGGGACATAGCACATTTTACCACATTAACATTCATGTTTGATATCCTTCAGTGGAACTGTGAAGGTCTCAAAGCCTGCACAGAAGACCTTAGTTTTAATTCATGAATTAATTCCAGGGATTATATGCCTGCAGGAGACGATGTTAGGATACTCAACTTATAATCCTCGACTATATTCAATATTTAACTCCTCTCCCTCAAATGGTGGTCGGGCCATGGAGCTGCTGCAATTATTGTTAACTAATCTGTGCAGCACTCCATAATACAATTAAATACAACTCTACAAGCTATTGCTACTACAGTCATCTTGGAAAGAGAATAACAGTCTGCTCCTTATACCTTCCACCAGATCTTGTTTTTAACAGTGAAGATATTCAGTCCTTAATAAACCAACTTCTAGATTTTAATGCCCACAACCCCCTTTGGGGAAGTCTGTTTCTAGACAGTAAATTAATTGAAGACCTAATTGATAGGAATGATGTTACCCTATATAATATTGGGTCAAGTGCCTCAGTGTCGTGGTTGGTTTGGTGTTTGCTTCTCTCCTCGGTGGTCGCTTGTTTGATTCTCGGCCCTTCCATTGAGGAGTGAGAGAGGTGTATTTCTGGTGATAGAAGTTCACTCTTGACGTGGTTCAGAAGTCACGTAAAGCCGTTGGTCCCGTAGCTGAATAACCACGGATTCCATGCAACGTAAAAACTACATGCAATCAATCGATAATAATGGGTCAATGACTTTCCACAGCATTCAAGATCATCAATTCTCCGCACTGGACCTTAGTATCTCTTCAACAAGGATTCACCATGATTTTAGTTGGTCTGTTGACAAAAATTTAAGTGGGAGTGATCATTATCCGATCCATTTGAAATATCCTGTGAATGGTCCATCTGAAGTTTTACCAAAGTGGAAGGTAGAGGATGCAGAGTGGGATAAATTCCGCAAGGACATCAAACCAGATAAGGAGTTTGAATCATTTCATTCTCATCTAGGTGCTTATGATTATTGAATCTACTCTGAAGAGTGCTGAAGGATCGATTCCCAAAACAAAAGGCGAACCTCTTAGACCTGCAGTTCCCTGGTGGAATAAGACTAGTGGTATTCTAAGGAAAGTTAATAGGAAGTGCTACAGACATTATAAAACTAATGGCTCTCCTGTCTAAATTAATCTACGAACGTGCTTTAGCCAAGCAACAGGGCTTTTATAAGAGAGCCAAAAGAGAAAGTTGGCTTTACTATATTAATGGAATAAACTCAGACTCCACTGAAAGTGGTGTGGCGCAAAATAAGGAAACTGAGTGGGAAATTTTGTTGTCACCATTACCCTCATTAAAAATAAATAACTGATCACAGAGCCCATTGAAGTTGCCAATGAGCTAGAAAAACACTTCTGAAGTTTCCACTGCCAACAATTATTCTCGAGAATTTCAAATTTTAGGAATTCTGGAATTCGATTCAGGAAAATCTGAACCATACAACAACAGGTTTTCCTTAGAGAATTATGGGAGGCGCTCTCCTCTAGTGAATCCACAACTCCAGGTGAGGAGACAATCATATATGAAATGCTTAAATACCTCCCACACGATGCCATAAAATCTTTACTCAAGATTATAAACAAAATATGGTAAACTGGAATATTACCCAATGACTGGAAAATATCCATACTTGTTCCTAGAAAAGCCTAATAAAAATGCTTTCCTAGCCAATAGACCAATAGCTCTTACCAGCTGTGTGTGTAAGCTGATGGAGAAAATTATAAATACTAGACTAATTTGGCACTTAAAAACTAAGGATTAATATCATCATTTCAATTTGGTTTCAGGAAAAACCTCTCCACCCTTAAACCCTTGCTAAGGCTGACCAACCAAATCAAGCAAGGATTCGCCAAACAATGTCAGACCATCGGAGCATTTTTTGACCTCGAAAAAGCGTATGATACTGCCTGGAGAATTGGCATCATGAAACGATTGCACAAGATGGGCATATGTGGAAGAATGTTTAGATTTATATATTCCTTTTTAGCGGACAGATTTTTGTTAAGGTAAAAGTGGGAAACTTTCTCCCAACCTTTTGTGCAGGAGGAAGGAGTTCACTCACTAAGGAAGCGTTTTAAGTTACCACTTTTCAGTGGCAATAAAGTGGGCTTGAAAAAATTTTGCCTCCTGTTAAATGCTCACTTTGTTGATGACCTTGCAATATACTGCACAGTGTATGATTCATTGTCAGTATGTAAACATCTGCAAAGGTCTATTAATGCAATTACTAAGTGGCTGACGAGAATGGTTTTAAATTCTCCTCTTCCAAAACCGTTGCAGTAAGATTTACCAGGTGCCGGCGTGTGAAAGAAGTTCCCACACTTGGTTTAAAAGGATCTATCATTCCTTATGAAAATAAAGTAAAATTTCTGGGGGATGGTTATTGACCACAAGTTAACATGGGCCAGCGACATAAATGCCCTAAAGATTATGCAAAAAAATCTGAATATTTTAAAGGTGGTTTCTGGTTTTAGTTTTTTTTTTTTTTTTTGGGGGGTTTTTTTTTTTTTTTTGGGGGGGGGGGGGTGCGGGGCGGGGCGGCTAATAAGAAATCCCTTTTGAGGCTACATGACTCGCTGTGTCGCTCCAAGCTAGACTATGGCTGTCAGATCTATTCCTCAGCTTGCAAAACCAAGCTAAAGGAATTGGATGTTGTACAGAACATGGAGTTGAGAATATGCTCATGGGCTTTTAGATCTGTTGAAAGCATTATGTCGACATAGATCATCATCCCCTTGATCTAAGAAGGCAAGCGCTAGGGTTGTGATACAAGGCTAGAATGAAAAGTGGTCCCAAAAATCCCTCCTTTCAAGGAAAAAGACTCGCGGCTCTGGTACAAGAGCTTCTAAACCATTCCAAATTCGACTGAACGAGGATGTTAGGGATAACCATCTCAAATCCCAGAAAGTCCTGGAAGTAAAACATAATGGAATTCCTCCATGGCTTATTTCTGAAGCATTAGTATGCAAGAAATCGTTTAAGAAAAAGGACTGCACCGAAGAAGAGATTTGAGGAAAATTCTTAAAGAATGACTTTATCCATGCCAGTTAGGTGAAGATTTATACAGATGGATCAAAGTCAGATAGTGGTAATGGGTGTGCTGTTATCCTTGGTGATACAGCATATACAGCTAAATTACCTGACTCCATCAATATTTACATCCGAATTAACAGCCGTAGTCTCTACCTTAGATTTAGTTCTTTAAAGTAGTGACCCTAATTTTGTCATTCTAGGATTCTAAAAGCACTTTAGAAGCTATTAAAAAATTTAATAGCTGTCCTCCATTAATTCAAAAAGTTCAGGAGTCGCTTTTTCGTATATATTGTGCATAAGTCAGTTTCTTTCTGTTGGGTCCTCTCTCACGTGGGGATTCACGGAAACGAGACTGCAGACAGAAGCGAAAGCTGCTAGCATTTTACCAGAAACAACTTTCAGAAAAGGGCCTCATACAGACCTAAGAGGTCCTATTAGGTCTTATGTATTAAGTAAATGGCAAGAAAGGTGGACTTCTCTACTTGCCAATAATAGTAAGTATAGAAATATTAGGAAAAATATACTGCCATGGCCTTCGTCATTCCAGCCTGACAGACGGAGAGAGGTTATTTTAACGAGATTAAGGATTGGGCACACTTATTTGACCCATCATTTTATTTTAGAAGGAAGCAGCCCACCATTGTGAGCTTACTGTGACGAGATACTAACAGTGGAGCACATTCTGATGGTTTGCCCCAGATATTATAACCAAAGGGAAAGATATTTCCAGGGTAAATCCCTCTTGAATATCTTGTCCCTCTTGAATATCTTGGGAGATGAAGCAGATATTCTGCTCTTCATCTCCTTTCTAAGTAAAAGTAAATCTTAGTTTACCAGACCACTGAGCTGATTAATAGCTCTCCTAGGGCTGGCCCGAAGGGTTAGATATTTTTACGTGGCTAGGAACCAATTGGTCACCTAGCAATGGGACCTACAGCTTATTGTGGGATCCGAACCACATTATATCGAGAAATGAATTTCTATCACCAGAAATAAATTCCTCTAATTCCACGGTGGCAGAGCGGGGAATCGAACTTCGGACCACTGGATTGGCAGCCAAGCGCAAAAACCACTCGTCCAACGAGGAGCTTCTCCTTTTTAAAGTGTATACAAATTTTTAATAAAATTTAGTTAATCATACTACTACATACATACATACATACATACATACATACATATATATATATATATATCTATCTGTCAATCAATCATATACAGATTTTTCAAGAAACTATTTTTAATATGTATGTCATTCATTAAACTTCATATTTTATTTTATTTACTGGTCGCATCTAATTTATTAATTTCTTTCACTAAGTCATTAATTCATTTACCATAATTCAATTTATTTAACCTTCATTATGGCGCTGAATGGCCCTCTTGGTCCTAGTGCCTGGTTTGTTTGTTTGTATGGTGCTTTTACGTTGCATGGAACCAGTGGTTATTCAGCAACGGGACCAACGGCTTTACGTGACTTCCGAACCACGTCGAGAGTGAACTTCTATCACCAGAAATACACATCTCTCACTCCTCAATGGAATGGCTGAGAATCGACCCCGCGACCACCGAGGTGGAACGCTAATACCATACCAACTACGCCGTTGTGCCTGGGCTTTAGCCCTAAATATCATCCATCCATCCATCCTTCCGGCAGCGTATTATAACACGTCTTTTGTTTTGTTTTGAAAAGTTCTCCAGCCTAATGTTAGTAATTTACTCAAGCAAAAGGAATAAAGGGGAAAACGAGACCCAACAGGAAATTTAAATGAAAATAAGTCACCAAACACAATAAAATCAAAATAAAGGGGGGGGGGAAAAAGTTCGCTCTCGACGTGGTCCGGAAGTCACTAAAAGCCGTTCCATGCAACGTAAAAGCACCATACAACAACAACAACAACAAAAGTAAATTTCACTGTCCATAAAAATCACTCTGCGTTTTCCTTCAATGGCTTTAGACCAAGTGCACAAGCAAAACCGCAAAGTGATTAGGGCTGCAAAAACTGGCAATTGGGCCAGCTTCCTCAGGAATGACCAAAACCAAACTGAAATCTGTATATTTGGCAAACATTCGTTTCATCTCAAGCCGATGATACAACATCCATTATTGTCACCAAAGGGATGCTACACTTGTAGCAAAGCTGAACAGGACACTACTGTGGACCTACAAGGGTGTACTCACATGAGGCAGATACTCGAGTCTTTTGCATGCTGCAATGCTGTAAAGCATGAAGGTATTTTGAGTGCAATCATGTGTAGTTCAGACACTTGACATGTCATCATAGTAGCATCTACCATGGAGAAACTATGGATTAAATTCTGAAGAGGAAAAGACAGGGTGGGTACCTATCCATGAAATTGCAGCAGCCATGGTTCCTAAAGCCTAAGCCCTTCCCTTTTTCCATGCATTTAGTGAGTGTGACAAACAGTGTCTGCTTTTCATGGAAAGGGGCAGAAGTCTGCTTGGCAAACATGGACTGTTTCAGCATACCACACCCACCTTCACCAAACTTAAGTTCAACACCACCAGCTGTAGAAGGTGAAGACCAGCAAATCATTGAAGAGTTTGTGGTGTTAATGTATGACAGAAGCAGTTCACATAAAAACGTAAAGCTGATGGTCCCGTTGCTGAATAACCACTGGTTCCAGGCAACGTAAAAAAACACCATACAAACAAACAGCTTATTCCTGGTCTTAAAGACCATTGCAAAAGAGCTGCCTTTCAAGCAGGGCACATTTGGAGCTAGTCAAGTATGTTGCCCAGTCCAAGACACTGGGGATGGCAACAGACTGGTGGTGCCTGGTTTCCATATTGGACAGATTTGCCAGTAGTAGCAAAATCTTGCCAAGGAGTAAGTGTGACTGCAAGAAGGAAGGGGAGAATTAGTTATTGGTATTTGGAATTTTTCCAGATTGACATTTATTTCTTTGTGTCACGGCATGTGTTAAGGGGAGGAAGGTCTGGGAGTGAGGGATGGGAAAATAGGTTGTAGGTTTTTTTTTTTTTTTTTTTTTTTTTTTTTTTTTTTTTTTTTTTTTGTAGAGTTTTTCTGAATTTAACACCTCAAAAGGCTTTGGCATAGATAAGAAGAGGTGGTGGATGATGGTGCTTTAGAGGTATGCATCAGTTTGGGCAAAGAAAGGGATGAGGGTAAAAGGAAGTTTATAGTGGTAAAGCCAAGGCAATGAGCCTCCTGTCTAGCTTCTTTCAGGGTCAATCCATACTTGAAGTGGTTAGTAATCTCTGATTTGAACCTGTACACAAGGCAACCACAGTAGTAATAAAAACATATTTGCCAGCACAACCGGGGCAAATGTGCTCTTTCTGAGTGGCAATTTCCTCAATCATGGTCAGGTGAGCCTGCAAATTGGGTAGCATGCTTATGACCTGCAAAATTTGGCTAGATGGTCAAAGCACAAGCACTTACAGCATTGGTGTGGCGGATGAATATACATACTTTTGGACTTTGTAATGTTGACCAATGTATCTTTTGGAATGTCTTGCCTCTTGAATGTGAACTTTGCACCATTTTTTGGATATTTCCTTTTGCTCTTGTGCCTAAGTGTGTTGTAGCATGAAAAGCCCCAACAACAGGTGACACAGTAAAAGAGGATAGGGATGAGGAGATTTCTACGGGTTAATCTGGTTTGTGGCTTCTGAACTAGCCAAGTCAGAAAGCCCAAAAAATCAGTCGACTGATTGTGAGCAGGGTCAGTTCCCAACCCCTTAGAATTTGTTAGGTTTTTAGATTAGTCCATTCTGTGCCAGAAGTCGTAGGGAGGTTTGTCGTGTTCACCATGTAACAAATGTTATAAATTTCATCCAAGATGAGGTCCCTCCCACCAAGAAGGCCCAACTAGGGGAGGAACAATGCTGTTACCCAATGGTAACTGCCCTGGGATCCTCACCTGGATGTAAACATACCCTCAGTGCCTTAAGGTCATCAGTCCGTTGAGATCGGACCCATCACTTGAGTGCATGGCTTGACAAAAATTTTCCCCTGCTACCATGTTGGGTATTCTATGGGCGGAATGGCATGCTATCCAACTCCACCCTCCTTCAGTGTTACAAGAGCAGTGATGACCATAATCAATGCCATGCGAAGGTTGTCAATGAAAGAGGAATAAAGGTAGGGGAAGTTAACTGGAGGAAGAGATAAAGGTCCCACCGTTTGGTTGGAATCCAGAGCAGAGAGTATATAGGCATAAAAGGGAATAATCTACCTGCAATGGGTCCCTGAACTCCCCTCTTCAAATGGTTGGTATCAGGGGTCTTTGGTCTTGAGGTTTCTTTTCATGCCAATGTTATTTTTGTCTAAAAGGGAAATCCACAGTGGAATCTGGGCTTAACAGTTGCTTCTTTATCACATTACAGTGAAGGCATGTTCCACATGTGGTTTACTTACTGCCTGTCATTAAGTGCTTCTGATGTTAGCAAGGAACTTGTATGGGTACAAACTTCTTAGTTTTTCTTCATCATCATTCCCTCCAACATACTCAAAACATTTAAAACTGCCCAGATATCCCTTGAACACTGATATTACATAATGGTTTAAAAGCAAATTTTACAGTGATTATTTTCATACATAGATTGATACTGAATATGCTCTCTAACATCAGATAAAGGATGGGTGTGGGTAACAGATTATTGTCTAGTACATACCTTGCTAAGCAGTCAACTCTGAGGTCCTAAAAATTTTAGCAACTTGTGCTTTAAGTTACCTACAAAACAGTTGAAGCACTTCAAAAGGGGTGTACAAGATTCACAAAAGTAGTTCCTCGAGCATACTACTGTAAACTTAACGTGTTTTATTGTAATCTTGAGTACTTACCGCTTCAATATTAAATGTGCTGGAAAATGGGAAGCACACTGTAGGGCTGGCTTAGAGCACTGAACACACTCATGATTGCCAGACGACACTGTTGGTATTATTGCTGTCTGTAGCATACTGTCTCTCCTTTTTACAGATCCAACTCTTCCATTATATCCAATCTGGGTACTTGATATCTGTGAAAATAAGAGAACTCACTATGAAGCATTCTGAACTGTATTAGAGGCACTTTTTAATTAATGGCAAGAATACTACTGTAATTTGCATATGGTTAACTTTGATTGCTTACCAGTTTCTCTTTCTTGGGCCATGATTACACAGAATTCTTCAGAGTTTGGTTCATAGATGAGCTAACGTCACTCTTAACTATGGGTAATTGTTGATGCAGGCGACTAGGACTGTCAAACCTTCTATATATTAGTATATTTCAGTGCGACCTGGAAGAGGATGCCGAACTTGGTGACGACAAGGCCAGTGAAGGGGGGGGGGAAGAGAGAATGTGTGAGTGGGGAAATACTAGTTATATTTTCAAGTTGACAAACTTAAACGTTTACATCACATTTTATTTAAGAGACTAGCTCCTTGGGTGGGAGGTCGTCTCTGATAAATGACTGGAGATTAATACAAGCAAGGGGTGCAATGACTCCTGATACCTCCTCCTCCTCCTCCTAGATGCTGCTCCATGGAGAAAAAAGGTACATTGCATTCAAATCCTAAGATTTAAACTAAGTGAAAGTACTATGGAGAAATACTTTTGTCAAAACAGAGCTGTGTGCCCACATAATCTGCTGAGTAGCCACCACCAATATTTTTAATAATAATGTACTATCAAATTTTGATCCTGTAGCCAAGTCAGTATTATGGGGGCAAACCACATTAGCTTACAGAGTTCAAGTTAGTGTTCAGCACCAGTAATTTTAATTTTCAGTTAACACGTCTGATGTCAAGGTTACAAAATAAGATTTTTTTTTTTTTAAATACCTCTCCATTATACTATAGCGTTAACTTCCGCGCCTGTGGAAGTTCGACAGATTCAAAGAAGAAGAACACCCAGATCTACTTCCCCCCACCTCCAACCTGGAGACTATGGGTGCACACACCCGTAGCTTTCAGTCTACTTCTGCCCTATTCGAATGTGGGGAGGTAGGAGGGGCAACTTATAATGGAGAGGTATTTATTTTAAAAATCCTACAATATTTATAATTTTTAAATGAACCTTACATCTTCAATGTAGAGCCGATTCCCTCATTTGAAACTAGGTGGGCAAAGAAACTCAGCAAACCCTTAAAGGCTACTTAGTAACAAAGTATTTGTACTAAAGTTTGTTTACCCAGTGAATTCAATCTGTAGGCTATTAATGTCGCCTTTGGAGGATTGTCATTCAGGTACGGGATCCTCATCATGAAGATAAGTAAAAATCTCTTTGAGGATGCCCCTTTCAGCAGAAGGAGGGGTAGGGTTACTGTGCCAAAACCCTCCAGAACCAATGGTGGATAACTTACAAGTACATATATTAGGGCTTGTGCCTTGTATGATAAGGCGCCCTATGAGGTAATGTTAGACTAGCGATAATCTTACGCTAAGTCGGTTGGTATTGCACTTCCATCTTCAATGGAGTGTCTGGGGGTTTGTAGATCATTTACGAAGTCGGTATTATCTTGTTGGTTATTACGACGATGTGTCTAACTCATGGTGAGGAGGTTCTTGTAGAAAACCAACTAAGTATAAAAAATTATATATTCTTCTGAAGTTTTACATGGTGAAGATCAGATATGATTGTACAAGTCTTCTAATAACGATAGCTTAATCGCTTCTGCCAAATGATGATGGCTAATCCTATTCCTCTACATGATAAAGCTTAGGTAAAGAGGTACAGGTCTTCTAATGACGATAGCTAACTCTGTTCTGCTTGTCTACCATCTCTGTTACAAGTTATGAAGGAACAGACAGTAGTTCGAACATATGAACATACTATCAGATGACATAGTTACATACGAACACACAATCAAAATGAGACACGCTAGAGATCACGTAGGCCGCCTGAGCTATAGGTCACGGTGTTTGTCTCAAGCAGGAAGCTTGGACTAAAGTTTATAAACAATTGAATGACTACAGGTGACGGCATGTTATCTTAGCCTACATACTTATTGTATACGTCATCTTTAGCGTCTCTAGTCTGATCACATTCCTGCAAGCAATCTTTTATATATATGGACTAACATTCCATATTTTTATTATGTAAACATTTACACATATGTACAAAATAAAGTATACAGATAAAATCTGCAAATTGCCTATATTGACTAAAAATGTTTTTAGTACCTGAATATTTTAATAGTTTTATCACAAAAATATGAAAATACAGTTAAGTTGTGAATATTTCTCAGTGAAAAATATCACGACTAAGTGGATTTTCCATGAATAATATGTATATGTTCCATAGAAAAATCTGTGAATTACAGTGTGTGAATCGTGAGTCCGCGAATAGTGAGGGTGTCGACTGTTATTCTAATACCACTCAACACTGAATACCTCCAAACTTTCCAAAAATTACAACCAAGTTTAAAAGGTAGTACATAGACCAATAAAAGCCTGCCTACTGATTCAGGACAATATCCCTGCGCAAACCTGAGGAGTTAATGTTCTGTAATAATCATTTTTAATTTCTGCACCCCACCCTGAAGATAAGCCTAAGTAAGTATTTCAAGATTACCTTGCCACTGAGTGACTAAAATATCTTATCCAAGGATAAGTTCTCAAAATTAAAAGTTTTAGACATTGCTCACATGTTCAGTGGCTTACCTTCCATTAAGGATAGAAATAACCATAAAAGTCCTTAACCAAAGACCCAATAAAAAGGAGACTGCATTCTACTCTAAAGGAAACTCTGGTTTCCATAACTCTCAAGACGAACCTTCACACCAGGTTTAATTCTGTTAGCACAATTCCAACAATCCTTATAGTGCCTCAGTGGCGTGGTCGGTATGGTGTTGGCATGCCACCTCGGTGGCTGCGAGTTTGATTCTCGGCCATTCCATTGAAAAGTGAGAGATGTGTATTTTTGATGATAGAAGTTCACTCTCGCCGTGGTTCGGAAGTCGTGTAATTATAGATGGGAGAATATTAGTTAAGAATAGCATAAATATAAAAGAGAAAATGAAATTAGAGAACCATTAATTGACAAATAATAGATAGAGAGAAAGAATAATAGAGAATTGAGACAGAAAGAGAGTAACGATTAAGAAGTGTCGTGATTTTGTAGCCGAAACACTGGTGCCAAAATAATATAGGCGCAACCATCAACAACTACCTTCCCGTCTCGCTTGTGACATGACTCCAACTTTCGACGTAACCTGAAAATTTCCGGTGACGTCAGTAGTCCCACCCACAAAGGAGGGATTAAGTCATCACAGCCAAGGGTCGTCGTTAGATAATCTTCCATCAACGACGACGGTTACAAGACGGAACAGAACAATTGTCCGTCTACTGGTGGGCTGGACAATTTCCTTTGAAGAACCTTCGAGAAAGCAAGCTTGAAGGGAGAGAAAGAGATAGAGAATAGCCAAGAGCCTTAGCGGATTGAGGTCGAGAGCCTCACCAGTTGTGGGTTAAGAAAGTTCAAGAAAGACTCTTACTTCGATTTGTAGTCATACTACTAAACTTCTATATATAGGTACCGCATTGTTTTACTAGTGTGTTAGTGAAGTAAGAAAACTGCACTCTCTCTTCCTAAGCCTCCTGAGACTCTAACAACAAACAAAGCAATTATAAAGGAACTATAAAACTAACAAGAAGCAACAAATGTTACTATTACAAAGATAACAGTAATAACTTCTTACACTTGTGATGGGAACAATAAATAAATAAATAAAAAGTTCCTTACATTGGTGACAGCGAAATATGATCAGAGAAAGACGCAAAATGTGCAGTGTGAAGAACGAACAAGTACACATACAAGAACTCTGTAACGACAGCAATACGAATCGACAAGCAGAACTCAAGAATTTAAGAACAGACGGTGAAGTGAATCATAACAGCAACGAAAATATTCCCGCTATAAACGTCAACGGCTGAAAACGAACGAAGTGAAATAATAATTGTAAACATTACCTCTTAGAAAACCCAGATCTAAGAAACATTATTCCCCAAAGATAAAAAAAAGTGAACAAAGCAAGCCTACCACTCAATGTGACCAGCAAAATACCGTAAGCAGCAACGACGCCTGTTTATTGGCGACTATCAACACACCCAAAGAATTCTATGCACAATCTGTTAAAAACGGATGGTCGACAGTGTAACAAGGAATTAAGAGGACAGTTTTAATCAAGATTTAAAACCAGAAGTTGTATCCTGCGTGTCTAAAGCTAACTACAGTGTTGGTCGCGTAAAGAAAACTGTCAGTTCAAGCGAGACGGCCGTAACAAAGAACAGTTAAAACCGAACCACAACAGAAAAGTCAGTCATGACTCGAAAGTTATTTTAATTATTCTCTCTCTGTAAGAGATTATGAAAATATTTTTGTTCTCTCTCTTAGAAGGTAGAAAACTTTAATATATTCTCTCCATTTTTTTAAATAGGAATCTTTAATAACATAACATTCTTTTGATGATATATATATATATATATATATATAATATATATATATATATATATATATATATATATATATATAATACTGTTTTGTGTTTATGATTTTTGAAAAATATGCCAAACCTCTCTAACACCTATATATTCCCGAAAAAAAAAAACTGTAAACAAAAGTAAGATTTATGCACTGCCATACAAATAATACAAATAAATAGTCAACTCGCCAGATTTCTAAAATGGGACAGCAATAACATCATCAAAGTCTTTATTCGTATAGTCATCATTTGCACTTGGGGTTGTAGGTGTAGATGTATTACTAGATGTGGATGCTCCGTCAGATGATCTATACATATTAGTCATTAAACAAACTCAGCATATTCTTTGTAACAATGAAGTTTTTGCAGCAGCTTCCACTGAAGTGCAATCTTGACTTTATTCTTATGATGGCTGTCAGTAACTCGGTTGAAAGTTTATTCCTCGGCTTACTTTTCACATTTGTAACGTACGAAAAGATCCGTTCAACAACTGCGGTACTCGAAGACAAACTGTATGCTGATAGTGCTGTAATTGCTAATTCCTCGAAACAGTTTTCATTTAAGGCATTCTTGTACTTCTCACCGCAGACCAAAATGCTACTGGATCATCAGGGATAAATTTACCTTCAAATATGTCCTTCCAGTTAACCATTATAGTTTCTTATATTGGTTTTTTGCTACTTTTTCCTTAACAAACTTGTGAATTGCCAAGCATTATTTGGAAAAATCACTAAAGTCCTTCCTGAAATGACTCAAACAATCACGGGAATTAAAATGATTTACAGAGGAGATTATGTCTAAATTTTCACTCGCCCTTTTTTCCAACTGTGCATTAGCTTCTATCAAAAAATCTTTACATCGTGTTTTAATGGTATGTATGTCTTCTTGGCATAGCTGTGCCTTCTTAACTTCCTGCTCGAATTTCGCTCCAAAGTGGTGGTACATTTGATTCTGATGATCCTCCTACATATACTTTTATCAGGAGTGATTTGTGCAGCTGACGTAGATCCTCAAAAACGTTAGCAGGATCAGCATTTATAGCTTGGAAAGCTGAATTCACTTCCTCAAAGTATTGAATAATAGGTAGCACAAATGTCAAATACAAATAGTTTCGGCGATCAGCAAGAATTTCATTTAACACTCGTGCATGATAATTTCTGTCCTCATTTATGACTGAAAAGTAAGCTGTCAGCTCGTGCCATTGTGATAAAATGGAAAACATACATTTCCCCTTCACCAGACACCTTGTTGCACTAGGGGTAACGAATTTAGTTGGATGAATATACTCAACATTCATTGCATTAAACACAGTCTGGAAGTCCTCCCTTCTTAGGGTGCTGCACTGAACCAACGTGCGGCTTCTGCTAACAAGTAATCCAAATTTGCGGGCAGATTTTTGAAAGTATACTCAGCACAAAGAGCAAGGCTATGAAATGTACACTTAATGAAAGGATGCAGAAATATTCTTCAAAC
>NC_087211.1:40496528-40552523 GCF_015104395.2 Macrobrachium nipponense
GTTTGAAGAATATTTCACCTGGCATCACTTTCATTAAGTGTACATTTCATAGCCTTGCTCTTTGTGCTGAGTATACTTTCAAAAATCTGCCCGCAAATTTGGATTACTAGTATGTTAGCAGAAGCCGCACGTTGGTTCAAGTGCAGCACCCTAAGAAGGGAGGACTTCCAGACGGTGTTTAATGCTATGAATGATGAGTATATTCATCCAACTAAATTCGTTACCCCTAGTGCAACAAGGTGGCTGGTGAAGGGGAAATGTGTTTTCCATTTTATCACAATGGCACGAGCTGACAGCTTACTTTTCAGTCATAAATGAGAAGGACAGAAATTATCATGCACTAGTGTTAAATGAAATTCTTGCTGATCGCCGAAACTATTTGTATTTGACATTTGTGCTACCTATTATTCAATACTTTGAGGAAGTGAATTCAGCTTTCCAAGCTATAAATGCTAATCCTGCTAACGTTTTTGAGGATCTACGTCAGCTGCACAAATCACTCCTGATAAAAGTATATGTAGGAGGATCATCAGAATCAAATGTACCACCACTTTGGAGCGAAATTCGAGCAGGAAGTTAAGAAGGCACAGCTATGCCAAGAAGACATACATACCATTAAAACACGATGTAAAGATTTTTTGATAGAAGCTAATGCACAGTTGGAAAAAAGGGCGAGTGAAAATTTAGACATAATCTCCTCTGTAAATCATTTTAATTCCCGTGATTGTTTGAGTCATTTCAGGAAGGACTTTAGTGATTTTTCCAAATAATGCTTGGCAATTCACAAGTTTGTTAAGGAAAAAGTAGCAAACCAATATAAGAAACTTATAATGGTTAACTGGAAGGACGTACTTGAAGGTAAATTTATCCCTGATGATCCAGTAGCATTTTGGTCTGCGGTGAGAAGTACAAGAATGCCTTAAATGAAAACTGTTTCGAGGAATTAGCAATTACAGCACTATCAGCATACAGTTTGTCTTCGAGTACCGCAGTTGTTGAACGGATCTTTTCGTACGTTACACATGTGAAAAGTAAGCTGAGGAATAAACTTTCAACCGAGTTACTGACAGCCATCATAAGAATTAAGTCAAGATTGCACTTCAGTGGAAGCTGCTGCAAAAACTTCATTGTTACAAAGAATATGCTGAGTTTGTTTAATGACTCTATGTATAGATCATCTGACGGAGCATCCGCATCTAGTAGTACATCTACACCTACAACCCCAAGTGCAAATGATGACTATACGAATAAAGACTTTGATGATGTTATTGCTGTCCCATTTTAGAAATTTGGTGAGTTGACAATTTATTTGTATGGCAGTGCATAAATCTTACTTTTGTTTACAGTTTTTTTTCGGGAATATATAGGTGTTAGAGGAGTTTGGCATATTTTTGTGAGGCATTTGGCATACCTTTGTGAGAGCAACCTGGCAACCCCTAACTTGTTGGTCTTAAATTATAAGGGCAATTTCTAACAATATTCAACGATTCGTCAAACGGATTTTGCATATTACAACAGTATTCTAAAAATCCTAACAAAATTTATACTCAAATACACAACATTTTTCAAAAATCATAAACACACAACAGATATATATATATATATATATAGATATATATATATATATATATATATATATATATATATATTATATATCATCAAAAGAATGTTTATGTTATTAAAGATTCCCTATTTCTATTTTAAAAAAAAATTGGAGAGAAGGAGAGAATATATTAGTTTTCTACCTTCTAAGATAGAGAACAGAAAAAAAAATATCATTCTCGCTTACAGAGAGAGATAATTAAAATAACTTTCCAGTCATGACTGACTTATTTTTCTGTTGTGGTTCGGTTTTAAAACTGTTCTTTGTTACGGCCGTCTCGCTTGAACTGACACTTTTCTTTACGCGACCAACACTGTAGTTAGCCTTTAGACAACGCAGGATACAACTTCTGGTTTTAAATCTTGATTAAAACTGTCCTCTTAATTCGTTGTTACACTGTCGACCATCCGTTTTTAACAGATTGTGCATAGAATTCTTTGGGTGTGTTGATAGTCGCCAATAAACAGGCGTCGTTGCTGCTTACGTATTTTGCTGGTCACGATTGACTGGTAGGCTTGCTTTGTTCACTTTTTTTTATTTTTTTTTTTATCTTTGGGAATAATGTTTTCCTTAGTTCTGGGTTTTCTAAGAGGTAAATGTTAAAAATTATTATTTCACATTCGGTTCGTTCGTTTTCAGCCGTTGACGTTTATAGCGGGAATATTTTCGTAGCTGTTATGATTCACTTCATCCTGTTCTTAACCAAATTCTTGAGTTTTCTGCTTGTCGGATTCGGTATCGCTGTCGTTATAGTTTTCTTGTATGTGTACTTTGTTCGTTCTTCACATGCACATTTTGCGTCTTTCTCGAACATATTTCGCTGTCACCAATGTAAGGTACTTTTTATTTATTTATTGTTTGTTTGTTGTTCCCATTACAAGTGTAAAGAAGTTATTAGTGTTATCTTTGTCATAGTAACATTTGTTGCTTCTTAGTTTTAATAGTTCCTTTATAATTGCTTTGTTTGTTGTTAGTCTCAGGAGGCTTAGGAAGAGAGTGCAGTTTTCTTACTTCACTAACACACTAGTAAAACAATGCGGTACCTATATATAAAAGTTTAGTAGTATGACAACAAATCGAAGTACGAGTCTTTCTTGAACTTTCTTAACCCACAACTGGTGAGGCTCTCGACCTCATTCCGCTAGGGCTCTTGGCTATTCTCTATCTCTTTCTCTCCCTTCAGCTTGCTTTCTCGAAGGTTCTTCAAAAGGAAATTGTCCAGCCACATAGGCGGGCAATTGTTCTGTTTCTGTCCTTGTAACCGTCGTTGTTGATGGAAGATTATCTAACGACGACCCTTGGGTGTGACGACTTATTGTGGGTGGGACTACTGACGTCACCAGAAATTTTCAGGTTACGTCGAAAAGTCATGTCACAGATGAGACGGGTAGGTAGTTTTTGATGGTTGCGCCTATATTATTTTGGCACCAGTGTTTTGGCTACAAAATCACGACACTTCTTAATCGTTACTCTCTTTCTGTCTCATTTCTCTATTATTCTTTCTCTCTGTCTATTATTTGTCAATTAATGGTTCTCTAATTTAATTTTCTCTTTTATATTTATGGTATTCCTACATAACATTCTCCCATCTATAATTACACGACTTCCGAACCACGGCGAGAGTGAACTTCTATCACCAGAAATACACATCTCTCACTTTTCAATGGAATGGCCGAGAATCAAACACGCGGCCACCGAGGTGGCATGCCAACACCATACCGACCACGCCACTGAGGCACTATAAGGATTGTTGGAATTGGGGTGCTAACAGAATTAAACCTGGTGTGAAGGTTCGTCTTGAGAGTTATGGAAACCAGAGTTTCCTTTAGAGTAGAATGCAGTCTCCTTTTTATTGGGTCTTTGGTCAAGGACTTTCATGGTTATTTCTATCCTAAATGGAAGGTAAGCCACTGAACATGTGAGCAATGTCTTAAACTTTTAATTTTGAGAACTTGTCCTTGGATAAGATATTTTAGTCACTCGGTGGCAACGTAATCTTGAAGTACTTACTTTGGCTTATCTTCAGGGTGGGGTGCAGAAATTAAAAATGATTATTACAGAACATTAACTCCTCAGGTTTGTGCAGGGATATTATGTCCTGAATCAGTAGGGAACCTTTTTTTGGTCTATGTACTACCTTTTAAACCTGGTTGTAATTTTTGGAAAGTTTGGAGGTATTCAGTGTTGAGTGGTATTAGAAGAACAGTCGACACCCTCACTATTCGCGGACTCACGATTCACACACTGTAATTCACAGATTTTTTTTATGGAACATATACACATTATTCATGGAAAATCCACTTATTCGTGATATTTTTCACTGAGAAATATTCACAGCTTAACTGTATTTTCATATTTTTGTGATAAAACTATTAAAATATTCAGGTACTAAAAACATTTTTGCAGATTTTATCTGTATACTTTTTTTTGTACATATGTACTTGTAAGTTATCCACAATTGGTTCTGGAGGGTTTTGGCACAGTAACCCTACCCCTCCTTCTGCTGAAAGGGGCATCCTCAAAGAGAGATTTTTACTTATCTTCATGATGAGGATCCCGTACCTGAATGACAATCCTCCAAAGGCGACATTAATAGCCTACAGATTGAATTCACTGGGTAAAACAAACTTTTGTACAAATACTTTGTTACTAAGTAGCCTTTAAGGGTTTGCTGAGTTTCACTTTGCCCACCTAGTTTCAAATGGGGGAATCGGCTCTACATTGAAGATGTAAGGTTCATTTAAAAATGATAAATATTGTAGGATTTTTAAAATAATTACCTCTCCATTATAAGTTGCCCCTCCTACCTCCCCACATTCGAATAGGGCAGAAGTAGACTGAAAGCTACGGGTGTGTGCACCCATAGTCTCCAGGTGGGGGGAAGTAGATCTGGGTGTTCTTCTTCTTTGAATTTGTCGAACTTCCACAGGCGCGGAAGTTAACGCTATAGTATAATGGAGAGGTAAGTATTTAAAAAAAAAAAAAATTGTAAACTTGATATCAGACGTGTTAACTGAAAATTAAAATTACTGGTGCTGAACACTAACTTGAACTCTGTAAGCTAATGTGGTTTGCCCCCATAATACTGACTTGGCTACAGGATCAAAATTTGATAGTAGATTATTATTAAAAATATTGGTGGTGGCTACTCAGCAGATTATGTAGGCACACAGCTCTGTTTTGACAAAAGTATTTCACCATAGTACTTTCACTTAGTTTAAATCTTAGGATTTGAATGCAATGTACAGACGGCCAACAAAGAATTGGCGTAGGTTCTTTAATTAATTGTTCTTATGGAAATGTTGCCATATGCAGATGCCAGATTATTTACTTAACAATAAATACATTTCCTCATATATACATTTCCTTTCAAAGGTGCTATACTTGAAATAAATTACATTAGAATAGATTAGACTTATTCAACGTATTAAAGATAATTATTTTGCAAAGTAAGGAAGGTATATACCGATGGGTCCACGATTTCTAATTTTATTCTCAACTCTAGCTTCGTGACAGCATACCGAAGCATTTTGAAGTTGGCTTTGCTGCCGCTCGAGTCTTGACTCAACGTATCGTCCCGCACTGGGGTGTTGTCATTTCGTATCCTACAGCCGATAAACAATACATCAAGGCGTTAACATTCTTTGAAAACGATGTTTAATTAAACTAATTTTGTCCTTTGATCAATAAAATAATTTGCATGACACATTTAGCGGGCCTAAATTGGACTTCTGATTTTCACACATGATTAGCCTAGGTCTATTTGATACGCATATAAATGAATATTTAATCGACAATATATATATATATATATATATATATATATATATATATATATATATATATATATATTAATCTGCTTTATTTGATTATTCCCGTTATTCTTGTTTTATTAGTCATGTTCGCCTTTCTTCTTATCTTTGTTTTTCATAATTGCTTAACATAATTAACTCGGACCTAGTATTCAGTCAAAAAGCAATCATAAAAAAAAATCAAACAATATAATTCAGTCTTATTTTTTATCGAATTCCTTGCATATTATCCTGTTTCATTTGGACGCGTTGGAAAGCTGTGGGATTCAAACCTGACGAATACATTAAGAAAGGCTTACTTTCATTAAAGCTTTCTTAGGTTGATCTTTCTGTAGCTATTCATTTCTTCTAAATTGAAATTAATTCAAATGAGTTTCACATGTATACCTAGACCTACCACCACCATAAGCATATTATAAGTAGCTGAAAGGATAAGAAATATGAAAGGTGACGTTCTCGTTTAATGCTATTTCATTTTTTTATTTTTTTTTTTTTTGAAGAAAAACCTACTGCTTTTATCAAGGGTTGTAACACGAGTGTATGCACATATTTTGGGGAATGAAAGATAAAGTTTCTTTGTACAGAAAATATTTTATAACATGCATTTTAAGGCGTCCGTTGTCGGTGCGGGGAATTTTAAATAACCGTTATCATTAGTGATGCTTTCACGCGATGGAGTTCGTAACGAGAAGTCGGATCAAGTCGCCTGAGATGTAGAAAGAGCGGAGGTGGCGTATAGGAGTGATGGAGATTAGGCCGATGTTTAATAAAGTATCTCCCAATAAAATGTATTCTTTAGGTTTTGAAGAAAAAAAATGCATGCATCATTGAAACTGTTTCCCTCCCTATCCGTGGTATTCACTGGCCACCGATAAAAAACAAAACAAAAAAAGAGTAAGCCTAACTGAATCTCTATCCATCAAGATAAGTTTGCTTATTCATTAGACACCTATCAAAGATTTCAAGTGTAGATTTAAAAATCTCTTCCTCTCCATCTAAAGTATTCATCAGACACCAGTCATAAGCGTAGAGCTAGTCAATGATTCCTGGTTCAGCAATGTCGTGACGATGTCACTAGAATTCAAAATTCACAAATGAATGTTGCTCAGCAAACGTTGACACAACTGTATTGACTTGCTCTCTTGTGGTGCTTTGAGGTGTTCCACCTCTAAGCCCATGTTCTAAATTTTGCCGTTCTTTAAACAATTTTATTCATCTTTGTATGATTCTCTCCGGTTTATTAAGCTTTCTTGATATCTCTCCAACAGGAACTTGCACCGAATGCAGTGCAATAATTGCTCTCTCCTCATCGAGGGATGTTTTCTTACCGATAAATGAAACACATTGACAGAATTCCCGTGCACATATCATCAAAGCAATAGAGTTAGGTCGCCTGGTTCACACTGTTAGGATATAGTTTTTTTTTCTTTGTTTTTTAAATTTAATAATATTTTGTGAGATTCCAATGTTTTTCCGTAAAATCTAACAAATTGAATAGTTCAACTACCTCAACTTAATATTGAAATGATAATTTAAGGATTATGTTTATGCAATACTACCAGTGATAGGTGTCTCCTATCTATTTGGTAATGTATATCTATGGTTGTGATATGACGTTTTTTATCACTTCGTTTCGTTCACGTCAATTTTGCTATATGGAAAATATTTTTTACACAATAACATAACATAATGTTCTAAAGATATCAGTGACTGTTTTTAACGTCATTACATAGATTTCTTCCATCTTTGAAAAGAAAAATCAAATAAATAAGGCATGAATCGTGCGTCAGGCAGGTGAACGAAAAAATTATGAAACTCTTGCCAATAGTTTTTTGGCCGACAGTACCTTTTTCTCCATGGAGCAGCATCTAGGAGGAGGAGGAGGAGGAGGAGGTATCAGGAGTCATTGCATCCCTTGCTTGTATTAATCTCCAGTCATTTATCAGAGACGACCCTCCCACCCAAGGAGCAAATCTCTTAAATAAAATGTGATGGTTTAAGTTTGTCAACTTGAAAATTTAACTAGTATTTACCACTCACACATCTCTCCTCCCCCCCCCCCCCCCCCCCCCTTTTCACTGGCCTTGTCACCAGTTCAGCATCCTCTTTCAGGTCGCACTGAAGTATACTAATATATAGAAGGCTCCAGTTTTTATTATATTTTATTTTTAATTTTACCCATTTTTCCTATTTGGTAATTTAATGCAAATTCACATTATGTTTTCAGTACAGCATGTACGTCTATGTTTTTCAGTACAGCATGTACTCCAAGAACAAGGTTTCACAGTCCTAGTCGCCTGCATCAACAATTAACCATAGTTAAGAGTGACGTTAGCTCATCTATGAACCAAACTCTGAAGAATTCTGTGTAATCATGGCCCAAGAAAGAGAAACTGGTAAGCAATCAAAGTTAACCATATGCAAATTACAGTAGTATTCTTGCCATTAATTAAAAAGTGCCTCTAATACAGTTCAGAATGCTTCTTAGTGAGTTCTCTTTATTTTCACAGATATCAAGCACCCAGATTGGATATAAAGGAAGATGTTGGATCTGTGAAAAGGAGACACAGTAAGCTACAGACAGCAATAATACCAACAGAGTCGTCTGGCAATCATGAGTGTGTTCAGTGCTCTAAGCCAGCCCTACAGTGTGTTTCCCATTTTCCAGCACATTTAATATTGAAGCGGTAAGTACTCAAGATTACAATAGACGAAGTTTACAGTAGTATGCTCGAGGAACTACTTTTTGTGAATCTTGTGCACCCCTTTTGAAGTGCTTCAGCTGTTTTGTAGTAACTTAAAGCAACAAGTTGCTAAATTTTTTAGGACCGGGCAGAGTTGACTGCTTAGCAAGGTATGTACTAGACAATAATCTGTTACCCACACCCATCCTTTATCTGATGTTAGAGAGCATAATTCAGTAGCAATCTATGTATGAAAATTATCACTGTGTAAATTTTGCTTTTAAACCATTATGTTATCAGTGTTCAAGGGATATCTGGGCAGTTTTTAAATGTTTTGAGTATGTTGGAGGCAATGATGATGAAGAAAAAACTAGAAGTTTGTAGCCATACAAGTTCTTTGCTAACATCAGAAGCACTTAATGACAGCAAATAAGTAAACTTCATGTGGAACATGGCCTTCACTGTAATGTGAGTTCAGGGACCCATTGCAGGGAGATTATTCCCTTTTTATGCCTATAACTCTCTGCTCTGGATTCAACCAAATGGTGGGACCTTTATTTCTTCCTCTAGTTAACTTCCCCTACCTTTATTCCTCTTTCATTGACAACCTTTGCATGGCATTGACTATGGTCATCACTGCTCTTGTAACACTGAAGGAGGGTGGAGTTGGATAGCATGCCATTCCGCCCATAGAATACCCGACATGGTCGAGCAAGGGGAAAATTTTTGTCAAGCCATGCACTCAAGTGATGGGTCCGATCTCGACGGACTGATGACCCTTAAGGCACTGAGGGTATGGTTTACATCCAGGTGAGGATCCCAGGGCAGTTACCATTGGGTAACAGCATTGTTCCTCCCCTAGTTGGGCCTACTTGGTGGGAGGGACCTCATCTTGGATGAAATTTATAACATTTGTTACATGGTGAACACGACAAACCTCCCTACGACTTCTGGCACAGAATGGACTAATCTAAACACCTAACAAATTCTAAGGGGTTGGGAACTGACCCTGCTCACAATCAGTCGACTGATTTTTTGGGCTTTCTGACTTGGCTAGTTCAGAAACTACAAGCCAAATTAACCTGTAGAAATCTCCTCATCCCTATCCTCTTTTGCTGTGCCACCTGTTGTTGAGGCTTTTCATGCTACACACTTAGGCACAAGACCAAAAGGAAATATCCAAAAAATGGTGCAAAGTTCACATTCAAGAGGCAAGACATTCCAAAACCAAAAAGGTACATTGGTCAACATGTCCAAAAGTATGTATATTCATCCGCCACACCAATGCCGTAAGTGCTTGTGCTTTGACCATCTAGCCAAATTTTGCAGGTCATAAGCATGCTGCCCAGTTTGCAGGCTCACCTGACCATGAGTGAGGAAATTTCCACTCACAAAGAGCGCATTTGCCCCAGTTGTGCAGGCAAATATGTTTTTATTACTACTGTGGTTGCCTTGTGTACAGGTTTAAATCAGCGATTGCTAACCACTTCAAGCATGGATTGACCCTGAATGAAGCTAGACAGGAAGCTCATTGCCTTTGCTTTACCACTATAAACTTCCTCTTACCCTCATCCCTTTCTTTGCCCAAACTGAGGCATACCTTTTTCCCCTCTTCTTATCTATGCCAAAGCCTTTTGAGGTGTTAAATTCAGAAAAACTCTATAACCTATTTTCCCATCCTTCACTCCCAGACCTTCCTCCCCTTAACACAAGCCGTAACACAAAGAAATAAATGCCAATCTGGAAAAATACCAATAACTAATTTTCCCCTTCCTTCTTGCAGCCACACTTACTCAATCCTTGGCAAGATTTTGCTACTACTGGCAAATCTGTCCAATATGGAAAACAGGCACCACCAATCTGTTGCCATCCCCAGTGTCTTGGACGGGGCAACATACTTGATTGGCTCCAAATGTGCCCTGCTTGAAAGGCAGCTCTCTTGCAAGGACTGGGTGACATACTAAAGACTTCGTCCAAATGTGCCCTGCTTCAAAGGCAGCTCTTTTGCAATGGTCTCTAAGACCAGCAATAAGCTTTTGCTTCCTTGCAAAGAAGGATCAAGTCTAGCCTTATTATACATCTTTATATGAAAATGTTTGTTTGTATGGTGTTTTTTTTACGTTGCCTGGAACCAGTGGTTATTCAGCAACGGGACCATCAGCTTTACCTTTTTATGTGAACTGCTTCTGTCATACATTAAACACCACAAACTCTTCAATGATTTGCTGGTCTTCACCTTCTACAGCTGGTGGTGTTGAACTTGCACCGAATGCAGTGCAATATTGTCTCTCGCTCATCGAGGATGTTTCTTAGACCGATAAATGAACACATTGACAGATTCCCGTGCACATATCATCAAAAGCAATAGAGTTAGGTCGCCTGGTTCACACTGTTAGGATATAGTTTTTTTTTTTTCTTTGTTTTTAAATTTTAAATTTAATAATATTTTTTGTGAGATTCCAATGTTTTTCCGTAAAATCTAACACAAATTGAATAGTTTCAACTACCTTCAACTTAATATTGAAAATGATAATTTAAGGATTATGTTTTATGCAATACTACCAGTGATAGGTGTCTCCTATCTATTTGGTAATGTATATCTATGGTTGTGATATGACGTTTTTTATCACTTCGTTTCGTTCACGTCAATTTTGCTATATGGAAAATAGTTTTTACACATAACATAACATAATGTTCTAAAGATATCAGTGACTGTTTTTTAACGTCATTACATATGATTTCTTCCATCTTTGAAAAGAAAAATCAATAATAAGGCATGAATCGTGCGTCAGGCAGGTGAACGAAAATTATGAAACTCTGCCAATAGTTTTTTGGCCGACAGTACCTTTTTTCTCCATGGAGCAGCATCTAGGAGGAGGAGGAGGAGGAGGAGGTATCAGGAGTCATTGCACCCCTTGCTTGTATTAATCTCCAGTCATTTATCAGAGACGACCTCCCACCCAAGAGCAAGTCTCTTAAATAAAATGTGATGGTTTTAAGTTTGTCAACTTGAAAATTTAACTAGTATTTCCCCACTCACACATTCTCCTCCCCCCCCCCCCCCCCTTTCACTGGCCTTGTCACCAAGTTCAGCATCCTCTTTCAGGTCGCACTGAAGTATACTAATATATAGAAGGCTCCGGTTTTTTAATATTTGTATTTTTCCCATTTTTCCTATTTGGTAATTTAATGCAAATTCACATTATGTTTTCAGTACAGCATGTACGTCCAAGAACAAGGTTTCACAGTCCTAGTCGCCTGCATCAACAATTACCCATAGTTAAGAGTGACGTTAGATCATCTATGAACCAAACTCTGAAGAATTCTGTGTAATCATGGCCCAAGAAAGAGAAACTGGTAAGCAAATTACAGTAGTATTCTTGCCATTAATTAAAAAGTGCCTCTAATACAGTTCAGAATGCTTCTTAGTGAGTTCTCTTTATTTTCACAGATATCAAGCACCCAGATTGGATATAAAGGAAGAGTTGGATCTGTGAAAAGGAGACACAGTAAGCTACAGACAGCAATAATACCAACAGAGTCGTCTGGCAATCATGAGTGTGTTCAGTGCTCTAAGCCAGCCCTACAGTGTGCTTCCCATTTTCCAGCACATTTAATATTGAAGCGGTAAGTACTCAAGTACTCAAGATTACAATAGAACACGTTGAAGTTTACAGTAGTATGCTTGAGGAACTACTTTTGTGAATCTTGTACACCCCTTTTGAAGTGCTTCAACTGTTTTGTAGGAAACTTAAAGCACAAGTTGCTAAATTTTTAGGACCTCAGAGTTGACTGCTTAGCAAGGTATGTACTAGACAATAATCTGTTACCCACACCCATCCTTTATCTGATGTTAGAGAGCATATTCAGTAGCAATCTATGTATGAAAATTATCACTGTGTAAATTTTGCTTTTAAACCATTATGTATTATCAGTGTTCAAGGGATATCTGGGCAGTTTTAAATGTTTTGAGTATGTTGGAGGCAATGATGATGAAGAAAAACTAGAAGTTTGTAGCCATACAAGTTCTTTGCTAACATCAGAAGCACTTAATGACAGGCAATAAGTAAACTTCATGTGGAACATGCCTTCACTGTAATGTGAGTTCAGGGACCCATTGCAGGGAGATTATTCCCTTTTATGCCTATACTCTCTGCTCTGGATTCAACCAAATGGTGGGACCTTTATCTCTTCCTCTAGTTAACTTCCCCTACCTTTATTCCTCTTTCATTGACAACCTTTGCATGGCATTGACTATGGTCATCACTGCTCTTGTAACACTGAAGGAGGGTGGAGTTGGATAGCATGCCATTCCGCCCATAGAATACCCGACATGGTCGAGCAAGGGGAAAATTTTTGTCAAGCCATGCACTCAAGTGATGGGTCCGATCTCGACGGACTGATGACCCTTAAGGCACTGAGGGTATGGTTTACATCTAGGTGAGAATCCCAGGGCAGTTACCATTGGGTAACAGCATTGTTCCTCCCCTAGTTGGGCCTACTTGGTGGGAGGGACCTCATCTTGGATGACATTTATAACATTTGTTACATGGTGAACACGACAAACCTCCCTACGACTTCTGGCACAGAATGGACTAATCTAAAAACCTAACAAATTCTAAGGGGTTGGGAACTGACCCTGCTCACAATCAGTCGACTGATTTTTTGGGCTTTCTGACTTGGCTAGTTCAGAAACCACAAGCCAGATTAACCTGTAGAAATCTCCTCATCCCTATCCTCTTTTGCTGTGCCACCTGTTGTTGGGGCTTTTCATGCTACACACTTAGGCACAAGAGCAAAAGGAAATATCCAAAAAATGGTGCAAAGTTCACATTCAAGAGGCAAGACATTCCAAAAGATACATTGGTCAACATGTCCAAAAGTATGTATATTCATCCGCCACACCAATGCGTAAGTGCTTGTGCTTTGACCATCTAGCCAAATTTTGCAGGTCATAAGCATGCTGCCCAGTTTGCAGGCTCACCTGACCATGATTGAGGAAATTGCCACTCCCAAAGAGCGCATTTGCCCCAGTTGTGCTGGCAAATGTTTTTATTACTACTGTGGTTGCCTTGTGTACAGGTTTAAATCGGCGATTGCTAACCACTTCAAGCATGGATTGACCCTGAAAGAAGCTAGACAGGAAGCTCATTGCCTTTGCTTTACCACTATAAACTTCCTTTTACCCTCATCCCTTTCTTTGCCCAAACTGAGTATACCTTTTCCCCTCTTCTTATCTATGCCAAAGCCTTTTGAGGTGTTAAATTCAGAAAAACTCTACAACCTATTTTCCCATCCCTCAATCCCAGACCTTCCTCCCCTTAACACAAGCCGTGACACAAAGAAATAAATGCCAATCTGGAAAAATACCAATAACTAATTTTCCCCTTCCTTCTTGCAGCCACACTTACTCAATCCTTGGCAAGATTTTGCTACTACTGGCAAATCTGTCCAATATGGAAAACAGGCACCACCAATCTGTTGCCATCCCCAGTGTCTTGGACGGGGCAACATACTTGATTGGCTCCAATGTGCCTGCTTGGAAAGGCAGCTCTCTTGCAAGGGGCTGGATGACATACTAAAGACTTCGTTCAAATGTGCCCTGCTTGAAAGGCAGCTCTTTTGCAATGGTCTCTAAGACCAGCAATAAGCTCTTTGCTTCCTTGCAAAGAGATCAAGTCTAGCCTCATTTACATACATCTTTATATGAAATGTTTGTTTGTATGGTGTTTTTTTACATTGCCTGGAACCAGTGGTTATTCAGCAACGGGACCATCAGCTTTACCTTTTTATGCGAACTGCTTCTGTCATACATTAAACACCACAAACTCTTCAATGATTTGCTGGTCTTCACCTTCTACAGCTAGTGGTGTTGAACTTCAAGTTTGGTGAAGGTGGGTGTGGTATGCTGAAACAGTCCATGTTTGCCAAGCAGACTTCTGCCCCTTTCCATGAAAGGCAGACACTGTCACACCCACTAAATGCATGGAAAAAGGGAAGGGCTTAGGCTTTAGGACCCATGGCTGCTGCAATTTCATGGATAGGTACCCACCTTGTCTTTTCCTCTTCAGAATTCAGAATTTAATCCATAATTTCTCCATGCTGGATGCTGCTATGATGACATGTCAGTGTCTGAACCACACATGATTGCACTTGAAATATCTTCATGCTTTACAGCATATGCAGTATGCAAAAGACTTGAGTATCTGCCTCATCGTGAGTACAGCCTTGTAGGTCCACAGTAGTCCTGTTCAGCTTTGCTACAAGTGTAGCATCCCTTTGGTGACAATAATGCATGTTGTATCATTGGCTTGAGATGAAACGAATGTTTGCCAAATATACAGAGTTCAGTTTTGTTCTGGTCATCCCTGAGGAAGCTGGCCCAATTACCAGTTTTTGCACCATTAATCACTTTGCGGTTTTGCTCGTGCACTTGGTCTATAGCCATTGAAGAAAAAGGCAGTGATTTTTATGGACAGTGAAATTTACTTTTGTTGTTGTATGGTGCTTTTACGTTGCATGGAACCAGTGGTTATTCAGCAACGGGACCAACGGCTTTACGTGACTTGCGAACCACGTCGAGAGTGAACTTCTATCACCAGAAATACACATCTCTCACTCCTCAATGGAATGGCCAAGAATCGAACCCGCGACCACCGAGGTGGAGCACTAATACCATACCAACCATATGTGTCGTTTTGGAGAGCCTCCATGTCTCTCAAATGAATTGAAAACCGCCTGTCGAGTTTTGACAAGTTCAGTGTTATGTTTTGCTTTTTTTTCTCTTGTAGTAGTGGTCTGTGGATCATCAGTTAGAAGGTTGCTTTGTGCTGCGAGATGTTTCATCATTCAAGTTTGAGTTTCTGCAGCTTTGTTTTGTGTTTTAGTTTGGCTTTGGTGATTGATGTTAACTACGTATTACTGTTTAGTGGTGTCAGGTCATTGTATTGTCATTCAGTGTAGGTGCGAGTAATTCCTCGCAGGTGAGCAATCTGTTCAGGATCGTTCGTTATGAACGAAAATTACGTTGAGAGAGATTTGTTTCTCCTTTCCCTTTTTTTCCCCTTTTTTCCCCCTTTTTTTATTGTATTATGTTTGGTGACTTATTTTCATTTAAATTTTCTATTGGGTCTCGTTTTCCCCCTTATTCCTTTTGCTTGAGTAAATTACTGACATTAGGCTGGAGAACTTTTCAAAACAAAACAAAAGACGTGTTATATACGGTTGCCCGAAGTAATGGATGGATGGATGGATGATATTTAAGGCTAAAGCCCAGGCACAGCAGCATAGTTGGTATGGTATTAGTGTTCCACCTCGGTGGTCGCGGGTTCGATTCTCGGCCATTCCGTTGAGGAGTGAGAGAGTGTATTTCTGGTGGTAGAAGTCACTCTCGACGTGGTTCGAAAGTCTCGTAAAGCCGTTGTTGTTCCGTTGCTGAATAACCACTGGTTCCATGCAACGTAAAAGCACCATACAAACAAACAAAACACGGCACTATAGGGCCAAGAGGGCCATTCAGCGCCATAATGAAAGAAATTAAATCAATTGAATTATGGTAAATGAATTAATGACTTAGTGAAAGAAATTAATAAATTAGGTGTGACCAATAAATAAAATAAAAATATGAAGTTTAATGAATGACATAATATATATTAAAAATAGTTTCTTGAAAAATCTGTATGATATATGATTGATTGATTGATAGATAGATATAGATATAGATATATATATATATATATATATATATATATATATATATATATATATATATATAGGTATATATATATATAAAATTAACTAAAGTATTAAAAATTTGTATACTTTAAAAAGGATAGTTCTCGTTGACGAGTGGTTTTCGCTCTTGGCTGCCAATCCAGTGGTCTGAAGTTCGATTCCCCGCTCTAGCTCTGCCACCGTGGAATATTTCTGTGATAGAAATTAATTTCTCGATATAATGTGGTTCGGATCCCACAATAAGCTGTAGGTCCCATTGCTAGGTGACCAATTGGTTCCTAGCCACGTAAAAATATCTAATCCTTTGGGCCAGCCCTAGGAGAGCTATTAATCAGCTCAGTGGTCTGGTAAAACTGAGATATACTTTTACTTAAAAAGGAGATGAGAGCAGAAATATCTACTTCATCTCCCAAGATATTCAAGAGGGATTTACCCTGGAAAAATTTTTCCCTTTGGTTATAATATCTGGGACAAACCATCAGAATGTGCTCCACTGTTAGTATCTTGTTACAGTAAGCACACACTGGTGGGCTGCTTCCTTCTAAAATAAACTGATAGGTCAAATAAGTGTGCCCAATCCTTAATCTCGTTAAAATAACCTCTCTCAGTCTGTCAGGCTGGAATGACGAAGGCCATGACAGTATATTTTTCCTAATATTTCTATACTTAGTATTATTGGCAAGAAGAGAAGTCCACCTTTCTTGCCATTTACTTAATACATAAGACCTAATAGGACCTCTAAGGTCTGTATGAGGCCCTTTTCTGAAAGTTGTTTCAGGTAAAACTCTAGCAGCTTTCGCTTCCATCTGCAGTCTCGTTTCCGTGAATCCCCACGTGAGAGAGGACCTAACAGAAAGAGACTGACTTTCGCACAATATCTACGAAAAAGCGACTCCTGAACTTTTTGAATTAATGGATGAAAGCTATTAAAGTTTTCAATAGCTTCTAAAGTGCTTTTAGAATCCTAGTATGACAAAATTAGGGTCACTGCTTTAAAGAACTAAATCTAGGGCAGAGACTACGGCTGTTAATTCGGATGTAAATATTGATGGAGTCAGGTAATTTAGCTGTATATGCTGTATCACCAAGGATAACAGCACACACAACACCACTACCTGACTTTGATCCATCTGTATAAATCTTCACATAATTGGTATGGATAACGTCATTCTTTAAGAATTTTCCTCAAATCTCTTCTTCAGTTCAGTCCTTTATCTTAAACGATTTCTTGCGTACTAATGCTTCAGAAATAAGCCATGGAGGATTTACAGTATGTTTTACTTCCAGGACTTTCTGGGATTTGAGATGGTTATCCCTAACATCCTCGTTCAGTCGAATTTGGAATGGTTTAGAAGCTCTTGTACCAGAGCCGCGAGTCTTTTTCCCTGAAAGGAGGGATTTTTGGGAGCACTTTTCATTCTAGCCTTGTATCGCAACCCTAGCCTTCTTAGTTCTTAGATCAAGGGGAAGATGATCTGTGTCGACATAATGCTTTTAACAGATCTAAAAGCCCTTGAGCATATTCACAACTCCATGTTCTATACAACATCCAATTCCTTTAGCTTGGTTTTACAAGCTGAGGAATAGATCCGACAGCCATAGTCTAGCTTGGAACGACACAGCGAGTCATATAGCCTCAAAAGGGATTTCTTATTAGCCGCCCCGCCCCCTCAAACTAAAACCAGAAACCACCTTTAAAATATTTAGATCTTTTGCATAATCTTTAGGGCATTTATGTGGCTGGCCCATGTTAACTTGTGGTCAATAATCATCCCCAGAAATTTTACTTCATTTTCATAAGGAATGATAGATCCTTTTAAACCAAGTGTGGGAACTTCTTTCACACGCCGGCACCTGGTAAATCTTACTGCAACTGTTTTGGAAGAGGAGAATTTAAAACCATTCTCATCAGCCACTTAGTATATAATTGCATTAATAGACCTTTGCAGATGTTTACTTACTGACAATGAATCATACCCTGTGCAGTATATTCCAAGGTCATCAACAAAGTGAGCATTTAACAGGAGGCAAAATTTTTTCAACCACACTTTATTGCCACTGAAAAGTGTTACACTTAAAACGTTTCCTTAGTGAACTCCTTCCTCCTGCACAAGAGGTTGGGAGAAAGTTTCCCACTTTTACCTTAAAAAATCTGTCAGTTAAAAAGGAATATATAAATCTAATCATTCTTCCACATATGCCCATCTTGTGCAATCGTTTCATGGTGCCAATTCTGCTCCGATGGTCTGACATTGTTTGGCGAATCCTTGCTGGATTTGGTTGGTCAGCCTTAGCAAGGGTTTAAGGGTGGAGAGGTTTTTCCTGAAACCAAATTGAAATTATTATATTAATCCTTTAGTTTCTAAGTGCCAAATTAGTCTAGTATTTATAATTTTCTCCATCAGCTTACTCACACAGCTGGTAAGAGCTATTGGTATATAGATGGTGGCTAGGAAAGCATCTTTATTAGGCTTTTTAATAGGAACTATGGATATTTCCCAGTCATTGGGTAAAATTCCAGTTTACCATATTTTGTTTAAAATCTTGAGTAAAGATTTTATGGCATCATCTGGGAGGTATTTAAGCATTTCATATATGATTGTATCCTCACCTGGAGTTGTGGATTCACTAGAGGAGAGCGCCTCCCATAATTCTCTCAAGGAAAACCTGTTGTTGTATGGTTTAGATTTTCCTGAATCGAATTCCAGAATTCCTAATATTTGAAATTCTCGAGAATAATTGTTGGCAGTGGAAACCTCAGAAGTGTTTTCCTAGCTCACTGGCAACTTCAATGGGCGCTGTGATCAGTGTCATTTATTTTTAATGAGGTAATGCGAGACAACAAAATTTTCCCACTCACTTTTTCTTATTTTTTGCGCCACACCACTTTCAGTGGAGTCTGAGTTTATTCCATTAATATAGTAAAGCCAACTTTCTCTTTTGGCTCTTACAAAAGCGCTGTTGCTTGGCTAAAGCACGTTCATAGATTTAGACTGAGGAGAGCCACTTCCTATTAACTTTTCTTAGAATACCACTAGTCTTATTCCACCAGGGAACTGCAGGTCTAAGAGGTTCGCCTTTTGTTTTGGGAATCGATCCTTCAGAACTCTTCAGAGTAGATTCAATAGTAATCATAAGCATCTATAGATGAGCATGAAATGACTCAAACTCCTTTATCTAGTTTGATGTCCTTGCTGAATTTATCCCACTCTACATCCTCTACCTTCCACTTTGGTAAAACTTCAGATGAACCATTCACAGGATATTTCAAATGGATCGAGTAATGATCACTCACACTTAAATTTTTGTTAACAGACCAACTAAAATCAAGGTGAATCCTTGTTGAAGAGATACTAAGGTCCAATGCAGAGAATTGAGGATCTTGAATGCTGTGGAAAGTCATTGACCCATTATTATTGATTGACTGTATGGGGTTTTTAAGTTGCATGGAACCAGTGGTTATTCAGCAACGGGACCAACCACTTAAAGTGACGTCCGAACCATGTCGAGAGTGAACTTCTATCACCAGAAAATACACTTCTCTCACTCCTCATGGAATGGCCGAGAATTGAACAAGTGACCACCGAGGAGAGAGACAAACACCAAACCAATGGCCGAGAATCGAACAAGCAACCACCGAGAGACAAACGACCAAACCAATGGCCGAGAATCGAACAACGACGAGGAGAGACACAAACACACCAAACCAATGGCCGAGAATCGAACAAGCGATCACCGAGGAGACAAACACCAAACCAACAATCACGCCACTGAGGTGCTTGACCCATTATTATATAGGGCAACATCATTCCTATCAATTAGGTCTTCAATTAATTTACTGTCTAGAAACTGACTTCCCCAAAGGGGGTTGTGGGCATTAAAATCTCCTTGAAGTAAAGGAGCTGGAAGTTGGTTTATTAAGGTTTGAATATCTTCACTGTTAAAACCAAGATCTGGTGGAAGGTATAAGGAGCAGACTGTTATTTTCTCTTTCTAAGATGACAAGTAGCAATAGCTTGTAGAGTTATATTTAATTGTATTATGGAGTGCTGCAGATTAACAATAATTGCAGCAGCTCCATTGGCCTGACCACCATTTGAGGGAGAAAGTTAAATATTGAATATAGTCCAGGATTATAAGGAGAGTTGCCTAACATAGTCTCCTGCAGGCATATAATCCCTGGACTGAATTCATGAATTAAGACTAAGGTCTTCTGTACAAGCTTTGAGACCTGACCTGATCAGAACTTACTTTTTGGGCTGAAACTGCTTTTGGAACCACCTTTCTAGGCGGAGATCTCTCTTCCAAAACACTGAACCCATTAGAAGTTTTTATTTTAAACCTATCATTATTTGGGGATGTATTTCTTGTGCGCTTCTTGGTGGTTGTAATTATAGTTTTGTTTTCCTTTTTGTTTGTGGCTGTGAGAATTGATGGATCCAAATTAGCTCTTATCTAATTGGGCTTGCTCCCTTGGCTTATTCTTGTTGGAAGTATTTTTGGAACAGGTTCCCCCCGATATTTTTTTATTTTTTTGAGGCGAGCCTGCAACTATCATATTGTCACCTTTGTATAGTTTGTTTGCAAGGTGCTTTTACGTTGCATGGAAATAGTGGTTATTCAGCAACGGGACTAACGGCTTTACATGACTTCCGAACCACCAAAAATACAAGTCTCTTGCTCGTCAATGGAATGGCAAAGAATCGAACACGCAACTACCGACATGGGACGCCAACACCATACCAACCACGCCACCGAGGCGCTTGTCACCTTTGTATTGTCTTCGGGAAGTGAGTTTTCTGTACTTCTGGAAGTAAAAGTTTTGTTGTTGAACTCCAAGGCACAAGCCGATGAAAATTTCTTGACAGATTTGGGATTTTCATTATTTCCAGTCCGAGGAGTAGCAGGTGTGTGACGTCTACTATCAGATGCAGTTATTAGTTGCCATACATTGCTGGCATTTTTTCGTAAGTTTTATTACTGAAGCATAGGTAGAGTTGGCACTCTTGTTTGCCAACCCCCCCCCCCCCCCCCCCCATTATCACATGCTTTGGCTCGCATTTGCTATGTTCATTATCACTACTGCCATTACATCTTCAAATCTGTATCGGAGGCAAGCCTACCTAATTTGGAGTGATTACCCCTACATTGAAAAGTTTTGGGCTGCTTCGCAATCATCAAAATTATCATTCTCCGCAATGCGCACACATCTTTTCTTGTTTCACAAGTTTTGAATGTGGCCATATTCAAAACATTTGCGACACTGTTTAGGATTTCTTTTATATCTTTTAACCAGCATCCTCTCATGGCCAACAGTGATAGTATCAGGTATGTAACTGGAGAAGGTTAAAAGGATTGCTGCATCCCCTCCTAGTTTTTTTTATGTGGGATACACAAAGAGGACATCGATGGAGAATCTCTTCACAAACATGCAGGGCTTTTGAGTATACTACGCCTTTCAGTGTGTTAAAAGATTCTATGTGATACCATCAGTGTGTTAAAAGATTCTATGTGATCCACATATTCATTGATATTTCCACTTTTCCACTTTTGGTTTAAGTTTAAAATTAAGATAATAAAATTGCTTGGGTTTCATTAACAGCTCTTATTAGCAAGTACTTTCCGTAGTTTTATATTTCCAAAGGGAATGGAAACTACCTTGCTCTCAAGATGGCAATAAGAAAATTCCATACTATCTCTTAGGTCCAAACCATATCAGGTGGCAACTCAACCACCACAACTCCCACAATTAGCTTTGAATGCAAACCCCTAAGCAGTGAAATTTTTCAAAAAACTCAACCCCGGTAACAAATTCCAGGGGTTCAAGAGCCCCCCCTCACCATGTCTAGGTGATCTCACTGAGGGGGATGCTGTCGGAAGGAGCAGTTTTTTTTCTGAGTTTTGGAGGGAAGATTGAGCTGGAAGAGTGATGTGATTCCGAGGCCCACTCTTGGCTAATAGTCGAAGAATTTACTATACGAATCTAAGCCAACCTGGAGTGAGTCATCTTTCAGCCTAACAGTAGTGCAGATAAGCCCTCCTTTATAATTTATTATAATAATTTACGTCATAGCCTTGTAGGTAGGCCAATTTAGGTGACCCAAAGCGCAAGGTAAGGTACTTATGACCCAAGCTTTAGGCTAGCTTAGATTTAGAATGTACTTCAATTTCTATCCGTGCAAATTTTTGTGCAGTGGTTAGTTGAAAGATTAGTATTAAGACAAAGTCCATTTTGGTAAATTGAATAGGTGAGGCTTACTGTATCTGCTTACAAGGCTGGGGGACTAAGGCCACCAAGTAAGTTGTACCAAGTTTCAAGCTAGGCTAGGTTGAACCAACTTGTGTTCCCCTAGACTATTTTATTTGATAAAATCTTCATGTTACTGTATTGAATTAAATTAAGTTACATTTTGAAACTTTGAAATATTTTCCTTTCCTTTTATGTTATTAAAATCAGGTCTGTCTTAGCCCAGTATCATTCAAGTTCTAGGAAAAGTTGTGTTGCTTTAATTCTTTCTTTTGCAGCTTGGGTAAGAAGAATTAGCTTTTATCAAAGTGTAAAGTGTCCTAAGCTGTCCTATTCTTCTCTTAAGGTAAGGCAAGTGAATATTTTCAGTATAGGCTAGGCTGCAAAGTTGTTTTGTATTAACTGAATTCAGTGCACTAGATTCTTCTGAGTATAGAAACTGTGTTACCCCTATCTATTAAATTTACAGTCCACTGACCATCATTTATCTAATTCCCACACCACCTGCATTATGTACATGGCCCAGGGCAAAGAAGAAAGGAATGAGTTTCTGCAGCACATCTTTGTAGAAATTGAAATTAGACTCCTGATATGACCTGATGTAAACAAACGCTAGAAATCTAGCTGAAGAGGGAACATCAGAGTTTTTTTGTCTCTTCTTGGGAGGGATTTTCTTGTCTGGACAATTTGTCTGCTCTCTCTCTCTCCAGCAATCGCTCTCAGTGGATGTTATTGTTTATGTTTAATGTAGCCCCCCTCTCCCTTGGGTTCCAATTCTCTTAGTTTCAGGTTCAGTCATCCAAAATTTCTTAGTTTCAGGTTCAGTCATCCAAAATGGCGGCTGTTTGGGTGTCGCTTGGGCTACAGAGGTTCACCTTTCTTGGATGGGCTGTTGTCACATTTCTTGGAGGCACATAGTCCCCTCTGCACTCATACCTTCCTCAGGACTCCTCTACACTGGCTCTCGTGTGCTGCCACCTCGTAGAGCCTAGCCAACTCTCTGGGTGGCGCCTTACCGCTTTGCCAGCGAGGCCATCAACTAATGCTAGTCTTAGAGATGTCGTGATGTCACTCCCAGCATCCTCTTAGCCTATGACGTCAGATGTGGTGGCCGCTCATCCTCCTGTCGCTATGACATCATCTCTTCCCGATATGACGTCATAGTCCTTTCTCGCTGGGCCATCCAAGGCAGTTTCAAGCGGTCTTCAAGAGGCTGGACTCTGTTTTGGAAGAGGTTTTCAGCCTTCTCCACAAAGAAGAGTCATAAATGTAAGGTCTCTTCTCCACCTCCTGCTAAGAAACCTCGTAGGAAGGGGCCTCTCTCCTTCTCCATCACCGCCTCGCCATCGTGTCAGACGGACCAAGGACTTTGTAGCCTCGTCTTCTGCGAGCAGAGAGAGTGCATTGCCTCCTGCCTCTCATGACCATGTCTCCCCCTTTCACGTCCATGTTTGTGCAAGTGAGAGGAGTGCTTCGCCATCTACCCAACAAGGTCGTGTTTCTCCCTCACGTTCGTGTTCTTCGATGCATAGCTCTCTCTCTCCTATGCATGCGTTTAACACATCATCATCTTCTCTTCACGGCTGTCTCTCCTTCTCATGAACGTGTTAGTGACAGTATGAGTAGTGAGCATAATAAGTGCGTTTCTTCACTTTCCATATGCGGACATGGCCATCGGAGGTGCTACTCTCTCTTCAACTGTTCTGTTCCATTACATCGGTGGAAGGACGATAAGGTGCCAAATAGAAGGTCGAAGGTTGCAGAGACTGAGGTGGGTCAAGCTGCGTCTAAGGATTCTTCGCTCAACAAGACTGCTGTTGACAGTCGGGAATGTGAGGCTTCCCTGACCCGCAGACATGTTTTTTTGTTCTGCTGGAAAAGTCCTTAACCTTAAGTCAATCTCCTTCAAGTAGCTCTCTTTGGCGACGTTCCTCGTCTTGACTGTGCTCGGTTGGCATCTCACGGACATGTAGACTTGTCATGGTTCTTCACACAAGCCTGTACACTGTTTGAGCCAGGACTGTGCACAAGTGTTGTTGCATGATGACATTTGGGAACCTTGAGTTGCAGGATCTGAGTTTGAGACCACTCTCTGGCCAATAATGTCCAGGATGCCAGGCTTCCCAGGAAGCTTCACCAGTGTTGTTACAAACGGAGGACGATAGTGCCAAGCCGCTGCCTTCATCTCGCTGGTCACCATTGCCAGAGCAGGAAAGAGACACTTGAGAATTTGTCTTCCTTCGCGGAGGTTGTTGATCTCATTTGCAAGTTCAACAATCAGGCTCAGTCTTGTCACCCCCCCCGGGGTATAGAGGCCTTCCTGGGTGCCAGAAAAGTTTCTAGGACTTCTTTTGAACTTCCCTTTCGGGTCATGCTCAGTCAATCTTGCAACCTGTAAACGCTTTGGTTTCGGACAGAGATGGCTCTATGCGTTCCAAGAGATTGTGTAAGTTTCTTCCTCCTTCTCTCACGTGGCATAGGAAGTACTACTCTACTGTTGTTGTTCATTTGATGCCGCGTCACCTTAACCCGAACATGATTGCTCTTTAGCCTAGGACAGGTTAGGTCGGAAGGTCCTTCCTTGTCGTCGCGAGGCCATAGCTATAGAGACTATGGCAGTTACTATCTTCTAGACGGTCCATGGCCGGACTTGTGGTCCACCACAATAGCCAAATTTCCTTCAGATAGGTCTGAAGGAGGTTTAGCGAGTTCTTCCTCACTCACTAGACTGTTAGGCCCGGTCCACACGGCTGAACTTTGTTCGATGTGACGTCATAAGCGGAGAAACTGCAGTAAGTTCTGACTTTTCCCGCCGTTTCTCCGCCTCTGACATCACATCGACAAAGTTTGTCGACCAAAGCTCGACTGTGTGGACGGGGCCTTAGTTTAGTGCTAAAGCGATTTCTTACCTGGCCCACCGCCTCCTGGCCAAGAGAGACTCAGTGGACTGTCTGCCAGCTCTAAGGAATGGGGATCCTCCTTGATTTGCAGTTTCTGTTTCAGAGAACTGAATTTGAGAATATGACTGACTGGCGACAGGCAAATATAGTACAAAAGGCAGGTTAGTTCATCAGGCAGTATCTAAGTCACTTTCATGATGCCCTCCTCCTCCTCAGCGATAGGAGAGATCTTCAACGGTTAAATCTCCTATGAGTTCTGCTTTGACAAGGGGGTCTTAATCTCCCTCACAGGCCAAGTCTAACAAGCAGCAAAGTCCCTTTCAATACCACCCCTACGAGCCTGGGAGGAGCTCTAGAGGAAGGGGCAGAGCGGGTCGTCAATAGTGGGCACCTCTCCCTCTCCATTTACCACGGGTAGGGGGATGCCTGGCGAGCCAAGTGGCAAAAGTTATGGAGATAGAAATGGGTAGATGATGTTCTGCACGTGGGATATCTACTGCCCTTCAACTTCTCCCCCTACCCCCCCTCTCAGACAGACCCCTTCTTAGTCAGACATATGCTCGCGACTCCCAGAAGTTCTTAGCTCTGCAGGAGGAAGTGTTGAAAATACTGAATAGGAGTGCAATATTAGTAGTAAAGCGTCCTTCTCCGGGGTTTTACAGTCGGATTATCCTAGTACCAAAAGCGACTGGAAACAGGTAATTGACCTTCCACCTGGAATCATTTGTCTGACCAGAGTGTTTCGAGGGAAAAGTTCATTTGGTGGTTCTCATGCCTTGGCAACACCATGGTGGTCATTTATCGTGGAATAAAACAGGGTGGGGGTCTAGTGTCTCTTCACCTCCTTTCGTTGAGTCGAGTTACACTATTGTGTGATCGACAACTCTGTGGAGCTCTGCCAGATACATTCCAGGCAAGAGGAATGTGGTCGCTGACAGGCAGCAGTCATTGGAACCAAATCCTGGGCATGGAATGGTTTCTGCATCAGGTTATGGCAGACAGGCTCTTTCAGGTTTGGGGGAGGCCTATGCTAAGATTTCTTTTTCAACTCTGGTAGAGGACACCTGATCCGTTAAGTTTTTGAAGAGTAACAAGTTCTCAAAATCTCAGGATGACTTCAGTGGCTCCTCTGTGGCCTCCAGCAGAATGGTTCCCGGACCTTCTGTCAGAGGTTCCAAGAGATTCCCCCATGGTGACAGCTTCTTTGCCAGCCTCATGTCGAAAGGTTTCACCAGTTGGTAGAATCCCTGTCTCTTCACAGATGGAGACTCCAGTATCTCCTCCGAGCGAGAGGTTTTTCTCCGGGGGGGGGGCAGCAGGGCTTACGTTGTTACCTCAGGAAGTCCTCTTCAGCGGTTTACCAGGGAAAATGGGAAGCCCACTGATTGGTGTCATTGACAGGGTTTCTTTCCACTCAAAACCTGTTTAGCGTATAGCATTTTTTTTATCTTTCTCAGATATGAGACAGGCCTTCTGTTTCTGCTATCATATCAGGGACTACAGAGCAGCATTAAGTTTGGTGTTACGTCTGAAAGGAGTGGACATCTCTCCATCCTGAGAGATCTTGTTCAGGGGTTTAGAGCAGACCTGTTCTCCAAGGGAACTAAAGCCTCCAGCATGGGATGTTTTGCTTGTCCTGAGAAGTTTGACTATAGCTCCATTCAAGTCCTTGCATTGATCATGACAGATTTGACGCTAAACAGTTTTCCTGTTGGCCTTGGCTTTTTTGAAAAGAGTGGGGGAGCTTCATGGCCTAAGTTACAATGTGAAACATACCAGGGGTTGGGCTCTGTGACCATGTCACTCCCAGAATTCGTGGCCAAGACCCAGAATCCCTTGGTGCATGATAGATTTGCCCCTTTCTTCCATTCCATCTTTGAATGACTTTGTAAACAATGACCTACAAGAGCTCTTGCTATGTCCTGTCAAGAGTCCTACAATGCTATCTTAAAACCTAAATGTACTTTTTGTTAGTATTGGTCAGTCCAGAAAAGAAGTTTCCAAGAACACTATTTCTCTCTGGATACCAGAGGCGATTAAGCAGACTTACTAGTCTCTTGATGGTTCTGTCACAGAGTCTGTGCAGGCTAGAGCACGTCAGAGGTTCAAGTTCCTCTCTGGCATTTAAGAAAAACTTTGCTTGTATAATTTTTAAACGCTGGTGCCTGGTTGCGTCAATCCACGTTCACTTTATTTTACTGAAGAGATGTTGCCCACAGGTCTTTGGACAAGTTTTCCTTGGGCCTTGGAGAGGCTGCCTAACAAGTTGTGTAATTTCAGCCAGTGCCCTTCAGAGCAATTTTGTAGCTTGCTTATGATGGATTGTGTGGAAGTTTTAGTTTGTATGGTGCTTTTACGTTGCATGGAACCAGTGGTTATTCAGCAATGGGACCAACGGCTTTATGTGACTTCCGAACCACGTCGAGCGTGTTAAACAAAATTTCCATCACCAGAAAATCACCAGAAATACACATCTCTCACTCCTCAATGGAATGGCCGAGAATCGAACCCGCGACCACCGAGGTGGAATGCTAATACCATACCAACCACACTGCTGAGGCGCTGATTGTGTGGAAGAAAGAATGAGTGAGTTGGCTGGTCTCTTTCTTTCTGTTCCTTCCTTCTTCCTACAGGCAGGTTGAGGAATAAACAAGACGTGCTGGACTGGTCTGATACAGGTGAGTAAGGTAGTCATACTGATACTTAGTTGTTTTGCTTCCATGTTTTTGTGAAATTATCAAACCCACTATTCATAGTAAATACTTTCTCTCTCTCTCTCTAGCAAGGGGGAGTGGGGACTGGTAACAAACCCCTGTGGCTAATATGGTTTGTTATATGAAGTTGAATTTGCTCATAAATCACTGTATTTCAACAGAGATGGCAGAATTGTCAAGATATCGGTTTATCTATCTTCTCACGGGCAATGAACCACCTTCAGAGCTTGTTCTTCTAGAAAGGGTGGTCAGGTGGGTTTAACTCCCAGCCAGTTTAGGTTACTTGTACCTTCTATATCAAGACAGAAGGTTTGTTCCGCATATAAATGACAAATTTTTAATGGATTTGTATTTTTCATAGCTAACAACCCGAGGTCTTACCATTTTACTGCCCACCTCTATTTCCCCCCTCCCCCTTCTCTCTCTCTCTCTCTTCTCTATATATATTATATAGAACTCCTGGGTTGGGGAAGACTTTTAACATCACGAGGTCCACTGCACAGTCTCTAACCAGCTATCACCTTGTATGTGCAGAGTTGCCAGATCTGACAGATTCCTTGTTTTACAATCTTTGATTGTGTTAACTGGTTACCAGCTGGCACTTGGAATTTATCCTATTAGACTTCAGGTTTTTTAGCAATGAAAAATATAAATTGATTAAAAATTTATCAATTTGGGAAACTAAGTTAATCTACCATCAGCTAGCATTGAACCCCATGCAGAGTATCAGCTACAGAATCAACCAGTGTGCCCTGGTAGTGCACTGACGCTACACTATATTTCATTGTTAACAGGGCACTGACGCTACACTATATTACATAGTTAACAGGGCACTGACGCTGCACTATATTACAGTTAAAATTAACCATTCTTTTTAAACAAGGATGAAAAGGAATTAAGTGGGACTTAATTGATTTCTAACCTACAAAAAATAATTATTTTGGCCTTTTTGGCAGACTATTTTTTATATAGTGACAGCCATCTTGCATATTTGTAGGCAACAAAAATTATGTATCCAAGTATGTAAAGGCTTGCTTTCAATATTTTAACAAACTGGGACTGACTGAGGAATTCAAACATGATTAACCAATAAAAGTCAATATTCAAATATCCTACGGAAGCAATTTTGAAAACCTATCAACTATCCTGACAAATGGCAAAATTTTGAGCAAAAGGTTCATGACAGGTCAAAAAGTATTTTGCCAAATTTCATGTTTCTATCACCATTTGCACTTTTCCCTATTATTATTTTGAAGTTACCCGCTCCACTATTGGAGGAGGCATCTGAGAACAGGAGCAGATCTGGAGTGGGTGAATGAAGAGGAATGCTCAATGTCAGGTTCTGGTTGTCCAACCACCACAAGTCACGTCTTTCTTCTGCAGCAGAGGGATGTGGAGCCAAGGGGGAATCTCCTGCTGGGGACCAAACTCCTTTGCCCTCCACTGCAGGGATCAAATGTGAAGACACTCACGATGGACCAGCTTCGAGAGAAGATTGGAGTCAGAAGTATATTTAACCGCTGGCACTGGTTGCTCCCCCTCTTGAAAGGGAGGGAGCCACAGTCCTGACTTTCTCCAACCTCTGGTTGGACGGAAAAACCTTGGGTGATGCTGTATCTACTATATGACCATTCCCAAGTATAGCATCCTCTGGGGAAAAGATTGGTCTTCTCCAGGTTTATCATGATGCCTAGGCTCTGACAAAATTGGAAAAAGACTGTCTCTGTCCCAAACCATTTTCTTCTGGGAACTTGCCAAGACCAGACAGTTGTGAAGATATCCCAACAGGTGAATCCCGAGCATGAGCCCACTTTGACATAAGGTAGACCCTTGTGAACACCTATGGAGCTGTTGGCAAGCCAAAGAAAAGGACTTTGAACGGGAAGACCTGCTCCCAGAGACCGAAGTGGAGGAATCTCCAGGACAAAGGGTGGATAGGAATCTGGAAGTACGCATCCATGTCTATAGACAGCATGAAGTCTTTCTCCCTCACAGCTGCCAAGACTGTCTGGGGGTGTCTCCATCCTGAACCTTATACCTACAACACTGAACCACTTTATCAAAAATACTATCACTGGCCTCCAATTGCCAGACTCTAGGACGAACTACCCTTTACACTGCAGCTTTGTTACTTCCTCCTGGAGAGCAATGTGGTTCAGAGCCTCGGGTGTACTCAAGTGCAGGAGAATCGGAGAGGAGGAGGAAGTTGAACAGGAGGAGACCCTCTACCGGTTGGACATGTGCTATCCACAATCATGCTCTGTAGAAATACCACATGGCTCAATGTTGTGTACTCCTCAGTTAATGTACTTAGTTTCAAGTTTTAAAATATTGCTATTAATATGTAGCTTATATTGGTATGTTGTCGCCTGAATTATATGTAAGCCTTTGGTCTATAGATCAAATGAATGTCTTGGAGGAATTTAAAAGATGCTATAGACCAAGGTAAACCATGGTGGTAGTGTGAAAACTAAAACCAGTACCAATTCAAAAAGCAATTGCATCAATACCGCCAAAAATTAATCCAAACACTAACAACTGTCGCACGGCTTTGGTTAGTATGACAAAGGTGTTAAACAATCATCAGTTGTATGCTAAATCTCACAATTATCACTTGCATCTACAAAATAGTATAAAATGTTGGAATTTTTTATTTGCCATTGAAATTTTGAAAGGATCATAAACTAAAATTCTATTTATTGTATTTATGTTTAAGTAATAAATTGGTAACTTGAAAAGTCCCCTAGTTTATTTCCAGACAGATGGGAAAGTAAATTTAGTCTTTCCGCACTTTATCACAAGAAACTTGAATAAAGACAGATGGGAAATTTTGTTTTCAGCACTAAAAAATAAATAAAATAAAAAAATATTTAAGTATTTCAAGTCAATTTCCCACCCATCATCAAAAACTTGACTCATTAAAGTACTTAAAGACACACGAGAACTTGGACAGGAAAGAAACCAACCATATATTTTCTGCATTGAAGTACATTCAACACACATGAGAACTCATACAGGAAAGAAACCAACCATATATTTTCTGTATTAAAGTAAATTCAACACACATGAGAACTCACACAGGAAAGAAACTAACCATATATTTTCTGTATTAAAGTACATTCAACACACATGAGAACTCACACAGGAAAGAAACCAACCATATATATTCTGCACTCAAGTGCTTTCAAGACACAATAAACTCATACAGGAAAGAAACCAACCATATACTTTGTATGCAGAGCACTATCTTGCTCTCAAGTATGTGTAGGTCACTGCTTAACTGAATACTTGTGCAGATGGGAAAATCCTTTCTACGGTTAGTATAAGTGCTCATGCTAAATCTTCAGCATTTTTGTCCTGGTGTTATGAGGTCCTAAGGTATTGAAGCTGCCTAAAGTTTCAGTATTTTTGTCCTGGTGTGTTATGAGGTCCTAGGGCATCTACGCTGTTTTGGTGCACCCTCCACTAGGTAGCATACTGTAGTTCTCTGTACAATCAAGGCACCAGGTGTCTGTGAAAAATAAATTTTACAAAATGAAAACATGCTATAACTAAACAAGCAATTTTTAATTATAAACATCCATAGCAGAAATATTTTTGTGTGTGGTTACTTAAATTTTTCTCTCCTCTAGGCCTGAGTCTATACTGGAGTCTGAATTCAGTTGGGATAGTTCCTGCTGCAGATAACCAGGGAAGATTGCCAACCCTTGTCCTTGAAAATGCAAGCTCCAATGAAAAAAATTTTAATTAATATATTCTGTAGTTTTCCTTTAATAAAAAGTTTTTGACCTAAGGTTGTGTTAGTTTTTGAACCTGCAAAAAAAAAAAAAAAAAAAAAAAAAAAAAAAAAAAAAAAAAAAAATAAATAAATAAAAAAATAAAAAATAAAATAAAAAAGAAGAAGAAATGAAGAAAGCCTTGGTCTAATATCTGGAGTTAAATATAAAATTTAGGCCAATGATTAAGAGGGTGAAAAACAACACAAATGGAGATATTTACCAGTGAAAGTAATGAAGGGTCAAGGCAACAGTTAGGGGCCCCAAGGGGATACTGCAAAGAACCTTAAGTAATGCCTACAATGCACCATGGGAGGTGTACTGATGGCACAAAACCCCTTAAGGGTTTGAAAACTACTTTTCCTGATGTTCTTCAATTGATTTTGCCTCAAATTGGCCACAAAAATTCACATTTATCAACAATAAATACCCAATCAATGTTAAAATAGTGACAAATACCATTTAACTTCTTTAAATGCTAAATTTCAAATATACTAAGCAGGCAAAAATAATTTGTAGAGGGGAACTGGCATGCCATATGTGCGAGAAAGACTACGGGTTAAAGAGAGTAATTCAGACAAAAAGGAAGCCTTAACAAGAGACACCCCACACATGCCTAAAATGCATGAACCAGAGTATAACATGCCTAAGTCAATTAGTTGGATAACTATTAAAATACTGGATTGTTTGTTTGTATGGTGTTTTTACGTTGCATGGAACCAGTGGTTATTCAGCAACTATTAAAATACTGGAGCATACAATGTATGATTAATCAGGCTGTGACTAACCAGTCCAAAATAAACAGAAGGACACTGTACATTAAAATTATTAAACAAACATCTAAAAAGCTGCAGGGAAAATATTAGCCTTTTCCCCCAAATTGTTAAAATATATGATCATAAATATGAAACTTAGCCCTACAGACTCAATATAACAAGGGTCACAAATTCTAAGAGCTAGAGTAACTAAACTCATTATAACAGACTACTCTTAATCAATGGTATGGAAAATTACATCTTTATTATAATAAAATAGTTTTAACTATACAGTAGAGCCTCGGATCTCGACGCTAATTCATTCCAAAAGGAGCGTCGAAATTAGATTATTTCGAGATGTGAATTAAGTTTTCCCATAAGAAATAACTGAAAAATGGATTAATCCGTTCTTGACCACCAGTAATTACCCTACCCTTGCCTTTTTATACAATACATTACATGTAAAATACAGCTAAGTTCAGTGTTAAATAAATATAATATTAAACTTATATGTATACTTTTATATGTATACTGTATAAAAGAAAACTGGTCTATGTCCATCTGATTGTTGGCCGAGAGCACCATAGGCTACCTAGTTAAACATGCAAGTAGACTAGTGTAGTGGGCAAGCACAAAAAGTGTTGCTAACATAATAAAACATTGAATAGCATGTCTAATTATTACAGTGAATTAATAAACTATTAAAATTAAACCCAATTTATATTTATCAAGAATTTACGAAAAATTGCCTACATTAAGTTGGCAGGATGTGGCACGAAAGGATGTACCATAACGCAGCCTTGGTGGCCTATAGCGGGATTATGGTAGTAAACAAACCATATTGTCGATATAAACCTATTAACATTTACGTTCAGTATTACAGTCGACTGTAATACTGTATACATAATCACTTTAAAACGATCTTTTAGTTAAATGTTATGATATAACGGTTTTACTTAATGTTTTATTTCCACAAAATATCCTTAGAAAACAGGAGCGTCTTCTAGGACGGCAAATTTTTGTCTAATATCAAGGCTGGTTTCAAGGTTATTGGACTAAGAAAAATAATTATGGTAGTACATGGTAAATATATACACATATGGTAAATATATACACATAAGTAAAAGAATCTTCTTAATTTCTATAATTACTATAACATTACGTTACGTACCAGCATCTCTTGAGTTTTTAATATCAGGCTAACCTCTTTACGAGTACGCTTACAAACTAAGCATACAGATTGCGTTCAATACAGCGCACATGTTACATAAGTAAACTGGTGTCATTACCAAAACTCATATGTAAACATTGACGTATTTTTATAGTAAACACAAAAGAATAATCATAATTTCTGTAAATACTACGTATACCACAGCGGCTTCTCTGACTTAAACTAAGGCTAACCTCTTCTTCACCAGCAAGCTTAACAAAGCTTAAAGATTGCGTTCGCTACCAAACCCCACACACGTTACGTGGTTTCACTACCAAATCTCACGTAAACATAAGACTTATTTTTACAGTAGACATAAAAGAAGTCATGATTTCTGTAACTATACGTATACCATATCAGCTTCTCTGAATTTTAAACTAAGGCTAACCTCTTCTTTACCAGCAAGCTTAATCAAGCTTAAAGATTGCGTTGCTACCAAACCGCACGTTGTTACGTATGTAACAGTAGTTTCACTACAAATCTCTCACGTAAACATACTTACTTTTACGGTAGACATAAAAGAACCTCTTAATTTCTATAACTATGTACTAAGTATACCATAGCGGCTTCTCTGAATTCGGCTAAGGCTAACCTCTTCTTTACCAAGCTTAATAAAGCTTGAAGATTGCGTTGCTACTGAACCGCACACGTTACGTAGGTAACAGTGGTTTCACTAACAAATCTCGCATGTAAACATTGACGTATATTTACAGTAAGACAATAAAGAATCTACTTGATTTCTATAATTACTGTATACCATAGCGGCTTCTGAGTTAAGCTAAGGCTAACCTCTTCTATACTGGCAAGCTTAAAAAGCTTAGATTGCGTTGCTACCGAACCGCACGTTACGCGTGTAACAGTGTTTTCACTACCAAATCTCACACTTAAACATTAACGCATTACAGTAGGCATAAAGGAATAGTCTTAATTACTCCACATATATATACCATAGTGGCTTCTCTGATCAAGCTATAGGGCTAAACATCTTATTTACTGGCAAGCTTAAAAAGCTCAAAGATAGCATTTGCTACCAAACCGCACATGTAACCTACGTATGTAACATTGCCTTCACTCCAAACCTAACACTTAAATACGTATTGCATTTGCTACTGAAATGCACGCCTCATGTGCGAGCATTGTCTTGTAGGAAGAGGATAGACGAAACTTAAGGTTTATTTTGGAGTTGGGAATGGAGGAAACATTTTGATAGAAGGAAAATGTGAGATGCCATACAAACACTTTTCCTCTTCGCCTTGTGTGAAGTGGCTGTCTTGGAACCCATCATGATAAAAGAGGAAACTGTATACAGTTAAATACCGCCGAAAAAGCAAACTAAATGCGCACAAGGTGTGCGAGACACGTGTTTGACTGTTTGTTAACAGTAGCTGCGGACTTTAAACTATGCCGAGAGTGGCGTCACCAGTGTTACCAACGAGTTTTGCTAAAGTATGCTAGTCGGTCCAAGTCAGATGCACGCTAAATAGCAAGAATATATGCCAAATGTGGTGCAATTTTATGCCAGAATTATGCTGTTAATCTATCATTATCTAATTTTTCTAATACATTTGAACTAAAACAACTATGCAATGGAAATTTAAAACATTTGTATATTAGGTGAAATGTTACAAATGACAAATTGCAGTAGTATAACTATTTATTTGATGATCTTTACATGTTAGCAAACTCGAAATAAAGCACCATTTTTCTTTAACAGATCACATATGCAATACTAGTATACGATTTGAAAAATGTGTGAAGATCACTTCGGAAGTTATCAACATTTTTATATCTCTAATAAATTTAAAACTAAAAGGAAAACAATTAAGTCTCTACTCATGAAGAAAAAGAAATTTTAATTATTACTGCATCATTATCATGCCACTGAGACACTATATCCTTCAACACACACTATTTCCTTTAAACAGGTCACATACACAATTAACCCTCTTACGCCGATTGGACGTATTAAACGTCGAGTCAAAATGTCTCCCGTATGCCGATTGGACGTACCATACGTCGACTCAAAAAAGTTTTTTTTTAAATTCGCGGAAAAAATACTTATAGGCCTACAGCCGAAAACTTTTGAATCACGTGCCTTGGGGGATGCTGGGAGATCACGGATCAAGGCCTTGTTTTGTTTTGAAGCGTGACCCAAGTGCGCATGCGCGGAATCCTTCCTTCTCGCTCCAGCCAGCATCATCGTAGCATCATCCGCCAGCGATCTTTTGCCGCAATCGTGTTTGACTGAGCTTGTGCGAGACTTTGAACATTTGTGTTGGTACAGAACGTTCATAGAGATGTCTGACCGTCGTATGACACGCGAAAGGCGCGTTTTACCCGTCGGAAGGGATCGTGTTAGAAGAGTTTTGGACTTGGATGCTGGCGAAGGACCCAGCACCCAACCTGACCTCGCTCCTCAACGCCGTTCCTGTGCGACCACGTGTCGATGAAAGTGCTTCGAATGTGTCTCATTTGCCGTTAGTAACCCCAAGGAAGCATCGTGCCATCCTTAGGGGCATTCGTAGGAATTTGGGAGGGCTCAAACCAAGAGACATTGACGATTATTTATCGGACTCGATCGAGAGCATTTGGCAAGTCCTCATTTTGATGGCGGTTGGTCATCCAGTGACGAGGACATTACTCCCGATCATAGTGATGACGAGGATTATTTGCCCCCAATGTCCGTTCGAGGGTCACATCCCGAAAGTGAACTAGAATTTAGTAGTTATAGTGCTTATGAGGGGGAAATCCTGAGGAGGGGGAGGACGATGATTTAGGATCAATTTTGTTTGTTGGCGATGATGATGGGGATACAGAAAGCATCTGTTGGAAGGGTGTCTGACTCGTCCCCATGATTACGACGAGCCATGAACCTGTCCAAGAGGAGATCGTGCAGCGGAAGAAGACGCGTCGACAGGGCCGAGTTGTGTATGAGCAGTTTGTTCGTGTAGAGCGCCCCCTACCGTCATTGGGCACTACAATAGGCACATGGGAGGAGTTGATCTCTTTGATCAACTCATCCAATATTATCCCTTCGCCAGGAGAACCAGGAGATGGACCCAAAAGCTCCTGAAATACATTCTGCAGTTGGCCCTCCAAAATGCCTACGTACTCTAACTGTGGGTACTACGGTCCCGATCTACGGAGGATGAGCCACTTTCAGTTTCTCGAGGCAGCCGGGGAAGCCCTCATCAATTTTGATCCCAATGAGTGGCCTTCCATGTCTGGCCCCCTGCCCCGAGCTGTAGATCTACCCATAGAGGAAAGGGCAGACCTTCGGGGTGCCAACTTCGGTCATCTTCTGCTGACGCCCCCCCCACCCGCGCCCCTTCTCGTCGGGTAGTGGACCCTCCGTGTCGGCTGATGCCAGGGGATCACACACTGGATCTCCTAGAAGGGCGCAGGCAGAAACGGTGAGGGTGTGCCATATGAATGGCAGAAGGAGAGACACCCGTTTCTTCTGTCGCACCTGCAAGATAGCTCTATGCAGGTTCGGGGAGTGTGACCGCAAATACCACAGTGCGGTCTTCTATTGGAGTGCGACTCAGCGGCGGTCAAAGGAGGGCGCACGGAACCGCGCCCTATCCCAGCGGCGTCTCCCTCCTCCACCTGTACCTCGTCATGTCGAGAGGAAAAATATGCAAGACTCTTCAATGGAGGAGGGAGAAAACAAGAATAGAACGAAGAGTCAAGGATTAGGAGTGAGTATTCTGCATTTGTTTATATTTATTTTCTATTTATTTTCAAGTTTAAATCTCAGTATCTATGCATGAATACGATATTTCATTGTATGCAAAAAGAAAAAAAAGTGTCACCTGCATTCCTTTTATTTATGTATTCGTACCAGAATCGGAAAATGTAATAAATAAAGAAACACACACACACATATATATATATATAAAATATATAGGGTATATATAATATATATATATATATATATATATATATATATATATAGATATATATATAAATATATATATCTATATATATATATATATAATATCTTTTAATTTTTTTTTTTTTTTATGTTGGTATTTTTTGGGTAAGCAAAATACATAAGTCTAGTAATCTTCATTTATTTATCTTCATTTTGAAATAAATTTGAAGTCTCTAGAACAATATTGTGATTTATGGTGAATTTTTGAAAAAAATATCTTTCTTCCCTCAGCGCGCCGCTTCGCGGCCGAAAATCTCCCCCCCTACCGAAATGAGTAGATCGTATTATCCTAATATTTGCTCCTTTCATATTAGCCGTTTTATACAGTTTCATATATCAAAATGTGCGTAAATTCATGAAGAATACAACAAAAAAATAATTAAAGGTTGCGCAGCTTTTCTCATTTCTGAAATATCTGCATATAAATTACGATAATTGGAAAAAAATACTCCGTACGGTCAAACTTTGACGCAATTGAAATGGTCAAAAAAACGTAATTGTAAGCTAAATCTCTTACGGCGTAGTAATATTCATTTATTTATCTTCATTTTGAAACAAATTTGAAGTCTCTAGAACAATATTGTGATTTATGGTGAATTTCTGAAAAAAATATCTTTCTTCCCTCCGCGCGCCGCTTCGCGGCCGAAAATCTCCGAAATGCGTAAATCGCATTATCCTAATATTTGCTCCTTTTCATATTAGCCGTTTTATACAGTTTCATATATCAAAATGTGCGCAAATTCATGAAGAATACAACAAAAAATAATTAAAGGTTGTAGCTGTTTCCATTTCCGAAATATGTGCATATAAAAAAAATATATATAAAAATTTCGACATTCGGTCAACTTTAACTCGTCCGAAATGGTCAAAATCTGCAATTTTGATCTAAAACTCTTGCAGTATCATAATATTCAATCATTTGTCTTAATTTTGAAACAAATTGGAAGTCTCTAGAACAATATTGTGATTTACGGTGAATTTTTGAAAAAAAAATATTTTTTTGCGTCCGTGCGTTACGAATTCGTACATCATTTTGTGATAATATTTTTCCGGTGTTGCTTTTATTGTTTTACAATGTATTATATATCAAAATGATCGCAATTTAGTGTACAATACAACGCAAAAAAAAGTAACTGGTTAGCTTTGACCGTTTTCTGCACAGCGTGATTTGAATACAATTATGTATGAATTTTTTTTTTTTCGCTACCATATATCGCATTATTTACATATGATAATGATATTATTTTTAATTTCTGATGGTTGCATTCTAAACTTCAGGCAATGACAAAAAAAGGAGCCAAAAATGAACTCTTTAATCTTCAAAAGTACGCGCCCTGTAATTTTTTGAAAAAATTATTTTTTCCACTTCCGCGCTCACTCCAAACCGGGCCCGGCATATGGGAGACGTTTTGATTTTTAGGGCTTCGGCGTAAGGTTAATAAAACATTTGAAAAAATGTGTGAAAATTACGTCAAATGAAAAATTTTGATAACTAAAAAATTAAAACTAAAATAGGAAAACAAACAAACCAGTCTACTCAAGAAGAAAAACATACGTACATATTACTGATCATTATCATGCCACTGAACCACCATTTTTCTTTTAACAGATCACACACACAATAAATACTTTAAAATTCTTTGAAAATCACTTTTAGACAATTAAAATTTGATAACTTAAAAAAATAAAACTTAAAAGGAAAAAAAATCAAACTTTACTCATGAAGAAAAAAATTATTCACACTTTACTGATCGTTTGTCATGCCACTGTGGGTATTTATATTCACAGAATTTAACATTCCTTAGTTGGGTTCAAACTTAGCAATCAACTCGTTTGTTAATGCTGCTTTTGAGGCAATTTCACAATGAAGATACATATATTAACTATGGCTTTGTATGAAATGGAGGAATTTTCTGCACTTTATTTAAATTTGTGAAAATACATTCTAAAATTTTTACTGGAACCCTAAGTATGATAGAATTTATGCCTAGCTCCAATTCTTGGATCAAATTATAAAAAAAAAAAAAAAAAAAAAAAAAAAAAAAAAAAAATGAAATTATGCTACATTTGGTATCACTGGATGATGCCAACTAGCAGCGGCTGGCGGAAACAGTTTTGTTTACAAACATCATACGATCTGGGCATCGGAATCTGGGTTTTTGTATGAACCCCGATACAAAGTTTATTGGAAATTTAGTGGCGAAATCCGATTATGTCGAGTTCTAATACGGCCGGGGCTCTACTGTGCTCGTCTGCTGCCCTTAACTTTTTGTGGAGTAAGCACTTAGGAACCAGAAACAGCAACGTAGTTAAAGTGCAATTTGGAGCGAATTAAGACCAAAACATGTATAATTACAATCAAATAAGCAGTGTGGAGTTTCAGTTGTGATGGTAGTAAGGATAAAACCACCGAATACAACGTAAAAATTAATTTCAGTTCAAACCATGACCCCAGGAATAAGAAGTTTCATACTTTCACTGGTAAATCTTAAGTACGTTTATACCTTGAAAGAAGATACTAAGTATGTTCTAAGGAAGACGGAAATTAGTGGCGGTAAGTCCTATCGGTCTAGAAAACACAACTTGAATATTTGTACATACAGAAGAAAAAAAAAAAAAAATCCTTCATGTTTTTGTCTGTCGTATCACCTATCCTATTTTAATAAGCCCCTGTTCATTCGTTTGTGCTGCTGCTGCGTAGTTTCAAATTGTTATGGAGAAACCACACCTTCCGAATGACGTCACAAAATCTTCACCCAAAAAGTGACATTTTAGACAATTTCCAATCGTAAATAAACTTTTCAAATTTTCTCGGGGGGGGGAAAAAAAAAAAAAAAAAAAAAAAAAACAAAAAAAAAAAAAAAAAAAAGAAAAAAAAAAAAAAAAAAAAAAAAAAAAAAAAAAAGCACAATGTTTTAAGCCTATGACCATATTTAATGTTACAAAGTTAATTTTTTCGGCAAATATGCCTATTTTCTCCAATTAAGCGTTACACTAGCGCCACGAGTGAATTAGCAGGACCGTCTACACGCTCTGATTTTGTTCCCCAGGAAAGTTTCCCCACAGTGTGTGAAAATTGTTACATGAATTATAGAAGTCACAAACTATTATTATGGGCGTACAGAAAGGCTCGTTACAAGTAAAAAAAAAAAAAAATTGGGTCTCAATACTTAAAAAAAACATGGTTCTCCAAGTATAACTCTACGTGGATATTAAATCTAATTTAACATTTTGTGCTTTATTTTTGTATCAGATTGGTTTTCTTATAAGTTTGCTAGTTTTGAGCTTCATATCAGCGATCCCACCACCACTGAATGATTGGGCTTCATTTTGTAGGGACGTAATAGTAAATTGGGTATTTAGATGGTCTCATAAAAATGAAGGGGAGGGTAAAATAATGGAAATTTATGAATCAAAATTTGGGAAGAGGAAGTATATAATGTGGGCAGAATTATAGAGGGTCAGTGGGTATTTGGGAAAATTTGTAGGGAAACTAGGGAGTTCTTCATGGTTCCTGTTGAACAATGAAACTGAGATTTTGCTTGCTGTCATTTAACAATACATCGAACCAGGAGCAACAAATATTTCCGATTACTAGAAAGCATACGATTGCCTGGCAAACGAGGGCTACAAACATTTACAGGTCAATCAGTGTAAATTTGGTTGATCCACAAACTCGTGCCCATACCAATACCAGAGAGACACTGTGGAGAGATGTCAAGTATTTAGTCCCAAAATATGAGACATAAAAAACATTTTGTTGGATATTTCGCCATTGCATATTTCAAATTACACATTGAAGACCCCTTACGAAGGTTTCACGCCTTTGTGAAAGCTGCTGCTGAATTCTATCCTCCACTGTAAGATCAGCTATTTCCTGTATATATTTCAATTAACATGTGAAATATGCTGGAGTATTGTCTCTCATTTAGCCTTATGGCCGCTCAAATTTTTCGGAATTGTCATGAAGCGTGCAGGGAAGGTAGTGCCCTTAAAGGGGGGGGGGGGGGGTCACAGGCCCCCCTCCACTAGGCCTAGGTAACGGTATGGAGACCTAGGTTAGGTTAGGTTAGGTGGTTTGTTTGGTTAGGTAGTACCCTGGAAATCACTTTTTTCTTGCTCCCCGATTCTCAATGGGGTCCCCCAAGATTGTTAGATGGGAACAAGGGTGTAACTTCTTGATGCCACCAATATTAATGATCAGTTTAAGCATGATAAATAAAAAATACATCGGAAAAATATATATTCTTCTGCAAACAAGAGATGGAGCTCTCCTTTAGATTAACCCTTTCACTAACATAGGCAACAAAATGTTTTATTGTGCTGATTACAACTGCAATCTTGAGTAAGATCAATAAAAGTTACATATATACGCTATCATTGTTCAAATGAGTGCTGGGTAGGCTGGGAAAGATGTTGGGGTATTTCTACAGAAGCAATCCGCTGTGGCTTAGACTATGGCAATTGACTGATTCCTATGTTATTTTAGTTACTGTACAAGATTTAAAAGTAATATCCATTCGGCCGGCTGTAACTAAGCAGTAATTGACCTTTGAAAGTGACATAATAGCCGCACCAAACTCAAAGGTATATCAAAGTTTAGTTCCAACCAAACGAAAAAAATATTCCTTACAACCCTTGTAAAGCAACTAAAATAACATAGAAAATGTCAATTGCCATAGTCTAAGTCACCGAAGAACGGTCCTATAGGAAGGTACCAAGTATTCGTTACGGTGATGGAAATGTAAACACAGCCGCCATGTTTAAATTCCCCCAACCACCACGGAGCCATATGTTCACAAAGGGGTAACGCACAGGTGATGGGCGGAGTAAGGTGGAAGGTACGAGTTGTCCCTTAGTAGCACCCCACTGAATAGTAACATACCTTGACGCAACTTTCGGCGAAAGCCTAACACTCACTTTCCTAAAACATAATAATTAAGAATAATGTTTGGAGCTTACCTTAAAGGGGTGGAGGGTACAAAGCAGCAGCTGCCGTTTAAGAATGCGTGGAGGGCGGGTCTTGGGTTCCTCAAAATGCAGCTTGAAATAAGCAACAGCCAAGTACCCGACGAAGTATACATTCTCCTTCCGTATCTTGGAGTCGACTGCCGGAGTTCCCTCCACCTCCTTTCAATAGTATTAGTATGGGCACCGGTTTCTGGGTCCACAAAGTTCATCGAGTGGTTGACTGTCAAGTGGACATAACCTTCATCTCGCAGGCAGTCATAAGCCCTCCAACAGTCAGAAATAATAGTGGCCTACCCGGCACAATGTATTCTTTGATAACTGCAAGCAGAGTCCCACTCGTCCTGTCGGGTACGGGAACAACGAAAAACTCCCGGGTCTGCCTGCAGATACCACCGAATACCCACTGGCCTTCGATGAGGCGACCTACGTTGTATTTTCTTCTCCCAAAACTTCGCCTCATCGATTTCAACAATTGTGCCGGGCCCACCTATTTGCTTCTTCTGTTGGAAGCACCAATTAACTATGACCTGAAATAAAAGGTCAGTGTTAGGGGAGGTAATTAAGTAGGGTAAATTTCATAATAATACAAGGCAGGTTGTGTATGAGAGAGGGAGGGAGGGGGGGGGAGAAGGAGGGGGTATGAATGGAAAATGGTGAGGGGATAAGCAAAAATACTTACTTCCCGGGAGAAGCTGGCCCAATCATTAATTGTCGAGTCCGACAGTCCAAGTTTCTGTTCTCGCAACCTTGTAAGAAAAAAAATCACTCACATACAGGTATGCGAAGAACAGAACTGTCTCAACATCAAGGTGGGACCCAGAGAACCAAGTGCCCTTAAACAATGAAAAGTAGTAAGAACGCAGCGTTTTTCGCTTTTCTTACTATGTGGTCGATAAGACCGGTCACACCTAAAGGTAAACATGGAGGGAAAAATACCAATTATAAACATGAAAATATGGAGTAGGTCATAAATGGTATAGGTGTAATATAATATTGCCATGAATCTAGGGCCGGGTCATATCACGGTTACATGTAGAATCCAACAAACTATTCGTAAGGTATTTACCTAAAGCACTTTTTTTGCAGATCTAGGCGGCACTCATTCCCACAATGGGGGCAAAGACCTGCTTCCTCAGGAGGCCGTGGTCCTGGCATAAACAGACAGCCGTTCATAATTACCTGAGTAATAGGCAGAAAAATCTTTGTAACTGAATGGGGGCAAAAGACCTTGCTTTCTCAGGAGGCCGTGGTCCTGGCAAAAACAAAAACCGATTAGTCGATCATAATTACCTGAGTAAAAGGCAGAAAAATCTTTGTAACTCATGTAACCAATTGTTTACATGAAGTTGGCAAAGAGTTCCTGGTGAGGGGCTGGGACGAGCGTGAAGTAGATGCAGCAGTGGATGTCATGGCGGCAGATTCAACAGTGTTGGAGTTCTACAGTTAGGAGGTGGCAGGAGGCCAGACCGTAGAAAACAGGGTAGGAGAGGGTAGAGGGGGGTGGAGTAGTAAAAATGCTTTGATGCTATTGGTTGAGGCAGGGTGGGGCTGAGGTAAATGAACAAGCACTTAACAAGATAAGTTAGGCAATGTTAAGGGTAATAAAAGTAAAATGGGTAGTTAAGGAAAACTAAAATGTAAATGTGGGATGGGTTTCAAAATATGAATTAATACAAATACATATATCATGATATAAAGGGCCCAGGAAGGGGTGGGATTTAAGTCCTGGGTGGTAAATGTGTAATAGGGCCTATAGTTGTTTTAATAAATACAAAAGACCAAATTAAACATAGGTTAGCATATAACAAAAACTAATTAAACTTGTAGGGGATGTTGCCTGACCAGGGGTGGGGTTGGACTGCTGTAACCCCCCTTAAAGAACCAAACCAACCTAACATAACCTAAGCTAGCAGGGGATGTAACCTACCCTATAGGGAACTTAAACCTAGTAGGCAATGTTGCCTGACCAGGGGCGGGGGGCTTTGCCCCCAGTACCCCCCTTAAAGGCCTAACTTAACCTAGTAAGGAATGTAACCTAACCTAGTAGGGAATATTGCCTGACCAGGGGGCTTCGCCCCCGTACCCCCCCTTAAAGGCCTAACCTAACCTAACCTAGTAGGGAAATACTAGGCCTAACGTAACCTAGTAAGAATGTAACCTAACCAACCTAACCTAACCTAACCTAGTAGGGAATAATGCCTGACCAGGGGGGCTTAGCCCCCAATGTACCCCCCTAAAGGCCCTAACTTACCTAGTAAGGAATGTAACCTAACCAACCTAACCTAGTAGGGGAACATTGCCTGACCAGGGGGGCTTCGCCCCCCGTACCCCCCCCTTAAAGGCCTAACCTAACCAGGAACGTAACCTAACCTAACCTAGTAGGGAAATACTAGGCCTAAGTAACTAGTAGGGATATTGCTGACCAGGTGGGCTTCGGACCCCCCCGTACCCCCCCTTAAAGGCCTAACCTAACCTAGTAAGGAATGTAACCTAACCTAGTAGGGAACATTACCGACCAGGGGGGCTTCGCCACCCCGTACCCCCCCTTAAAGGCCTAACGTAACCTAGTAAGGAATGTAACCTAACCTAGTAGGGAATATTGCCTGACCAGGGGGGCTTCGCCCCCCCGTACCCCCCCTTAAAGGGCCTAACCTAGTAAGGAATGTAACCTAACCTAACCTAACTAGTAGGGAACATTGCCTGACCAGGGGCTTCGCCCCCCGTACCCCCCCTTAAAGACCTAACCTAGTAAGGAACGTAACCTAACCTAACCTAGTAGGGAAATATTAGGCCCTAACGTAAACCTAGTAAGGAATGTAACCTAACCAACCTAACCTAGTAGGGGAATATTGCCTGACCAGGGGGGCTTCGCCCCCCCGTACCCCCACCCCCCCTTAAAGGCCTAACCTAACCTAGTAAGGAATGTAACCTAACCTAACCTAACCTAGTAGGGAACATTGCCTGACCAGGGGGCTTCGCCCCCCCCGTACCCCCCTTAAAGGCCTAACCTGACCTAGTAAGGAACGTAACCTAACCTAACCTAGTAGGGAAATAACTAGGCCTAACGTAACCTAGTAAGGAATGTAACCTAATCAACCTAACCCTAGTAGGGAATATTGCCTGACCAGTGGGCTTCGCCCCCCGTACCCCCCTTAAAGGCCTAACCTAACCTAGTATGGGAATATTGCCTGACCAGGGGGGCTTCGCCCCCCGTACCCCCCCTTAAAGGCCTAACCTAACCTAGTAAGGAATGTAACCTAACCAACCTAACCTAACCTAACCTAGTAGGGAATATTGCCTGACCAGGGGGGCTTCGCCCCCCCGTACCCCCCTTTAAGGCCTAACCTAACCTAGTAAGGGAATGTAACCTAACCAACCTAACCTAACCTAGTAGGGAACATTGCCTGACAGGGGGGCTTCGCCCCCCCGCCTACCCCCCCTTAAAGGCTAACCTAACCTAGTAAGGAACGTAACCTAACCTAACCTAACCTAGTAGGGAAATACTAGGCCTAACGTAACCTAGTAAGGAATGTAACCTAACCAACCTAACCTAACCTAACCTAGTAGGGAATATTGCTGACCAGGTGGGTTTCGCCCCCCGTACCCCCCTAAAGGCCTAACGTAACCTAGTAAGGAATGTAACCTAACCTAGTAGGAATATTGCCTGACCATGGGGGCTTCACCCCCTGTACCCCCCCTTAAAGGCCTAACCTAACCTAGTAAGGAATGTAACCTAACCAAACCTAACCTAGTAGGTAACCAAGTAGGGAATGTAAAGCCCCCCCCGGTGGTATCCACCCTTGAAGAACTAACCAACCTAGCCTAAACCGGGTAACCCCCTTCAATGAAGTAAAACTAGTAGGTAAACCAACCATATAACAAACTAAAACCTAAGGGTATGTTGCCTAACCGGGGGATGGGATTTTTGGCCCCCAGTAGGTAAAATGACATATAAACCTAACTTTGATGGGTGTGGAAGCGTTGTAAAATGTAAAAAGTAACCATACATAACTGCGTAATAGTAAGGAAACTGGAAGGGAGGTGTAAATTGTAATGTCTGTAAAAGTGTATAATGGAATATATTGAAATGTAGGTTTTATAAGAATAATGGCAAACTATATATTTAAATATTATATATTGAAATGTAGGTTTTATAATAATAATGGCAAACAAACTTTAATATAGGTATTGGTATCGGTGAGAAATGCATTGTAATGGTGTAACGTAAAGAGCCAGTCGTGAATACTGGAAAGGGGAGGGATTGACTTGTGTATAAATGATAGGGAGTGTGTATGTGTAATATGCACAAAAGCAATGTGCAATTTCACGTAACAGGTAGGTAGGTAGGTAGGTAGGTATCAAAACGTCCTAAAACTGAGTTTCTATATCAACACGTAGGCATTTTTAGGTGTCTGTCCTCAATTAGAACATAATATTTCCAGTTATATATGGTGAAATGATTAGGTGGGGATATTTCAAAACAGTTATTATACAAATACTATGGAAAAATGAAAAGGAATAAACACTAGAATTCACATAACATGTTTAATAAACAAAATAGGTAAATGCTTTTATGTAACTCAACGTATGGTTACCAGCCAGGGTTCCCAGATGACACCACTACCAACCAGCCAAAGTCTACCATGAAACCAGCCAAAATCCCGCCAAATGGTAATCCAAACCAACCCAAATAACCGGCAAATATATGTGCGTTATATCTATCTTTATAAATGCATATTTTTTATCATATATATGCTTGTATAGCGGCATCATAGTTTTAGTTAGATAATATAAACTAATATAAGAATGCAGGAAAAAAAACGAGAATGAATTGAAATTTTGAAATGAGGCTCGTTCCCTGAGAATCCGGCAGCCTGTTTTGTGGTCATCTGGTGTGTGTGTGATTTTTATTTTAATTCCATCAACATATTTTGCTTAAATGTTACCAAGTTTTTACTGAAAACCTATGCAAATTCCCCAGATTTCCCTGAAAACCTTCAAAAATTCCCAATCTGGGGAGAGATTCCTCAAACGTGGGATCAGTGTTTTAGCTCAAATAGTGTTTGAAAACCAGCCAAAATACCACTAAACCAGCCAAAGTGAAGTTTTTACCCACCAAAATTAGGAAAAAAAAACCAAGCAAATTTGGCGAGAAACTGCCAAATCTGGGAACCCTGTTACCACCCAATCCTTCACTCAGTCCGGTAGCAATGTAGGGGTCCATACTGTAACGTGTTTGGCTAAATACATATATCCCTCCCGTAAACCCCCATTTCTTTCCTCACTAAGAAGTCCGAGTTTAGGCCAAAAGCTCCCTTACAGTTAGCGCATGCGCAGTAGCATTAGCGCATCGTAGTAGGATTCATTGTTGTGGTAGTAGTGGTAGTAGACAAATATGGATGTGGAACGGCTCCACTATAGCTAGTTTTTGTTATTTCGTATTTCCGCCTGTATTTCGTGTTTTTAAAAGTGATAAATGTGGGAAATACCACAATAACACAGCAAAATCTCCCCCCAAGTGGTTTCTCCCACCCAAAACCCCGGTTCCCACTGGGGGTCCCCCTCCCCCTTACCGAGGATAGAGTTGGGGTTTTGTCCCCACCCAAAACCCCGGTTCCCAATGGGAATCCCCCCTTTACCGTAGGATAGAGTTCAAAGGTAAATTAGAGTCGTCCGAATAAATATTACTTCAAATTCTTGCTCAGGAGGTAAAACTGCATAGAAAAACTGCAACTGCCATACTCTGGGCCGCCGCGGATAGGTACACTAGATCTACCGATGTTGGATCCATTGCAGTTATGAAAGGCACCTCAGGCGGTTGACACCATATTGGATTTCAAAACGGCCTTGAAAACATTTTACGAAGACCTCACATGCTTATTTTGGTTTGTATGGCAGTTTCATATGTCACATTTTGTTGATGAAACTTCAATCTTTTGAATGGTCTGCATAAATATTGATTTTGTTTGTTATGGTATTTTTACGTTGCATGGAACCCAGTGGTTATTCAGCAACGGGACCAACGGCCTTACGTGACTTCCGAACAACCACGTCTAGAATGAACTTAACACCATGAAATAGACATCTCTCAACCCTCAATGCAATGCCCGAAAATCGAACTCGCGATCACCGTGGTGGCAAGTCAAGACCATGCCAATCACGCTACTGAGGCACTTTAAATATTGAATTGTATTGTTGTTTCACCAATTGAAATTAAAAGTAGCCTATTTTTCCGATCAAATGGCCGCAGCCCCTCGTCAAGGTCAAATGAATTAGGCTACTAGAATTTTCAGTTTTAGGCATTACAAAAATAAATGAATAAATCTCATGCCTACCCTAACAATCACGATCCCCTTATTCTACCACAATAAATATGTCCTACATATAACGAGTTATAACGTACAATTACTCTTTCATTACCACATGGTAGGCAATGAAATTCGACCGGGAATCTCTGAGCAACACTAATGCAGCCTACACGATTGGGTTCTCTTTAGGGAATGAGGGCTTTGCGGGCGAGACGCTTCCTTCGCGACCATTAGCCAATTTAATGCTTTAAGTGCCTCGGAAGTTGAACGAACGTCGTTAACGAGACACCATTCAAGACAGTGTTGACTATCTCCGCACCGATTTCAGTCCAAGAATAGTCACAAAACACCAAATAGGTACAGGAGACGCGTTGCACTTTGCCACCAACCGCATTTCCCCCCACAATTCAGCTGCAGATTCAAGTGGGGAAAATGGCGCACACGTTTTTCAAACCAAGGTACTTCCAAACACTTCAATTTTACCTTCATTGCCTTGTAAATCGTCTAAGAAACCCTTCAAGTGCAGATAGCTAAGCGACACCCAGTGCTTGACAGTAACTTTATGGATCAACCACCTTACCAACTCTGAACCAATAGATTAGTACTTTTTGAAAAACGGAACAGAGTTCAATATGATGAAAGCCGGAGAGGACAGGTGTCAATCGTAGGGCTAGGGGCAGCATAAACAGAACTTGAAAATGCCATTGCCAAGGATAACTAAGCTAATCTGAAGCTTCCACCACGGCAAGGATAAGAAAGGTCTCTTGCTGCCGTTACTTGTATCGGTGCGTTTTATTGGCTGGAGGCATCTTTAATGTAATGGGACATCGTTTGCCTTAGTTCATTTCAACTTTTTTTTTTTTTTCGAAAGTTTGCAACGAAATGTTTTTGAACTGGCGACGTTCATGACACTAAAAACAATGTTAATTTAAGGAAAAGAGAAAATGGTTGGTTAATTTAAGGAAGAGAGAAAATGGTTGGTTTAAAATTTTAGCGTAATCTGTCATGTTCAATGTAATATCTGTCGCGAATTACTTTCGGCGACGTGTAAATTAGGTTCTGGCCTGTTGTTACGGCCGACAAATTCACCCGATGGCAAGGCTTCCAGCCAAAGACTTTGCTTCCAGCCCTATCACAAGGACAGGACAGCCCAGTAAGGTACCACGAGAAATTTCGGCAATTTTAGGTATTACGAAAATAAACATTTACGGTAGATATACATAACTTCCGCGGTGACCTACACTGGGCTATGGCAGTTGCCGTTTTCCTATGCAGTTTTACCTCCAGAACAAGAATTTAAGAGTGATATTTATTCGGACAACTGTAATTTACCTTTGAACTCTATCCTACGGAAACGGGGACTCCCATTGGGAACCGGACTTCTGCTTACCCGTACTTAGGTACGTACTTATAACAATCAATGCAATTACCAACTTACGGCCGACGATAACTGATTAGTATAATGGATAACTCATATTACTACTGGTCAGACAACACGCCACCCTCGAATTAGCAAGTCACGTACAGCAACGCTGTACTGACCCTTTAAGGTAACTTAACTAAATGGGACTCCAGATGAAAAGGGAACCCTCAGTGGCGTGGTTGGTTTGGTGTATGCTTCCCACCTCGGTGGTCGCGGGTTCGATTCTCGGCTATTCCATTGAGGAGTGAGATGTGAATTTCTGGTGATAGAAGTTTACTCTCGACGTGGTTCGAAGTCACGTAAACCCGTTGGTCCCGTTGCTGAATAATCACTGGTTCCATGCAACGTAAAAACACCATACAAACAAACATGAAAACGAGGTTGAGGAAGATGCAGTGCGGAGTGCGCCACCCCTTTTTATAGCCCCACGGACTATTGAATTATGGTGAATAAACGAACGTTAATAGCCAAGACCTCATTTTCTCAGACTTGTGAATGATGGTGAACAAACGAACGTTAATCAGACCTCATTTTCTCAGACTAAGTTAAATTTTATGTACCATAACGATTGAGTGTGTGCTTTACAGGGTCCAAACTCAACGAAACAATTAACCAATAACACAATACAAGAACCATTCTCCCACTTGCCGCAGACAGATACCAGGGATTCTGAACACGTATGTGGACAGGCGGGAATTAATCACATGAAAATTTGTGCAAGCGTTTTTTCGCCACAATAGCTCTAAATTTTTTCTAAGTGCAACGAAACGTCAATTCTCGTCCAAAGGGTACATGTTGATATTGATACGTCAGCATTCAAGTGTCACATTAAATAAAAATATGTGAAACCGGAATTGAATTACAGTAGAATAAACAAACAGGACTATCCATTATAATTTATTTCGACGCGTTTCACATTCACATGAATGCATATGTAGTAGGTGATCTTTACAAGTAATGAAAATATACACTGGCAAATTGTCTAAATAATCATTTACATAAATTAAATAATGCATATATAAAACTAAATTATAATTAAAACATTACACTCAATTATACAGAAAATAAAGGGAGATGTTAATATAAAAATTACATACTACTAAATTTTAGAAGCACTGGGGTCGATCTACAGCCACAATATAGGTACAACCAAAAAACTATTAATAGCCTACATATAAAGAAGATAGGAAAGGTGGAGTCGCACTGGGTGTTCAACTCGGGAACAAGCTGTTTGTTTAAGACTAGAGAATAGGTAATTACTAATCTATGATTGGCTCAGAATAAAATAATCTTACTTCATGAAACTTTTACATTTTTCTGTTCACGTTGACCAACTGGACTGGTCTGGGTGGCTTGAGAACATCCAGTATGAATGGTAACTCCCTAATGACAGAGAACACGCACCTTGGAACCCACATGAATTCTCGTGACTACATCCGGGAACAGCATATTTGTATACCTACCATACGATACGAGAGGACATGGGGAGTCATAGACTGTCTTTTAATCGAAACAGAATCAATTGAGTATTTATTTCCAATCAGAGAAATCCTAAATGTTAGTTAGCCTATGAGGAACTCCCCAGAATCACTCAAGCGTGAGAGATAAAGTATAGATCAATAAGAAAGGAAGTTACATAGAACATTAGGCCAAGCGTTGGGACCTATGAGGTCATTCAGTGGTGAAAACGAAATTGACAATAAGAAGGTTCCAAGGGTGTAACAGGAGGGAACACTCAGACTCAGTTGCACTATGAAACAGTTTTTGGAGGGAGGCTTGATCCCTACCTTCAAAGAATAGGTTCCAGCCCGTACACAAGAACAGCTCGAATGGAAACTGATGATTTTAGGATTTTTTATTTTCTTACAAAAATAAGGTCTCTTGACTGTATATTTACAATTTTATGGTGACTTCTCACAGATGGGGGTCGGATTACCCTGACTTTACGCAGAATTTGGAGTAGCCACGCGACCACGAGAATCTAAGAAAGAAAAACTCACTAAAACAACTATTCTTCATAAATGTAAGATGAACGTGGTCTCGAATCATCACAAAGTTACTGCAGACATTATACTGCACGGTAAAGCAAACGATGACAAAGGTACAAAGAGATTACTTACATAAGTCACCCACATGCAAGCAACCCGGCCGTGGAATTTCAACTCTCGTTATTGCCAAAGTGAACCTCTCTTCCTAGTTTGTCCTGGATTAAAGAACGGAACTTATTGTGTGCGCGGCCTTTTTATACCCGTACGGGCTAGTCAATTTCGATTGGATTTAGCTTTACAGAAAGGACTTATTGTCTTCTCGTAAGTTGAAATTAATACAATGTAACTGATATGAGTGACTGCCACGAGAAGCTAGAATCACGAAACAATAAAAGCATAAAAGACACAAGAACCATCTCGTTCTTGCCGCAAAGGCGGAAATACGTATGTGGAAAGGCGGTATTACGTCATGGAAAAACAGTGCTCTATTTTTTTCACGACAGGGTGGAAAGTCCAATGGAGAAAGAGAATGTGAACGGAGGTACTGAAAAAGGAATGGAATAGGTGGCTGCTATGGGCCGAGTGGACGCTGCAAAGACCTTTAAGTAATGCCTACATACCACCTAATGAGGTGCACTCTATCTGACGGCACTGCCTACCTACGAGGAACGGTAGAGGTCATCTATGATTGAAAATGGGCGTTAAGTAGCTAAAGGACAATTTCATTTGAAATCAATTTTGGAAACCTTGGTTTTGTACAAATTGGCGATACGGCTTATGATAAGCAATGATAAACTGTTCTCGGTCACTGATCGCTTCCATCTGTAATAAAGTACACCAGTTTTGAGTCACGAAAACTATTGTCATTTCACTGCATAACAATTTAAAAATGCTGTTTCATTATCTTGAATGAAATAATATTTAGCATAACCTACACTTACACAATCCAGCATAATCACTCAACTAGATTGTGAACCAACCTGGTTACATTTGTACACAACTGACAGAAGTTAGTTGAGCAGATTTCCAAGCCTGTTTGGAGTTATTAAATCCTGATTAGGACAGGGTATTTACAAAAGACTAGATTTTGAATGCAGTAGGCTATGGAAATTTAACTGAAAGAACATATATCTGGTAAGTTTTGTTGCAATACTTGTCTTTAAACTGAAGTTATAGTCTTTGTTGATGATAAATGACCTTTCACGAGTTTTTTTCAATGTTACACCATGGGAAATAAAGTCCCCTTAATATCTCTTACACACATGCCGCTTTGCTAATCTTATTGTACTAAAGTTAACAGTTTATTTAAATGGCTTGGGAAAATAAGCATAAAGTAAATTTTTCTAAGTTTAACCAGCTCATATTTTTCACATTTTTTATTGTATTGTTGGTTTGTTTGAAAGGTGTTTTTACGTTGCATGGAACCAGCGGTTATCAGCAACGGGACCAACGGTTTAACGTGACTTCCGAACCAACGTCGAGAGTGAAAAATTTCATCAGAAATACACATCTCTCACACTTCAATGGAATGCCCGAGAATTGCACTTGCGGCCACCGAGGTGGCAGGTCAAGACCATACCAATCACTGCACTGAGGCGCTTATTTTAAACAGTAGTTTCGTGTTAATAACACTATTACCATTTTTATTTTACCTTGATGCTTGCGATTCTGTGATCAATCAAAACTATTTCTATAAGCTAACACAATACACCTTAGTGCAGTGTTGATGCTAATGTTAACATTTCTTGATGAGTTTTAAAATATTTAACTTTTTATTACATAAAGCGCCCATATTTTTAGCCTCTTTTTCTCCTATAAAATAATTAAAAATACCAAATTCTAGTCATTTGCATTTTTCATAGAGGCGAAGCTCTTCTGCTGCTACCGAAATGATCTCTAAAAAAAATCCTTTACTTAAGCCTATTGTTACACATCCTGAGATCAGAGGCGTCGTGAGGGGCTGGGGGCGGGGATATATGTTCCTGGGCACACCATTGAGGGGGCGGGGCGCCAAATTGAAGTTGGAAAGAATCTATTTTAGGCGAAATGGGGTGATGAAACCAGAAACTTAGAATCTTTAAGTGTTTATGAGTTTTCAGTACATATTTTATATTTAATGAAGATTGACTTACTTCAATGTTCATTATGTATAAATGTAATCATTATGTGTTAATTACCATACATACTATCAAATTTTATTATGTACTTATAAAATAAGTGGTTCAGTGGAGAAAGATCATCTGCCTTTTGAAGACTGTCGTTCTTAGTGTTATGATAAAGCTGCTATCACGTCTGGACACAAATCAGGAGTACAACAAAGACTTGCTACAGTGAACCCTAAAGCAATATGTGTGAATTGTAACAACCACTCACTAAATTTGGCTGGGGTTCATTCCGCTAGTCATGAGGTGGTGATGGTCACATTTTTTGGAACTGTGCAGGCAGTGTACGTTTTCTTTTCAAGGTCGGCTTACAGATGGGAGAGATTAAAGAAAAATTTGCCTATATCTGTGAAAACTGAATCTGAAACATGCTGGAGTGCTAGAGCTGATGCAGTTTGGCCCATACATGAAATTGTGAGGGATTTGGTCCAACTTTTAGAGACCATCGGAAGTGATTCGAATGAGACAACAGATACCAGAAGGGAAGCAACACAGTTATTGAGCAGAATTTTGACATTTGATTTCTTTGCTGCACTAAGTTTTTGGAACATTCTACTTACCAATCTTGACAGTCCAGAAGTAGCTGCAGGACCCAAAAATGAATTTCCATGAGGCAGCACAAGATGTCCAGGCGTTGCAAGTTTATATCTTTGCTATTCGGGAGGATATCTGTCAGACATCTATCAAAAAAGCACAGGAGCTCTGTCATGCTTGGGATGTGAGAATTGCCAGATGATGTAGAGTGAAGAAAGAAAATGTCTGGTGAAACTGGAGATGATGCAGGCCTCTCAGCAGAAAATGAGATACAACGTCTGCTAAAAGGTACTATTGACAGAATGCATAATGAAATGGGCAAATGGTTCATCAGATTGCATAACTTGGATTCAAAGTTTGAGTTTCTTTTGGATATTAAGGAGTTGCTATCTACAACCAATGAAGCATACATCAAAGAAAGGTGCATTAATGTAGCAAGTTTCTATACACTGACTTAGATGGCTTGGAACTGTTCAGCGAAATTTTAGATTGCAGAATGTTGTGATCACTAACTACCAGGAAATTACTTTGTTTCATTGTACAATATGAGGATGAAAGTGTTTTCCCAAACCTTCGAGTTGCCATTCAGACAATGCTGGCCATTGCAGTATCAATTGCTAGTTGTGAGCGATCATTTAGTAAGTTAAAACTTATCTTGTCGCATCTGCGAACATCTATGGGGCAAGAGAGGTTGTCAGCTTTAACTCTACTTAGTGTAGAACAAGAGATCGCAAGCAAAATAAACTTTAATGACGTGATAGACAAATTTTCTCATTAGGCTGCCAGGTGCATGTGTCCTTCCCTGATATTCAGGAACGTTGACCCTTAATGCTTCGAGAGGGCCTCTGGAACCTACCAACCTGCTGAGCACAAACATGCATGGGATCGGGCTACCACCTCCCTGATGATGGTGAAGCTGTCCTTCTCCTCCTTGGACGGAGATCCTGCAGGACTCGACATCCCAACAATATCCTGTTGGGTCATCAATACCAGTCCCCAAGGTAAAGGTGTCCAAGAACTTGTGTGCCAAGTCCTTAAGACAGAAGGAAGTGAAGGTTGAATTTCCCTTCAGGACCCCTCCCTGCTTTTAGGACCTGGAGGACTGTGTGTTCTTAAATGCCACTGAAGTCTGAGCCTGTTGATACTGTGGGCCCTCACTGGTTGGCAGAGGGTCGCCATGACCAGTCTGGTATTCTCTGGCGATCACTTCCCCCAACCAAAAGAGATGGTATTTTGC
>NC_087211.1:40553023-40565523 GCF_015104395.2 Macrobrachium nipponense
GAAATATTCTTCAAACGAGACAATACAGAATTGTGGGCCCCAAACACACACGTTACTTGCACCGTCAGAGGCGAATCCAATGCAGTTTGCCAAGTCCACTTTTATGTTAGCAAAAAATTTTCCTATTGCTTTAAATATACTTTCGCCAGTAGCTGAAGTAATTTGCATCAAAGCAAGAAATTCTGTTTTCAAAATATTTTCCTTGGTTGAGTAGAACTCAACACAAAGACACAAGAACTTAGAAACTGTCACATCTGTAGATTCATCTACTACCTTGGGGCAATTATAACGGGTTACAAACCTACACAGGCCTAGCCTGTGATGGCATAAACTAATTTCAAGGGAACTGAGTGGTTGACCAATGCCATCCCATTAAGTTCAGCAATATTGGGATACCACAATGCGAAACTACAGGCTACTCTTAAGGTAGGCTGGATAAGGGGAGTCGCAACAGTACAAATACCCCATACCGACCACACCACGAAGGCGCTTGACACACACCTGTGATGCCATATACAGTGCTTTCTGAAGCCATAGGTCAGCTTAGATGGGGCAGAAAGTCAAGGGGGACTAGCAACCCTGATTACAAGAACGGAATCTACAGCCCAGGCTCAGGTAGGACCCAAGCACTTTAAGTTAGGTTAGGATGCACCTCTCTATTTCATTAGTTTTTTCTTTTCATTTTCCACACAGATATCTCAGTTTTGCCATTTAATTATTTTTATCGTTACACCTTGGAGTAGTTGCTGCAACAGGTTTCCAACCTACACAGGCCTAGCCTACGATGTCATAAAGTTTAAAAACAAAGGGCAGATTAACCTATATAGGACCACTTGGTTTTCTATCAAGTCCTTTATAATACACATGTTGATAAAACTCTAATTGGCAACAACCTAGATAATTAGAAAAGCGGTTTGACTTGGAAATTGACTACTCTATAACACCTGGGAAAGGTTGTCATTCAGTCTCCCTGATTAAGGCTAGGTTGAATTTTGTTTGGTGTCATATGGCTAATATATACAATTTTCATCCCTGATAAAATTAATCATGCCTATGACCCAATAAATAGAAATTATCTAATGCTTACCAATGCTTCAATTATCACAGAAACTTTAACAACGAACTGGTACACTTTACTAGGCTAAGTATGATTCGACAATATGTCTTGGTAACCGCGGCAAGGCGAGTTCCGAGAACCTGACTCTGAATCCATGGACGCTAAAGAAAGAATCAACCACATAGTAACCAATAATACTTAAAGGAGGAACCATATTTTGTTATTGCTTTAGGATCATTACCGAAAAACTTGGCCTATTCTACTATACCTCACAATAACATCATTATCAAACAAATACATATCTGGTGAGAGAGAGGGAGCCTCTAGAAAAAATGTGGATGCGGCGCTGCATTTTTCAATACAAAAAAACTTTGGAATGTTAAATCTGTAGTAATTCAATTTCACAAAAGATTGATTTCTGTCTCTTCATAGTGTAGGTTGTGCATTAAATTTTCCTCTAAATTGCGTCTTACAACATGATTATGAGTACCACACAAGAAACAATATATTTGCTATGCTCTCGAATTTAGTAATACTATTATTCATTTACATAGCAAGTGCTCAACCTGGTAGCCCCCGATTAATTTGAGCCAGGTTACGAAGTGCTCTGTCCCACAGACTCCCACAGCTCTCTTTCATCTAACCATCTTAATTCTTTTTAAGCTTTGCATGAGTTGGTCTGGTGATAGAATTTCACTCTCGACGTGGTCCGGAAGTTACCTTAAGCCGTTGGTCCCGTTGCTGAATAACCACTGGTTCCATGCAACGTAAATACACCATACAAACAAACAAACAGTTAATGGCTGCCAACCACTTATTTCTCCTTTCCTTGCCACTTTCGCTGGGAGTACGATGCCAGGATACTATGCTCCCCTTTCGCCACCTATTCGTGCATCCTACAACAACACACGACTGAACCATTGCTTATAATTAAGGCGCAGATTAACTTGAATTTGAATGATCAACGTTCGTCTGATACGGTAGTGAAGCAGAAATGGCTTTTTGCCCACCAGCAGTGTTATTGTTTGGAAAATTATCTGTGGATGACGTCACGTTGATGACTCCTATTAAGTCTCAGATTTTGTAAGTATAACTAAAGGTGTTCAAACTTATGTCCGATACCAGTAACCCATACGCGGGAATAAATCATGACTATAAAAATTGATATAAATTCAACTATGAAAATACGTTGGTAATATCCAAATTTGTCGAATCGTTAGGAGAGTAAATCACCTTATATTACACGAATGATGGACATGGTTGAGTTATTGGCTGCCAATCTAAGAAATGGGCCACTATCAGCCATTCAACACTTAATACAGTGGAAAGAGGGAGTAGGAGCGGCTGAACAGCAAGACAGAAACCACAAAAAAAATGGAAGTTAAGTATATGTATAATAAGGTGTAACGCAAAAATTCCACATTTGCACAAAGAAATAAAAGAGGTGTTGGACAGGCAAACTGAAAAAAGTTTAAACTGTTGAGCCAACTCATCTTCAAAGAATTGAAATGAAATGGGTTTTTGAAGATCGAATTACCTGAAATAAGTAAAGTGGAGTAAAGGGTTGAAATGGTGAAAAATACAGAAATAAAACAACATGCAAAGAACATTTTTGCATACTATGATCCGGCGTGTGCTTCGGTTGCTTGGTCATGTTACGAAAATAGCAGAGAAAAGACTTGTCAAAAGACTGCAAATTCGATAGTATTGTGAGCGGAAAATGAAAGGACAATCAAGAATATGTAGTGGGTGGCGGTAACAGACTGGTAGAAGCGTTAGAAACAAAATAACATAACATCTGGAATAATACGTAAAGTGGGCAAGACTGTGAATGGTCCATTTGATACATTAGGATTTTCATGTAATGTTGATGTAGATCCTGTCCAGATATATGGCGCAGTTGTGTTACTTTTATCTTTTTCTTTTACATTAGTTCATCAGTTTTCAGGTGAATGATAAATATTTCTGGGATTACAGTTTTGTTTACATAATGAAGTAAACTTATGAAAAAAGCACCGTCGAAAGACATATACTATATATATATATATATATATATAATATATATATATATATTATATATATATAATATATATATATATATATATATATATATATATATATATATGTGTGTGTGTGTGTGTGTGTGTGTGTGTGTGTGTGTAAGGTCCATAAAACCTCTTATCTTCATATTATACTGATATATTACAGTAAAGGATATATATATTTATATTGTAAGACCCATAAAACCTCTTATCTTCATATTACTGATATATACAGTAAAGGATATATATATACTATATATATATATATATATATATATATATATATATTTATTATATATATATATATATATATATATATATATAATATATATATATATACACACACACACAGGCGACATAACCATAGAAAATAAAACAAACTGCAGATAAAAATAAAATACGTGAATTTGGTCTTTTAAAATCACTTCATTCAACAAAATTCATAAGGTGTAAAAGCCTTAAGTACAACAACATGTGAAACATATTTCTAAAATTTTAGACCTGCAGAAATTACTGTTAGCATGAATAATTCTCATCCGAAGATTACTTCATATTTGAAAAATTCTGTTGCAGTTAAGATTACCATTTGATAAAAAAAAATTATAAGTATAATTACGTAAATGTGTTACTAATTACTTTTCTATTAAATGATTATTACTCCAAGCCTGTACAAATAGTCAAATACAGAAGAAAATCTTTATTACACAACATTTTATAGCATATTTAGAGATAAATTTAAAGAACGTTTTGTCCCTTCCCTTTCGTTTGCCAAATACATCTATTATGGTGTTCATATCTATCCTGCTGGCATAATCTCTTCAATGCAAAGTAGTCCTAATGCTGAGACCCAATCCTGTCCCATATAGATCTAAGGTAAGTCTTGAGTCTTCTCAAGCACGAGAATGACCTCTCTGCCGAACAAGATGTTGCGGGTAAGGTTGCCAGGGTTTTTGCCATCTCACTGAAGTGCGGTAAAGCACACACAGAATTCAAGTAAAGATACCTTATCACTTTATTTGCAGTACTGAAATCCACGTCTTCCAGGTTGTGAAAAATGGCAGTTTCAGCCATTAGGATGTCTTGGTCCACATTGTAGAATTCAGACACTGCCTTGAAATCATCCTTTACTGCGTTCCCTAATATAATTTTTGCCAGGGATGTCAGGATATGTGTATCCCTGCTTGCAAATCTCTCTCTCATTTCAGTGAGAACTCTGTCTAAGGCATCATAGTAAGAAATTCTGGCTCTTTGATGGTCTGTAAAGGAGATGGGTTCTTCAGGAGTTACTACTGAGAGTGCTTGCAGCCTCTTGGATGGTTTCTTTTGGCGCTTTTTAGTTTCTATCTCTTCAATGTCTGATGCAATTTCAATCATGTTAGTTGCAGTTTTTCTGGCTTTTTCCCAAATGAGAGAAAACATATCTTCTTCCCTGTACTTTTTGAGGGTTTCTAGTGTATCATCATAAGTGATCTTTGCAGTCATCACGTCAACATCATGACCCTGCAGGTATCTAGCCAGGGCAGTTGTGTTGGAAAAGATAACTTTTAAAGTCTGCAAGCCAAGGATGAACTGGAACTCAAGCATAGCTTTGACAAGACCCTTTGCATTCACAGAAGTTTTGGCATCTTATTCCTTAGACAACTCTATTAGAGCAAGTAGAATTCTCTCAGGTTGTTGCTCTACAGCTTTCACAGCCTCCCATCTACAGGACCACCGTGTCTCACTTACAGACTTCAATTTGATGTACTTATGGACTGTATGGTGTTGGGTCAATATCTGGCATGTGTACAGAACGGAGAACACTCTCTCGCTTAGGTGTATTAGAGAAGTTGTGGATGGACTGGACAACTCCAAGAGCATTCCTGATGATAGTATTTTCCTGCAATGTATCCTGTAGTGCAAGGTTGAGTAAGTACCCATAACAGTGGACATAGCTGGTCTTGGGTGCAACCTCTTGCACTCTTGTAGCCACACCTTTCTCTTTGCCACTCATGTTAGATGCCACATCATAGCAGTGGCCAACTACATCCTCAATTCTCAGCTCCATTTTGTGAAGTACATCATAGCAGTGGCCAACTACTCCTCCAATTTCTCAGCTCCATTTTGTGAAGTACATCAATACCAGTTGGAAGAGTGCCTTTCTCTTTGCAGACTTTACTTCATGGAAGCCAACGAAGGTTTCTGCTGGCTGACCATTGTGTATATAGCGCAAACACACAGACATTAGCTACTAGTATAACCAGAATGCATAAGAAGTTGCTGACCGTAACATTGACTTATCATTAGAATGTTATTATGTATTCAGTTTCTAATATTACAGTTTCCCTACTGATTACCGTTCTTATTACATTAACCATTATCATGTACTTATTTGTACATCTATATTCATTACTAACTGTGTTGCCTAACTTAATTATCTGGCAATAATGTTATGGAAATAATTGCTTGGTGTAGCCGATGGTTGACAATGAATGATAAAGAATACATAATGTACGATATACGATATCTAACAGAAAACTATAAAAAAATAATCGGCACAACGATTGAACGGGACTTTTCTCCAACCATGGAAATCAGCAATGGATGCATTTCAGCCTGCTGATGGTGAAACTCCTCTCTCTCTCTCTCTCTCTCTCTCTCTCTCTCTCTCTCTTGCAAGCACATATTTTGTTCATAATATTAGCTTCTAACATATTCTATAACTCTCATACATATTACTTAAATATACTCTCAATTGTAATGGTAATTCCCATGCTATTATTTATTATTTGGTTACAAATACAGGTTTATATTTATTTTTATTCTTATGCTTATAAGTAAAAGCTTTCCTGAATACCCAAATATCTCGACCATTAGCCCGACAAGTTATTTTTTTTTACTTTTATTCTTGCTATATATATATATATATATATATATATATATATATATATATATATATATATAATATTATTTATTATTATTTGTTTATATGAATAAAAAATTCCCTCCCCGAATGCTCGAATATCTCGACCGATTTGCCCGAACTTTAGCCGATTCCCTAACCCAGGGTGGCCAATTGCAACCCCACCCCCCAGTCCCCCTCTGGCCACTATGCCACTATGCCTATGTCTATATATATATATATATATATATATATATATATATATATATATATATATATGTGTGTGTGTGTGTGTGTGTGTGTGTGTGTGTGTGTGTGTGTAACAGTCCGCGGTCCACCACTTACAATGGTACTAGGACGGCGATCAGTTGTATGTCTATTCTTGCGACTGTGATACGCAAAGCATTGTGGTTCATTTTCCCTTTCTCGTCGAAGTGACATCAAGTAGATTTGTTCTTCTTCAGAATTGGGGAGATGACTCAAACTTCCTGAGTTAACTGCTTAACAACTTTATTTAACTCCATCACAGGAGTATAGGAAAGGTTGGTCAGATGACCGCACTGTTTGAGAAGTATGAGAGAACTAACCTTTTCAAGAGAGTCGCATCGATAGCTGACAATAGCTATCTCAGCATATTACAAAAAAATGATACATTCATATGACTCGGAAGTCATGTGTTTTCCTTTACAGGTGATAGGTCACCAAACTTCCCATGGAAGGTGTTGTGACCTGTTTACAAGACAATTGTTGATACAGATAAAATGCAAACCAGGCCACTGCAAGCATTGCATGGCATGGTCTAGTTTTACGTCCTGTTATGGCTATTGGATCACCTCTCCTAACTCGCCAATGACCCCTTGGTTCATCGGTTTATTTACAGATATGGAAAATATCTGTATTAAAATAATGTATGCATTACATATATATGACGGTTGATTACACCGGAATGATGTTTACATAACGCATAAGAAATTATTTTAAAACGGCCTATAAATAGAAATTCCAGAGTTAGCCAGCCAGCCAATGAAGAGCCTGGACAGGGATCTTCTTTCTGTTCTTGAGGAATATTATAAATTTAAAAGAAGACGAAAAAATTATCATTGGACCTACAATGTGAAGAATTATACTAAAATATTTGAAATACCTGCTGCGTGACCCCGACCGCCCACTGATTGGAGGGAAAGTTGATGTAGTATAAATTGTCAGATACTATATCGATGACTGGCAAAAGGGTCGATTTAAAGAATAAAAGGTCTTAGATTTCGGTAAAATAACACAGAGGAAAAGGAAACGAAAATCTGCAAACAGAAAACAAGAAAACAAACTTTCTACGGATATAAATAAAGCATTTCCCCTTATACCGTTTCTCTTTTGGTATTAGGTAAAGAGTGACACACATATGCATGTCCTCACGAATAGAAGAAGAAATATTAATTTAGTTAACTATGAACCTTAAAAATTTTGACGAGCCGATGTTGCATGTATTTTCTTTTAGTTTTCCATAATCGATAATAAGCGTTTTCTTCATTGGGCTACTAACACCCTCCCATTGAAAACGGTAAAATCACAAGCATTACTATAACATAGTATACCCATTTGTTAAAAGATTTTAAGTATAACAGAGAATATTCAACGCATAAAGCGAGAAAAATCCGAGGATATAAAATCCTCAAATTAAGTATCACGGCCTCTGTGCCGATCTGGAGAGTCAGAGCTGCGCTGGCATAAGGCCACCCAAATGAATACTTACTAGATAGTGACCCGCAAGGTTTTTTTGTTTTTGTTAAACCCGTTGAGAATGAACGTAAAAAGATAAACAAAAGACTGTAAATATCATAAAGTTACGAAGCCTGAAAATCCTTGGGGTCACTATCTAGGAAAAACTCACCTAAACGTATTTATTACCTTAAAAAGCCTGTCACGTTTCTGTTGAGAGAGAACGTTCTGAAAACCGATTAATTCGAGATGACATAGCCTCTGAGGCAAACGATGAATCATTATACTACATCCCCATTGAGAAAAAGAGAATTAACCAATATGAATAAAACCCAGTTCGAATACCAGGCAATGAATGAACACTACGGGCACTTTTCCTTTTATACAGCTATATGCATAAGACTGTCTAAGAAGTGGTAGGTAACTGACGGTCAGTCAAATGTGGTGTGACAAAGCAACAAGAAGAGCACGAAACTTGCTGCAATATCCCATAATACAGTATTAGAATCCAAAGTCAAAGCATAGCGAAGACACAAAAGAATCTGTAGGCTTATATGATATATATATATATATATATATATATATATATTATATATTATATATATAGTATTATATATATATATATATTATATATAATATATATATTATATATATATATATATTATATATATATATATACACAGGGTGGTTTCGAAATTAGAGGGCCCCCCCCTCTAGAGCATAAACTCAAACTGATATGCACAAAAACAAAAGTAATTCAGTACAAGTATTTATTTAAGTTTCTCTCTGAGTCTTTAATATTTTGTGTGGCCTCCATCTGCCTGTACCATAGCCTGCATTCTTGAGGGGTATGATTTCAGCAAATCACAAAAAAGCACAGACTCAAACTCCATTTCCCTGAGCACTTCAGTCACCACTCTTCGCAGGTCGTCGAGGCTTGGTATACCATCATAGTTCACTTCAACACGATCCTTTAAGATACTACCAATGTTTTAACACACAATAAGGTCAGGGGAGCTACCTGGAAATTCACTTTACGAGAAGAAATCGATACCACTGTTTCGAAGCAGCTCCTGTGTCTGAAGTGCCTTATCCTGCAAAAATGTGACTTCTTCAAGAGATAACGCGTTTTCAGGATCTTTGAGGAAAGGAAATACTCCACCAGTAAGCACAGTTTCTCTGAGTACTCACCATTCCATGACTCCTTTTTCTTTGATGATCCACATTAACTGTTTGGCTGTGGAACAGAGAAAAATTCCCAAACATTCACGAAATTTCACAACTTGGCATTAGTGCATGTCATCACTGTTATCATCCAACTTTGTAGCCCAAATGATGTCATTTTTATGATTTGGCTTCCTGACTGTGTAAATGAAGAATTCAAATACTGATCGGCAACAATGGAGAAGTCAGCTTCATCCCAATCTTTAAGAAATTAACCACAAAACCATGCACGGTCTTCTCTCTGTTGCTGAGCGATGCTGGGCTTGCTGATAACATGAAATGGCTTGATACCAGATTTTTTCAACTAACGATATATACCACTATAACTTCTCTTCTTTCCCCTTTTTGTTTCTAGTTCAAGCGCCAATTTACGTAAAGACTTCCTTGGTCTACCCACTGCCTCAGCTATGATGTCTCTTGACTCCTGAGAAAGGACTTCAGACCTTCCAAGATTCTCACTCTTTTCGCGATGAAAGTCATATGGATTTTTGTTCCAGTTTCTTTTAACAAAGGATTCATCTCTTTTAATGTATTTAGCTATCCAGGAACGTGAAATGAAGGATGTGCCAGCATCGCTGGCCTCTCTGAAGGTTATAGCCCTGATTCAGTCTATCCATCTGATTTCCTCCAAGTCGTTAGCCATGGCTGTATCTAACTCCATCACTCAGTCTGAAAATACAAGAAATGTAAAATGAAAAATAGTTCAATAGAAACTTAAGATAATGTACTTGGAGATAGGCTATAGCAGAAAACTTCACAACTTTCCATTTGTTCTGTGGGGGGGAGGGGGCTCTAATTTCGAAACACTCGGTAATATATATATATATATATATATATCTAATATCTATATATATATATATATATATATATATATATATATATATATATATGTGTGTGTGTGTGTGTGTGTGTGTGTGTGTGTGTGTGTGTGTGTGTGTGTGTGTGCGTGTGTGTGTGTGTAAATTCCACAATGATTTAATTGATTGGAAGCCAGAAAAGTCTATGTCCTATGGGTAATTCCATATGGAAGTAAGCATACTGTAACTGAAACTACTATTAAATTATCTTCACTATAATAATAATAACTGATGAATACGGGTTGTTTCAAAAACTCAATTTTGTTAGATAATTTTGTATTTTCCTCTGTCAATATATTTGAATACTTGAAAGACAACATTCGGTCTCTGGCATCCTGCGCTGTTTCTCTCTCTCTCTCTGTATATATAATTCACAACCTTCTTTCAACTTCCACCAATAATTTACTGTAATTCGTAAATATGATATATGAATATTCCATCTCTCTCTTTCCTATAAAGCTGAAACCTTTATTTCAACTTTCACACACAGTTTAATCTGATATGTGCTGTTGAGTTATCAGTTATTTCTACCTCTCTCACTTCTCATTGTCAATACTTCCATTTCAATTTTTTGCGAGAAATTTTATGAGCTATTCGTTACTGTCTTGTGGATAGTTTACCTCTCTCTCATCGATCATAACGCCTATATTCTAATACTTCTCCAACAGCTAAACTAGGACTCTCTCTCTCCCTCTCTCTCTCTCTCTCTGCCGTTCTACCAAGCCGATCCTCCGCCGAGTTTCGCCAGCAGTTAATACTGCATTACTGAGCCACTACGCTTGGCAATTTGGCGCTCGATTCGGCAGTAAAGGAGTAAAGAAGTCCCTATAATATTTGGATTGCGATTCACACACGGACACTGGCGCACAAAAATCGGAGATGGCGGCATATTCTCTCCCTCTGGCGACCGGATCAGGGCAAGACTTAATTGCGGCCATCACAGAGCAAATGGCGTAATTTGCTTTTAATTACACTCGCTTACATAAAATCCACGGGGGGCTGAATTGGGAGGGAGCGCAAGGAGATACGCCATTGAAGAAAAAGTCACTGTCTTAAGCAGGGTTTGTTGTTGTTATTATTATTATACCATTATTATTACTTAAAAGGCAAATGCACGTGCATTTATAAGTCAAAGAGAATATAAAACAGCAACGCAAGTTTCTACAAACTATTCTTTCTAAAAAAAAAGTAAAAGAATCGAAGTATGTTAAAGATGACGCACTTAAACAGCCGGCAAAATAGCAAGTATCATTGAAGAACATTAGGCGCTTATACATGACTGAAATTATGTTATAAAGAAGCATGCTGCAGATAACGGACTTCAGCCTAACATAAATATATATATATGTGTATATATATATATATATATATTATATATTATATATATATATATATATATATATATATATATAAATAAATAAAATCTAATAACAATATCTAACTTTGCACATAACTGACTTTATTTCTTTTTTCATGCAGATTTTGTGTGCTTACGTGCGTATGTCTTAATATGTGGAGTTGTCAGTGCAAATTTGAGAGAAATACGAATGGTCTCTGATTTCCTTTTAGGTAGAGATCCAGTCGTTTCTTTCTCATTGACTGCTCAGAGCCTCTTCTCACCTTCCTTTTGAATACGGGGGGCGGGGGGAAGCTCCTCTGTGTATGTATGTATATTTATACCATACATGGTGTGTGTGTATATACACTAGTTTTGTCAACCTGTAGGGAGGGCTCTACTGAAGAAGGCAACCCGGTACGATAAAATAACGAATTATATATAAGATAAATAACTGGGAAAACAAATGAAATACAACAGTTTGCAAGTGTGTCTAAAGTTATTCAGATCTTCGGAGAAAAAAATTCTTGGTCTCCAACGCTTCAACTACGTGATCAAGAGGATCGTACAATAATTTTACCCACAGAAGGAAGGCAAGGTTTTTATCATTAATCGCAAATCTAGTACTACGTGGGAAGATACGAATGCAAAAAACGAAAGCGCCTCATTGGCGTGGTTGGTCTGGTCTTTGCCTGTCACCTCGGTGGCCGCGCGTTCGATTCTCGGTCAATCCACTGAGGGGTGAGAGCTGTGTGTTTCTGGTGATAGAAGTTCACTCTCGACGTGGTTCGGAAGTCACGTAAAGCCGTTGGTCCCGTTGCAGAATAACCACTGGTTCCATGCAACGTAAAAACACCATACAAACAATGATCGTTATTATGAATAAGGGTGATACAGTTTGCACAAGAACCAACTGAAAGACAGACCATAGATAAATAGTTAATAGTAAGAGCTGGAATAGGAAATATGATGCAACTAAGGGTTTCACCCAACGGAATACAATGAGAGTCAGCTGCTGAAGACCAAACTGGGGAACATTATTCGAAACGTGGCAGAATAAAAAGACAAGAAAAACCCTGAAATATACTGATAGGGGTGTTGCTTTCCACGGAGATGTCGACGCTTGATAAGATTCTCCAAGATGTTAAAGAAAATCTATCAACACTGGGCGTCCAGTCCATTATAATCTGAAAGACTTGATGTCGATAATACAGCCAATGGAAGGAGTCAGCACTGGAGCCATTACAGATGGTCACAATTAATTCTAGGAAATATATAAATATATATATATATAAAAACTGAATATACATACATACAATATAGTATATAATATATATATATATATATATATATATATATATATATATATATATATATATATATATAT
>NC_087211.1:40570523-40645523 GCF_015104395.2 Macrobrachium nipponense
AAAAACAGAATTGACTCTGGCTTAAGGGTACACGTCAGTTGAGACTCGTGGACATTTTCTCTACAAACAGACTTGGACAAACTTCCCGTATGGCAAAGTTTATTGTTTATTTACTCTAAAACACAGGGATGAACAGATGAACACATGCACGAAACAACTTGATAAACTTTTTTTTTGTTTTTGCGCGCGCGCGTCAGTGAATGCATAGTCGTGGCGCACCTGAAGCAAGGAAGTGAAAATAAAATGGAAAAAGACCTGGGACAAATGGAAGAAGGGAAGTAGAGATGAAAAATGCAAATGAGCAGGAGAATGAATGATATTTATCGGGCAGTATTGCGTCAAGGTAACGGTGCATTCCTGACAGAGCTACGAAGGAGGAAGACTGTGCTTGCATTATTCATTAGAATCTAACCCAAAAAGGGGTTTTTGAGTATTGGACGGACATGTTTATGGGTGCTTATGTAAAACAGGCTCGAGAATCCAAGTTGTAGTGTTCCTCTCGCTTTCTTTCGTTTTTTTTTTTTTTTTTTTTTTTTTTTTTTTTTTTGTCCAACTCCGAACAGTGGCATCGATTAAGTGTCAAGGTCTTTCAGGGTCCTGGGTTTCCTTGCATGAGGGTACATTTTGCAGCAGTTTTACTTGGTAGCTAAACTTTGAGCTTTCTTTGACTTTAGCACCATAGAAGAATGGAGGTATGTTGTTTTTTGTTTATATAATGAAATCCAGAGACATAGGGATGTGTATCATCTGTTGGTTGTCACGCGCTTTCGCGGAAATCTGCTGAGGAACATCAGTGTCAGTTCGTTTTAAAAGTCATTCGGCTTCATGCCGTGTGGGGAACATCAAAATATACCTCTGTATATCTCCCACCATTCCTTCAGTCAAGATTTCAGTGAGATGGTAAGGCGCTAACTTCAAACTCTTATTAATACCGCTCTACTCTTACGGAGTCTGGGGTTAAAAAATGGCATCGAAAGAAGGGGTATTGATAAGCGAACGAAGGTACCAAAGCTCCACACTAGTTACTGCCGCATCCAGTTCAACAAAATCACCAAATGCATTACTGTCGAACTGTAGCGCTGTTGCGACAGGAGATTTCTATCTAACCATCATGAAGTTTACACAATCATCATCAACTTACAACTCTGGGTCTTTGAACCTTGCACGTTTCACAGCTGTTTTTTCAAATGCAGTTTTCCTTCCCTTCTTCATACCATATCTTGTTTTATAGTCTTACTTCTTTCCCGAGGAAGGTCTACCGGTCCTTTCGTGGTTAAAACAATCAATTTTCCTTCCCCCCTTTTATTCAGATTTTTGTAAAAGAAAACTATTGCGATGGCTTTGTCTGTCCGCCCTCAGATCTTCAAAACTACTGAGGCTCAAGGGCTGCAAATTGGCGTGTTGATCATCCACCCTCCAATCATCAAACATACCAAATTGCAGCCCTCTAGCCTCAGCAGTTGTCATTTTACTTATGGTTAAAGTTAGACATGCTTGTGCGTCTGGCACCGCTATATATGCCAACAACACAGATTACCACCTGGCCATGTCTGACAGTTTTATGGGGTCAGCTGAGTTTCATGGACCGTGGTTGAGAGTTTCATACAGAATTATATGCTGTACAGAAAACTCGATTGCGCCGGAGAACCTTTGGGGAAATTTTTACTTTTCCTCTTTTAATCTGCGTATTGGCCCCCTCCCCCACCCGTCTCTCTCTCTCTCTCTCTCTCTCTCTCTCTCTCTCTCTCTCTACGTCATTCAGTACGATTCAGTTAATCAATTTCATCCACTTTCTGGAACTTCAATCATATGACTGCAAATGAAATCCTCTTGCATCGCTATCCCGATGGTCCTGGAACAACCACCCATCCTCATCTCACCCAGAACTTCCTTAAATTCACCTCAACAAAAAAGGCAGTATTTCAAGCAGCCATTTCTCCTCGTTTCTTCTCCTGCAATTATATGATGTCTTATCCTTTGCAGGTTGATTCTCTCTCTCTCTCTCTCTCTCTCTCACAATTATGTGTTGATCTTATACCTTTTACAGCATCACCACATAACTGTTCATATCACTTAATTTTTTACTTTCTCTCTCTCTCTCTCTCTCTCTCTCTCTCTCTCTCTCTCACCTGCTCCATCTATAACGTATAACAAAGTATCTCTCGTCTCTCTCTCTCTCTCTCTCTCCTGCTTACCTTACGTATAATAAAGTATCATTATATTCGTCTTCCCTCTCATTATCTACTTCATACTTCTAGTAAAATAGTTCCCCGGCTCTCAAGTTATGGGGAATAGAGTCTAAAATTGTTCAACTTATTTCTGCGACAAATTTCTCGTGCAACAGCGAAGAAAAACGAACACCCCTCTGGTTGTAAGTGATTGCGAGATGATTTGATCACAGATATCAGGACAAGCTACAAGCAAGCAAGTTTACGCAGTACATGCACGGCGGTTAAAGACTGCAGTCATATTGAAAGTCCAGTTACCTAACACCTTCTTGTCCAGACATCGCAGCAGCTGCTCAACAGGTTTCCGTTTTCATAGAGGTTCCATTATAGGAAGGTAACTGACCAATTGATTCAAAAGGACAAAGAGCGGCGTCAGAAAAACAATGGTCAGGGCCTTGACGGTCGAATATCAAATTCAAGTTGACTCTGTATCACGCATCGCGCAGACTGGTATAGCGTTACATAACAGCCTTTAATGTGGCCCGCGTCATTCCGGTTCATGTGATTTGTCCGTCTCATGGAGCCTCCTCCCGTCTCTTTGTTCTCGTCGCTTATTTCCTTTTCGTGAAATAGGATTCTCGGCCGCTGTCAGGATATCTTCAGGATTTAACAGTCAAGAGGAAATTGCAGGTCGACGCAGGAAGAAGAAGAAGAAGAAGAAAAAAAAAAAAAAGGCTGAAGAATTCGTGACTGTGAAATCTTTGTTGAACGGTGGGAACTCAGTAGGACGACTGGTTGAATGGTAAGGATTGTTTACATACATACACACAAATATATATACGAGTATATATATATATATAGTATATAATATATATATATATTTATATATATATATATATATATATATAAATATATCGAGCTACAATGTCCTTTAATATCTAATTCGCTCTACCTCGGAATTAATATATTTTCATATATGCTTAACCGAAGGGTAATTTTTTCTCGATAATAGATTTGCCTGGACCCGGGCGCGAACCCATGGAGCCTTTCAAATCCAGGAACGTCAGTGAAGCTTTTTACCTACTACACCACCGCAAGAGGCTAATTGTATAATCAGTATATGCGTGCTCCGTGCCATTGAGACAGAGAGAGAGAGAGAGAGAGAGAGAGAGAGAGAGAGAGGAATTTTTTTACAATTTTTTTTTTTTTTTACAATGTCTCGCAGCCTTTAACAGAGGGCAGTTTTGGAGCAAAAGCGAAAGAGAATATATAAAAATGACTCCCTTCATCCAAGAGGACATCAGTGAGAGAAGTAGATTACGGAAAGCAGGGAAACTAAGAAGAAAACAACGACGAAAAAAAGAAGAAGACATCAGACAACGACCAGAAAGTGATCAATATTCAAAGAGGAAGATAAATCAGAGCCGAAGCAAAGAAAGTAGTTACGACAGATCAAGAAAAAGGAGGAAAATCTACAACTACAAAACAGAAGAGAAAGACGTACAACAAAAAGAGAAGAATCTACAGAAGAACACGCTGAGTTGGAAGGAGATAAAGAAAAAAAAGGGGAAATGTATAAAGACGATAAAAGGAGGTAAAACAACAAAAGGACGAGATTTGATAAATGGAGGCTTGAGAGAAGAATAATCCATTTACGAAAAAAATCGATTCAAGCGGCTGCTGGGAAAGCTTCTCCGTCGAATGCAGAAACAGCGAAGACAAAGAAGATTTTTCTCTCATTTCCTTTATATGAATCAAATCCAAAAGATGCGAAGTTTTTAAAAACTGTCCTTTGGCAGAAAGGGATAAAAAGAGAGAGAGAGAGAGAGAGAGAGAGAGAGAGAGAGAGAGAGAGAGAGAGAGAGAGAGAGTTTTCTTGCGTAAAAACCAGCACAAAAGGCTGAAGTGAAAGAGACGAAGGGAAAGAGATAAAAGTCTGATCAAGCTGTAATTCTTACTCTTCAGTAAAACAATAAAAAACGAGATTTTATGCAACCAAAGTCTGAGAGAGGAAAAGATCGAGTCTTCAAAAGTTTCAGTTCTTGTTTTATAACATAAAACATATTTCTAATAAACTGATCTAAACAAAAGGGAAATTTTTTTTTTAATTCTACGCGCGCGCGCGCACCACTCACACACACATAAGTATACATATGTATACATACATATAAGGAAAAAATATTGATTACAAAAACAAGTGAAATACTTTAGGATTACGCAAGAAAGTCCCCAACACGTTTATATAAAAACTTCATGCACGAGAGAGAGAGAGAGAGAGAGAGAGAGAGGATACTACGTCGTAGTTTCTCGGTGTCACGTTGTGCTTTGTCACACGTGATTCCTAACTATCTGCATCATCGTGGGACGAAGGTGCAACGGAGCGGCCTCTTTTCTGCGGACAGCCTTTATATTCAGAAAGGTTTTTGAACGATGGCGGGGCGTACGTGCATGCAGGAACGTAGGTATACTGAGTACACGCGTACAATTATATATATATAGTATATATATATTATATATATATATATATATATATATATGCGTGTGTGTGTATAAAAAAGTTTCGTGGTGGTAAACTTTCAATCCGATCTAAATGCGCAATGGTTTTGTTTGTTATATTTGAAACAAATTAAAAAAGTTATAATTTTCATGCTTACAATATTTTTCGCAATATATAGGAATAACTTCCAATACAATATTTTTCCGCAGGCAACACAGGACCTATCACTCGTTCTAGAATTGAAGCGGTGTCCAGCAAGCGTGACTTTTACAGCAACTTTTGCCGACCATCGCCAAACTGTGTACCGAGTAGCCAATATCTAATTTAATATTGCCTCAAAATTGAATAATGCACCTTTTGAGTAATATCGCATAAGCAGGGACATGGATGGCTTCGAATTTGCAACCAACAATGCCTTCTTGGCACAAAGTTCGACGGCAAGATGTTACAAGGTGCCAGAAACATCAACACTGACCAATTGGCACCACGTTTGCAGGGTTGAAAAACTGACAGAAACCGGCTAAATGGTTCAAAATTTGGCAGAAAGATGCTTAATTTATCAGAAACATCGATACTGGTTAACAGGCGAGTATTTTTGAGCCAAGTTGCAAGCAAAGGGGCCAAAAAAAAAAAAAAAAAAAAAACGCCAATACTAGATAATTGGCACCTAGTTTGCTAGAAAGTTACTGAAAAGCTCCCAGAAACTGGCTACTTGGTTCAAAGTTTGGCAGCAAATTACTTCAGGTGTAAAAAACATCAAAATGGGTACTCTGCACAAAATTTGGAGGCAAGATGATAAAGGTAGGTACCACAAACATCAATACTTGTCAATTGGCAAAAAGATACAAAAAAGGTACCAGAAGCATCAATAACGGATAATAATCATGCACTTCAATAAAGATTAACAAACACCTCGCATATGTAGATAATGTTCACTGAAGGACAATAAAAAATAACATAAATATAATTGCATAAACTGGGTGAACTATTGTACATTTACCATTGACCTAAATAAAACGCAGCTTCTTTCGGGAAAAATATAAAACGCAGTATCTTTGCGGAATAAAAAAAACACAGTATATCTTTACGGAAAAATATAAAACGCACTGTCTATGCAAAAAATATAAAAAGCATTATCTTTGCGGAAAAATATAAAAAGCATTATCTTTGCGGAAAAATATAAAAAGCATTATCTTTGCGGAAAAATATAAAAAGCATTATCTTTGCGGAAAAATATAAAACGCATTATTCTTTCGCGAAAAATATAAAACGCACTGTCTATGCAAAAATATAAAACGCATTATCTTTACGGAAAAATATAAAACGCATTATCTTTCGCGAAAAATATAAAACGCAGTATCTTTCTGGGAAAATATAAAACGCAGTATCTTTACGGAAAAAAAACAGTATCTTTACGGGAAAAGAGAAAACATAGTATCTTTACGGAAAAATATAAAACGCAAAATCTTTACGGAAAAATATAAAACCCAATATCATTAGGGAAAAATATAAAACGCAGTATCTTTATGTAAAAATATAAAACACATTGCTTATGTAAAAATATAAAATGCATTATCTTCACGGAAAAATATAAAACATAGTATCTTTATGGAAAAATATAAAACGCTATATCTTTATGGAAAAATATAATACGCTATATCTTTATGGAAAAATATAAAATGCTATATCTTTATGAAAAAATATAAAACGCTATATCTCTATGGAAAAATATAAAATGCTATATCTTTATGGAAAAAATATAAAACGTAGTATCCTTACGGAAAAATATAAAATGCAGTATCATTAGATAGAAATATAAAACGCAAAGGATCTTCAGGCAAAAATAAAAAACGCAGTATCTAAAAGAAAAATAATTATACTCATTACGGCAACAAAAAATTTCGCCTTGCATTCATATAACTTTTCAAATCTGTGTGTGTGAGAGAGAGAGAGAGAGAGAGAGAGAGAGAGAGAGAGAGAGAGAGAGATCGAACTCCACCAACGAAGGTTCGCTTCTCTCTCTCCGTCCTCTCTGGGTGTAAAAGCAAATGGCACTACTCTGAAGTCACGTTGATCCGCGCGCTCGACCCGCATCATAACGTGGTGTTTCTCACATGCCTTCGCTCGGAAGTTCTTCGGAATAAAATCGATAGTGCGTTGATCGCTGTTATGGGAAACCTTCAGGCGGTCTTAAAAAAAAAAAAAAAAAAAAAAAAAAATCGTATCCTACTGATCAATAGATCGTGAATCACTGAACGGTTATGATTATAAAAGTAACTGATAACAACGGCATACATAAATACACATACGTATATATATGTATATGTGTATAGATTCGCAATCTATTAATAAGTTGGATAGGGTATTATACATACTTATATATATATACATAATATATGTATATCATCTACATCTACATGTTATATATATACGTATACATACGCAGATACACACACGCACAGACATTATAGATAGTTTTATCGTTTTCTCAACAAATCTTTTTAAGGATGAGGTAGCTGGCCCCACGAACATTCTCGTGACCCCTAGCAAAAGCTGGTACCCTTCGGTTGCGGGAATCATAAACCAGAGTAGTAACTTCTCGGCCAGGGGGTCCAATGCCCCAATCCATGGCTCACAACCTGACCAGGTCCGAGCTCGGGATCAGCGGAGGGCAAATCGTAGGCGATAACCACTATAATAGGCTAACACCACGGTCCTAGACACATCTGGACCGTGGCTAACACCAACCCGCCAACCTGCGCTTCCCGTAGGGAGGTAGTGCTGTCAATGCAACTCACGCAGCGCACTGCAGGCATTACTGAAGGTTATTTGAAGCGACCCTTCTGCCCCGAGCTGCAACCCCTTTTATCCCTTTCACTGTGCCTCCATTCATATTCTTTTTCTTGCTTCTTACTGTCCACCCTCTCCTAACATTTGTTTCACAGTGCAACTACAAGGTTTCCTCCTCTTACACCTTTCAAACCTTTTTACTATCAGTTTCTCTTCCAGCACTGAATAACCTCATAGGTCCCAGGGTTTAGCCTCTGGCCTAAGCTCTATATTCCACTCCACTGCATATTCCAACCTGCCCCCACATATACAATGATATAAACTGTCTTGTGACTCTGTTTCCCAACATCAAGTCATACCCTTGAAACAGCTGGGATTCGGCCAGACGATCAGAACGAACCTCTGGCCCAAATCCACATAGAATCCACTGTGCCTCTGTTGACATAAGCAACAAATGATGATCCGCGGAGTTTGCAGATTGTTGTGGGTCGCAACTAGAATGGAGAAAATGGGGCTTGCAGCTTCGCTTGAGAAAGACCTGATCAAATCCAAATGGTTGACACCTTCCAAGTCCACCTATCAGAGATTAAAATGTGAATGTTCAAAATATTTAGGGGGACGGGGTCAATGTACATCTGAGGAAGTGTCCCTTTAAAAAAGATGGCATATTGAATATAAGCTTTACCATATAATATATATATTATATATATATATATATATATATATATATATATATAAGAAAGCCATCCTAACTATAGAACCAAGTGACGAAGGTTTTTCTGGAAGTTTTCCAAAAAGGTCCCATTCCATCTCCAACCTCAATGAGTGTCAGAAGTGTTGTGACGTGATTCATTCCAAAATATTCAAAGAATACTGTTTTCGAGCTGTGTACCATCTGTTAGTGGCTGAACGCTCTTTTCCTGGTCTCTCTAAGACACAATAGATAAAAACAGCCTGGCTTGCTATGCGTCGTACCAATCATAATGTGGAAACATGCCTTGGTGCAATAACTCAGACTTTTGTTTAAAAATAAATCTACTTTGCAGCTGTATACTCTGTATTTGGGTTAGGCATTCCACTCTACCGAGAATAATTATGTGATGCCAAGTGACATACATTCTTGAATGGTACATTAATTTTACCCGATTTCCTAGTGTACGTTTTAAGACACTATAATTCATAATAAGTAACTTTTTCTTTATTTTGTGAATAATTTAATTTCTAGCGTTCCAAAGTTTCCAACTCCTGTACCCGGATATATTTCCTTTTCCGTCGTCTTTAGATGTTTGACAGCATATTATTAATACAGAGTATACAGCTATTTGTATCAATTTCTTTTATTACCTAATTTGAGCTCTGAAACTAATTAGACTGTTATTGAAATGAAAGGTGACATCGAATATATCCTTTTAGTTATCGTGAAGCTGTTCTCCTGTCGTAAAATAACGAAGAGGTGTAACACTGTATCGTTGAAGTTAGTACAAATCGGAAAGAATGCCAAAACCTCGCTTTGAAAAGGCAAATAGTAATCATGGACCCATTTTTGGAATAATTGGCACCCCCCCCTTTTTTGTAGTAGTTCTGTACATGTTGGCACACTTCAACACTTCAATTCTTAGGACACTTCAACATCTTATCTTAAATGCCTTGCTTCCAACATTGGTGATACATCTCGGCTCAGTTTACATTCGTGTGATACTTAAACGAATGTGATACCCAAATGACAGAAAACAGAAATCACTTGATGAATGAAGATTTCCAAAAGAAAAGCCTAAGGTTACAGCACAAGAAGATTCCTATGACGTAGGGTAGAGCAGTCTTTAAAACAAATCTCTCATACTCTTCATTGTATTGTACTATATCATGTTCCGCTTAAACCTGGAAAATCTTTCGTGGTATTTTGGCCAAAATACTAAATAGCGTTTGGAATGTTTACACTGATTACTTTAGTAATTCATTTAAATGTCAATCATAACAGTTTAATGCTGTGATTAGACATTATATATAGAGTACTGGCCAGTTTTAACGGTAATCTGATGTCATTAAATATCAGTGATGGGTAGTATTCAAAGATTTCACAGTCAATCTTTTCGACTTAAATTTACGTTTATGTTATTTGTCTTTATATATTTTAAGTTTTCTAGTTCTCATTCTCATGCCAAATTTTAAAAAACTTCTTTTCAACAATGTCCCTACTGCATTTCACAGCCGAAGAAAGAAAGCAACCAACAAGAACTGAATCAACAGTAACTTTCTCAAGGACAAAAACCAAAGATATCAAAGGTCCAAAACTCTAGTCGAGGAACGACACACAGTAATGTCAACAATACTGTACTCTGAATGACGCAGTAATCCGCCAACGTTCACGTGATTTTTGTCACGCTCTGAAACGAACTCTGACTGGCTATTTTCTACGAGGATCTCGTCGCACCTCGTTTTCTTTGCCAATTTCAGGACAGACTACACATTTTCAAGACAGCCATGTAATTGGGACATATATGCTGAAAAGTATCATTAGATTTTTTTTCTGGATCGTTCACCTTGCAGTAATATTTATGGATGCGGTTGCTAGCACCCTTCCCTTGAGTAAGGTTGACGGCGACCCACCACACTCAACTATCAGGAGTATACTGCACCGCTTAATACTACAGAGGCATATGGAAGAACGTGCCTTGCCCGTTGCACTAATCACCGGCATTTTCTTCCGTCTGGAACTGAAACCAGGCATTCTTGCTAATGATTCGTGTCACGCACGGTAGACCGTGTATCAAAATTTCGTTTTAAACAGGATCACTTAAAGAACTATAAAATAAGCTGTATCTTTACTGAGTCGACTACTTGCCTTCTATATTCGCCCGTTTCTCGAACATCGCACTACGACGCAAGAAGAAGAAGAAGAAAAAAAAACTATAACGACGCCAACGCTGGAACACCAGAAGTGGCGTTTTAAACTACGGCTGAAAAAAAAAACCACCGTTCAGCTATGGGAATTCTGTATTTGGGAAAAACATTCCATCCCAAAAGAGACGGAACGGACGGGAAAATATTTACTGTGTCTAAAAAAGTGGGGGGAAAAATCCAAGCAAGCGCCCTCCCCCCTTCCCTAAACTCTCCTTCCCCTCTACTATAAGCTAAGCGAGGAAAGAGATGCTACGTACTATACAGGAAAGGGGAAAAAAATATTATATGATCCGGGGACGGATTCTTTCCTTAGGTCGAAAACAGAAGCCCAGTGGGGAGGGGGGAGGGGGGAAGGAGAAGGAAGATAGGAAGGAGATCGATGGAGAGGGGAGATAAGGGTTGGAGTGGAGGGAAATAAGGAGGGGGATGGGAAGTAGAGGGGATATGAGGGCGAAAAGGGGAACATGCAGGATACAGGTAGAGGGTAGGGGATGAGAAAGGGGAGGGTGGAGGAGCGGAGGAAGAAAGGGAGGGAAGCAGAGAGGAGGAGCCGTAGGAGAGGTAGAATGGCTGAAAACGAGCGATGAAACATAATTGCTTGAACGAATTAATTACCTCTTGCGGGGTTTTTCTCTCGTCTCGTTTTTTAGTCCTTGTTTTTACGCCGGTCCCCCTTTTAAACTGCTGGTCCCTCACCTAACCTTATTGCAAGCTTAATTTGCCATAAAAGAACTGTTTTCGAGTGAAAGTCTCGAGATGTATGGGAAGGGAGAGATAAAAGGTTGCTGTAAAACGGAGATGAGGTTTCACAGAGAGAGAGAGAGAGAGAGAGAGAGAATTTATGTGAATAAACTTGACAGAATACGTTAGTTGGACGCGGCACCGTATCGACAAAGAAAAGAAATAAAATGAAGGCATAAATCGTTGGGTTCATTTACCACTCAATGTATAGCTTCCTTTCAGAGAGAAGTATTTACGACTACTACCCGATAAATAAGTCTTCAAAATCACGTTTGGACAGAACCAAATCGGATACACTTTAATAAAGAGCAAGGGAATAATGTTGAAGAATCATACGAGAACACTTTAAACTATTTGAAAATGAAACGCTTCAAAAAGTGTGAACAATTAAAAAAAGGCTGAATTTGTACCCCCAAAAAAATTAAGATGAAAAATTGCACGTTATTTGTTAAAACGTGTAACGCGAATGTATGTAATTTGAACAACTGGTAAAAATAACAACTAAAGAAATAGTAAAACTACCGAATTGATTTTTGAATAATATGTAAGTCAGTGGACATTGGTCAAAAATAGTTTTTAAAAGCAATCAATGGGAAGCATTCGCTCAAGACCGAAAAAATCGCAGTGTGAAGGAAAGCAGCACCGAAAGCTAGACAACATCCACTGTCATAAGCAATGCGAATGCTTCAATGAAACAGAAAACGAAGCAGAATCCGGCACAAATGGCCAAGATCTCCGAGGCTCTCTGTTGCAACTGGACCTCGTTTTTCTCAACGTCGTTCGCACAAGACCATTAAGCTCAGTTGCAAATTTCAGTAATGGCTGCAGACTGCAGCCTATAAAAATAGGCCCGAACATGACTGTTTCCCCTCTTGTATCCGAACAATTTGAATAATATTTTTCACGTTATACCCAGACGATTTTCCAATTATCCTACAACAAATTATCAGTAAATATGCGTGAATCAATTGACTAAAAAAAATAACAGCTTAGATTTTTGAGATATATACTTAACTCAAATCCATGTCTAGTAAAAACCAAGAGCAAATTATTCAAAGATTTTCCAAATACTTTACAGCAAATCGTGGCCGAACTTGGTGGAGCAATTGGTAATAAATGAAAGAGTATCTGATTTGATTTTGGGTCAAAGCAATATGGAATATTTGTCTCATCCACAGTAAAACAACGCATTGTGGGTTAGATGAGACGAGGAATATGCCACTTAATACCACGACCGAATGAAAATTTTTAGGACAGATGTTTACAAATGCACCTTTCAACATATATTTCCATGTATATATGACTATATATATGTATATATAATATGATATATATATCCATGACATATATAATATTTATGTATACCAATATATATATATATAATATACCATACATATATATATATATATATACAAAGTATATATATATATATATATATAATGTATACAAATATATAGATATCCATAATCTATATAGATATATATATATATATATATATGTATACACATTACCGTATTCAGTATATCATATATCGATATATGTATAGCAATAAGTCCTTTAATACACATTCCGTGAATTCATATACATATATCGCTACAATGGTCCTTTAATTTTAATTCGCGGGGTGGTATAGCTTCCCTGACGTGGCCTGGATTTTAATGTACCTGCGTTCGCGCCCAAGTACAGGTAAATCTATTATCGAGAAAAAAAAGAAAATCCCCTTCGGTTAAGCATATATGAAAATATATTAATTCCGAGTAGAACGAATTAGATATTAAAGGACATTGTAGCTCGATATATATATATATATATATATATAATATATATATATATATCTAATATATATATATATATATAATAATTCCATATACACAATTGGAGAGATGTAGATCAAGTACTTCTGACAAAGAAGATATACTAACAGATTCGAATAAAGAGAAGCAGATGATGAGAAGAGAGAGAGAGAGAGAGAGAGAGAGAGAGAGAGAGAGAGAGAGAGAGAGAGCTGCCTGGACAAGAACCTCTCGGCATTAAGGTACCTGGCAGTCAAGATTATGCATCTTGTGACCTTGTTTCACCACCAACAACAACAACGCACCTTGAAGTCGTACCTCGAGAGGAACCAATTCGGCTTAATTGAATTTCGAGGCTTCCTTCTTTCTTCTCTTCTTCTGCTTCGCACGATCTCAGAAATCAGCGAAAGGGAATCCGGTGCCTCAAAACTGGAAATTCACGACCCTTCAACATTAACCCCTCTGGCATATTGAGCAACGTTGCAAAGCTGACTGCGCTTCGTATTCTCCCCCGGGGTTGCAATATTGCAGGCAGAATAACACGGATGGTTTAACTTTCAATCACACTTCACAAATGAGAAAGAAACGAGAATTTGCTTTGTTAATTTCTTGCCTTTCCCTTCCCCTAGTTTCATTTCATTCGTTATCCGGACAGCCAATCCCGCCACGCCCCGACTCCCATCAACGATTCCCCCCCCCCCCCCCCCAGCCAACAACAACCCCCCACAATAACCCCCTTTCCGCGTTCCAGTCTCACCGAGCCTCAGACTCTCCCAGCTTCTTCGTTTTATTCTTCTTCTTCCCAAAATTTATGAGCAGAGAAGAAATTCATGTACTCGTCTTCTTGGACAAATTGCAGCTTCCTCCGTACCTATCGTCTGAAGAAGGGCCCTTTGTCGTTCCCTAGCCCAGATAAAGCAGGATGATTGGGCTACTGAATTAGAATGAGTAGTTCACAAGAATGTACACTTTCCTTTCCAATGTCATTCTGAATTCACCCATACGTTGTTGAAAATATAATTTCTACCACTTCAACTCTTCTTGGTAATACTTCAAACATCGGAGCCACCGACCCTGGCTGTAGTGATGCAACACAAGTCTTAATCACCGATATAAAATTGCTTTAAAACAAGATGGAAGGACGTCTCCTGCAATCTGCTCCCACCAACAAACCCCTTATCCCCCATCCCGCCCCCCCCCCCCTATAATAAAACCGCAAATCAAGGAGATAACGGTTCCATACAAACACCGAGGATTGCGCCATCACAATGAGAATGAAACGGCGCTACAGCGACACAGTGACGCCCAGTAGATAGCACGCGGTCAATTATGAATTTGCAGAGCGTAGAGAACTGACAGGGAAATGATGATTTATGATAATTTGGTAAATATCTGCGCTCGTCCCTATCATCTCGGATCTTCCGGAATATCTCTTAATCTTTCTTTAATCTTTCCATCTGCAAGACTTCAGTCAAACAGCAGGAGGAGAATCAGGAACTTCCTCCGAGATATTCGAGAGAGATAACACCACAATAAAGAAAAGCAAATAGTTATGAACATTTTTGTGGAAATGAGAGAGAGAGAGAGAGAGAGAGAGAGAGAGAGAGAGAGAGAGAGAGAGAGAGAGAGAATCACGAAATGCAAGTTTCAATAAACATGCAACAAAATATCTCTCCATACAGCCCAAACAGCCTCAACTTTACATGCCTACTGACTCTATCAAAATCTTTTCCTTGGGCTATGAATGGCCCATCCTCTTATATGCATGCATGCATACATACCTACATATATGTATGTGTGTGTGTGTGTGTGTACCTACATATATGTATGTGTGTGTGTGTGTGTGTAGGAGAGAGAGAGAGAGAGATTCCGAATTGCCTGTCCACGTAAAACCTTTTCTGACAAAAGCAGCGCTCTGTAAAGTTGGAAAAAAAAAAAATAAAAAAAAAACAAAAAAAAAATATTTCCTTTCGTTTTTTCTTTGAGTATCCAAATTCGAAGGGTTGGGGGTGCACAATGTTGTGGGGGGGGGGGGGGGGAAGGGGAACAGGGATGTGGACGAGCCAAGGACCAGGACTCGGAGGGGAGGGGTGAGGAAAGGGGTCCCCTGGACTACAATTTCGTCTATGGACTTCAGCATGTGATTTGTTAACTCTTGCCTTCTAGGCACGTCTGACCCAGCTCAGATATCCGTCAGCCAAGTTTGTGTGTGTGTGTGTATGTGTGTGTGTTTCTTCCCATATGCGCCCAGGGTTATGCCTTCTTCCCTATTACGACGAATGCCGCTGAGGGCCTAGCTATGAGGAGGAGGAGGAGGAGGAGGACGCGGCGTTTTGCCCTTCCAAGGGTACTTGGAGGAGGAGTGGTATACGGTAGAAACAAGAAAACTTTGACAAACGTTCCTCCAGGGACTACAGATACGTTCATTTTACGGCTCCGTCTGCACTCGTGGATGGCACATCCCTGGACGAGATGCCTAGATAGGATGGGCGCAGTGGAATATGGCAGTGGGGAATTTCCAGGGCCTTCGAAAAATAGAAGGAACGGGTTTGCGGGGGGGGGGGGGGGGGGGGTTACAAAAAAGAAAAAGGGATATTCACCCTTACTGCTACGATTAATTATAATAATAACGATAACAATAAGCCTAATATCAATACTTGTTTGCTAATTCTATTCATAATAATAATAATAATAATAATAATAATAATAATAATATAATAATAAAATAATGGTTTGAAGGAGACCCTCTTTTAAACAAATTCTGTTGAATAAAATGGAAGAATTCAGCGAATTAATATATATATCTTTCTATTTTCTTATTACTCGCTTTTCTGGCTCAGCGATACTTCTTAATAATTGGCCAATAATTATCTATATTATGAGCTATTAGCAAAATATAATACAACTGTTATACTATTATTACCAATTTAAATAATATTTACAAGAATATTAAAATCAATAATACCACTATTACTAACAATAATTTCAACAAAAACAACAACTACAACTACTGCTACTAAAAGTAATAACAGCAACAGCCAATGAAAAGTACGTTTATTGACTTGAAGCATCATCGTAATTTCCTCTCTAATTTCTTTTTAATACAAGCGAAGCCAAGCAAACAAAAAAGCAACGGAAGGAAACAAGGCGGTGCTTAGAGAGAGAGAGAGAGAGAGAGAGAGAGAGAGAGAGAGAGAGAGAGAGAGAGAGAGAGAGAGAGAGAGAGGTTCCTTACTTTTCTTAACAGAGTAAATAAATAAAGGCCTCAAACTGACATTTTCGACGTGAATTCCATTTGAATATATTATGAACAAACAAACAAACGGCCAAGTATTTATGGCACTAAACTCTCTCTCTCCCTCTCTCTCTCTCTCTCTCTCTAGATCTCCGTCGCTCTCTTCCTCTCATGACGACGTATCGTATATCTTCATCCAGCACCGTCTTATCCAATATACTAATGGTATGTCTTATATACTTGTCTCATAAATCTTCCAATGCACATTTGCGCGCATAATACATTCTTGCATTCCAGGGCGCATCATCACCCCCCCCCCCTCTCTCTCTCTCTCTCTCTCTATGTCCAGACAGTTATGCGCAAATTGAAGCAGTGAAGTTGTCATGGCTCCATGATGTTTTTTTTGCATATATATGATAATCAATTATCTATATATACATATTTCTATTTATATATATATATATTATATATATATATATATATATATAGTATGATATATTTTTTTTTTTTTTTTTTTGAGATATATATATATAGAGGAGAGAGAAAGAGAGAGAGAGAGCGAGAGAGAGAGAGAGAGAGAAGAGAGGAGATGAAAGAGAGACGACAAGGAGAGAGATTGAGGAGAGGCATTTAAAGCGTTAGACATACGAAAATAAATACATTATGATCTGCAGGGACCCCCATACCGTCGAAAAGGATGATATATCAATGTAATTAATGGTCCATAAGGCAAGTTTCTACACCAAGGACGTTAAGTACACCTGGTCCAGAACTAAGGATCCTGGTGATTTCATTGAGCATACTGATACAGGGGCTAATGGTACGCGAGGACCCTGGGCTGGAGAACGGCAAGACCAAACGGTGGATCACTGTAGTTACACAGTGGAAAAAATGCAATAAATGGTTATACTATATGAAGATATGATTAGAAAATATCTACACACAAGTTTGTTCGCATCTCTCCCTTCTTCATGGCAAAAAAAAATCAGCCTCCACTTATGTTTATCAAAGAAAGAAATAAAAAAACCATTTAATCCACAAGAAGTCAGGAGGCAGTAACAGCATTTGCCTTTGCTTTACTTTACTTGATCATTTGATTTTCTCAACAAGTCAATAACCATTCAGACGTTTTTATACTTCCCAGACCAGCAAGTTTCCTCGTTTTTCAGGGGCTTGTCGCCGGCGATATAATTTATAATTATTCCATTCGATGATCAATGATTATTCTCTCTTATTTTCACCCCACGTTCACGTGCATATCAACTATGGGTGGTTCTCCATGCGTAACTGGGTAGAACTTAGGTCACTTTGACCTTCTATGTAGGAAAATTAATATTAATCACTCGGTGGTAACTGGATCCTTTGCCACAAAGAACGGACTGGATGAGAGAGAGAGAGAGAGAGAGAGAGAGAGAGAGAGAGAGAGAGAGATTTTATTATCACTGGTAATTATATACGTTCGTACAAGAGAGGGCCGAGATGGCAAGTTACGTCCCCAGGACGTTATGTACCATCACGAACCTCGGTAGATTAAAGTAACTTCACTCTGCACACTTAGTATACATGGGATCTTAAGGACCAGCCGTAAGAGATGCTGGGCCCGGGCTCGACGACAGCAAGCGTAATCGGGGAATGAATTTCCCACTCAATACCATTGTTATATGCAGAGGAATACAGATTACAAGTGCATTTCATAGCTTGATGTTACTTTCTTTAGAGACGGACACCATCACTGATCGCAATAAAGGTCACAATGCAGTACTATTCTAACCACTTGACTATGCTAAACAGATCGATTAAATTGAACCAATAATGTGCACGGCTATGTGAAATAGGTTTAAAATTTGGAACGAGAAGCTCAATCAGTGACGCACTCTTTCGTTTGGGAGATTCCATAAGACACAGCAGGTATATGTAATACATGAACAAGGACTATTACCTGGAATTTGTTGATGCATCCAGATACTCAGGGGTCTGTGTAGTATTTTGATCACATGTTGTAAAACTCGAATGAGACCTCTAAAACCTATGGCATATTACGGCTATATACCAGGTGGGCTTCAGTGGCTATACTCTGTGCAGTTTATGTGGCATGCACCTGTTCTTGTGTGCCTTCAAAATCAAATTTGGCTAAATTTAAAGTCACGCAGAATAAGGTGATGAGAAATATCTTTGTTTATCCAATAACAGTAAGAATGTCAAACATGAGGACAGAGTTACGCTTACTATTATGATACAAATAATCAGAAAATCATCACGGTTATTGGCATTCATACACAGACACAACAAAGATGCTCCTCCAAAGACACTCCTGAATGCTCCTGGAAAGGAAGAAATAACGGGAAAGCGATAGACTCCAGTACCAACTAAATTTTCATCATTATAATGTTATAGATCTTGGTCTGTTAACAAGGAAAAGATAACTTGGGAGACACTTCCTTCCTAGGAGAGAATGCTGATCAATACAACATTAGACAGATCGACTTGCAAAGAAGTCAGACATGGCTACTGGTGAAATATCACATTGTCAAGGAGCAAGGGGAGAAATTTGAAAGAGGGAGGTCCTCCGACCAACTGTACTACGAGGGTTTGCTGGTGCCGCTGTAACTAATGAATAATGGAGACTGACTCAGAAGACTGGCCTTCATTCACATGGGGTGAACTGATAAGCTTGCTACTGGGGTTGGCACATATCATTCAGAGGTATGACGATCTGTTTGTCCGGGGTGGGGTAGGTAGGGGACCAGGAGGGTAGGGGAGACATGACAGGCAGCGCCGGGTTCCAGCGCAGCGTAGCACGCCCCACCTAGCTCACTCCTTAATAATCTCAAACAGTATGTCTGTCCTAAAGCAAGAACTGTGTATGAAAAAGTAATTGCAGAAATTAAAGGGAATATAAGAACACCTAAACAGAGGGACATGAAAGTCAAATTTATGTGGGTGCCCTCTCATACTGGGTTACTTGGTTTGACAGGGCAGATGGGCTGTCAACAGAGGCTGCTCGAAGACACAATTGAATACATCCTTGGAATATCAATAAAGCAAGTCAAAACAAGAGTCAAAATGTATTTAGATGTTGCATACACAAGGAAATTTGTGAATACGAGGTCAAGATTAGGGTACAGCTACTTACTGAAGGTTATGGGAACCAAGGAGGCGAGCACAGGTGACAGCGGAATATGCAATGATACTGATGGGCATGCTCTTTTTCACTCTGTCATGACTTACCCTCAAATTCAGGAGTATAGTGACGTTACTCTCACAACTTTGGAAGATCACGTAATACATCCATTTACAGGAAGGGCCACCAACGATATATTCAAAATATTTAAAAACTTTGCAATGATAGACTTTCACTGGGGCCATGAAATATAACTGATTAAGGATAGGTCCCCAATTAAGACTGTGGCAATTGTTACTTTTTATTTTTCTTGCATTTGCAAAAGTTGTAATTCTGTAACCTTTTATGTAGCTATTTCTTCCCTACCAATAACAATTACTATAATGTCAGATTTTAATAGTTTTTCAGGCTAAAACTAGTGCCACTGTTATCAATTCTTATCAATTCACAAACCTTTAAAATTTGTAGTGCATACGTGATTGTTTGTGCATGTCCACGATCATAATTTTTATATCACTGTAACTTGCGTGACGAAAATTGTCATAATTGCTACGTGGCATGTGTTTGGAAAATTGTCATTATAACTACGTGGCATGTGTATTGCTCCGTCATATACGTGCATTATTGTTAAAGCCACTACTCGAGCTCAGACATGTGTATCACTTGATAGGTTATCCTTCCTTCCTTTTTTCTATGGCAATGCCTACGTGATTTATGTATGCTGATATAGGTCGCACTGTACTTGTTCTGATGGTGAAGATCAGCACTAATGAGAGGGGTTGTAAAGTTTACAGAAGCTATGCCTATCACAGGATGAGAAATGGTGGCGAATATACTAATCTCTAATAAGGCAGAGTTCAACTCCATTCAATTCACCTTTATCCTAGGGGCTTTAATATCCTCCACCTACCTCTTCGTCCTACATCCTACAGAAGAAGAAGAAGAAGAAGAAGAAGAAGAAGAAGAAGAAGAAGAAGAAGAAGAAGAGCAACAACCTGTCAATTTCCTCCAAGCAATAAGAATCGTTTGTGTTTTGAGTCTCGTGGTTAGCCCAGGTGAAGGGCGACCAATCAGGGTTCAGGAAGGGCAGCCAATCAGGGTTCAGGAAAGGTCACTCAACAAACCGATGAGTGGCAGTCTCACCAATCAGGATCAACCGCCGAAAGACAGACTGCCAAAAAAAGGTCAAGCAGAGGTCACGAGGGAAACCAACAGATGCATGAATGAACGAGAAAAAAAAAGTTCATAAATTCTGTATTGCTTCATAAATTTTCTCTTCTAGAATTCATCCCTTAAAAGCTTCCTTTGTGTAAAGACTCTGTGGAATGCAATAAATAGGAAAGGAATACATTTTCGTGATGAATGATATATCATTCAAGCGTTGGCTTATAATGAGTAACTTGTATTGTTGTGAGTTGGCTTCGTGGTTCAGTTAAGTAATGTATTTGGTTTGGTTAAATTAAGTAATATACAATGTATACTAATTATAATAATAATAATCATAGGATAACAACAATAATATACTTATAAGGCATCCTCAGATAAGAAACTTAAGTGACCTAGTTAAGTTATACAAGGAAGGTACTTGGATAGATTTTTAAGGATATAATGAAGTGACATATCTTCGACTGCAAACTATAGAGTTCTTTACTTAGGATAAGGAATTTAATTTAATTCTTAACTCCAATACGTTACCGATGTCCTTTTAGGTATACTTAAGAAACGATAAAATTAATACATTTCAAAACTTTCAGTTTCTTCTATCTTAAAGCGATTCCCTGTCAAGGCTAAGATACAATTATCATGTGGCATTTTTTTCTCTTATTTCTCTATCTCAGTAAACGGTTTGGAAAAGAAATCTTAATGAGTTGAAAATAATAATTATAATAATAATTAAAAAATGCTGGCATTCACATGAACAAAACCAAAATGGCATTAAGCCACGAATGTGAAAAAGCAGAAAAACAGGGAGAAGAGAATGACAAATGAACAAAGATATAATCACCTAGCACGTAAACAAAAAATAGTTATAAAACTGAAAACTCTCTCTCTCTCTCTCTCTCCAGTTCTATAAATAGTGAGATGGTAATTAAACAAGCTCTACTGTCATAGAGAGCCAATCTGTGCGATCCATTTTCTGCTTCGATCGACCAAGCAAGTTGATTGGACCGAAGGTCCTCAGAGTATATTTAAAGGACCTTGATTGAACCCATGCCCTCACTTCTGGTAGGGGTTCCTTCCAAGTTCCACTGGGCAATGCGTTCCGATTTAGTAACGTGGCAGAGAGAGAGAGAGAGAGAGAGAGAGAGAGAGAGAGAGAGAGAGAGAGAGAGAGGTCTTAGGGTGAAAACAAAAGTGCCAACTCCTGGCCTACCTAATATATAAATGTACATTTAAGTCAAAATGGTAGGTATGCCGAGATACATATAAGCTTAGTACACGTGTGTCCGTACACGTATGTAGGTGCCACGTGCTTCGTCCTCGTGGTTCCAGCCTCGCCGCACAGGCGACAGCCCCAAGATCGATCCCGGCCGGGAGAAAGTTATTCAAGCCAATTTCCGAAAATGTTCTTCTTGCCGACCCAATCAAAGAATTGTCAACCTGGTCGTTAATTCACTACCAGGGGAAAAGTATGTATATGTATGTAAGTATGTAAGTATCAAGTATATACATACATATATATATATATATATCTATATATATATATATATATATATATATATATATATATATTATATATATAACCAGTTGAAATATATCTCACGAGCAGAGAATTCCTTTACAGACTATACGAACAAACGAACGAACGAACCACTACTCTTTACACACGTTGATGACCTTTCACCCGGCGCGACCCCTCGTACTACAGGTCACGGACGCAACGTGAATCAAAAGGTCAAAATTTTCCTCTTGAGAAGCGCGAGGCGGGGGTGGAGGCTCCCAGTGAAGTCTTCACTTTGTTGGAGCCGAGAGTGTATAAAGAACACGAAGGGCCTGGACCTTACAGAGTCGGTCATTAAAGGCGATTTCCGAAAGGTACTCGGGGCTATTTGCTTGAGGAACCCATTTTATACTATACACGTTTTCATCAACTGAATTACATTTTGCAATGCGGTGATGATTAACAGCTACCATAAGAGTTGTTTCAAAGGCTAAATCAGTAAAAGAACGGAAGCATATCATGAAAGTGTAATGCTAATATATGCTTACTTTTTCTGAAAATATATATTTAACTCATTTTGACTCTTGTCTTTTCTTTATAACTTATTCCATTACTCAACTTGCTTCACACTATGATCTGCGAACACACACACATATATGTAATATATATAATATATATATATATATATATATATATATATATATATTATATATATATATTAATCATAAAACGCCTTGACAAGGCAATTCTTCCCCCAGCTATAGTGGAAGTATTGAAATATTCCTTCTCTCTCTCTCTCTCTCTCTCTCTCTCTCTCTCTCTCTCTCTCTCTCTCTCCATGACAAATTCGTAAACATAATCTCAGAATAAAAGATTTCGTTGTCTTGAAGAACTTGTTTTTTTCTTTCAGATAATAGGAAAAAAGTAATAAAAAAAAGTGATAACAAAGAAAAATAACTTAAATAATAATAATGAAAATGAATATTCACAAGAAAAATAAAACCAAAACATATAAGTACAGACATTGCTAATACGAGAACGTCATACTAAGAAAACAAAATAAAGCGGAGAGAGAGAGAGAGAGAGAGAGAGAGAGAGAGAGAGAGAGAGAGAGAATCACTCGGAAGAAAGGCACATCTCTCAGACTTTCCCAGGCGACCTCCTGGGTAAGGGGGCTTGACCTCCCGTGACCCCCTTGGCATAACCTCTGACATGAAATGGCAACATTTTGTGGTTGCAAGAGCCCTCCGGGACTTTGTCGTGCTTTTTTTTTTTTTTATCAAAAATATTTTCTTTCCTTTGTTCATTCTCCTTTAAATTTTTTCTTCCCCGCATAATGAGAGAGAGAGAGAGAGAGAGAGAGAGAGAGAGAGAGAGAGAGAGAGAGAGAGAGAGCCAAATATATTTCCGAGTGCCAGCAACGGAAGCGCTTGACCGGGGCCGCCAGATGGCACCACAAGACAGAAGGCCATTAATGTAAACAACTGGAAGTCTACAAAATACTTCCAAGAGCTTTTGGTGCTTGTATGGATAAAGTCACTTAAAAACTAATGGTCTCATTGGATAACCCTCCAGTACGACTGCTACCATTACTAATACAACAGCTACTCAAGTGTTCCTGTATTCACTGCCGATCGCACCAGACCTCAATACAACCGATCACAAGTTTCCATTCAATTTTATCATATGGATCTTTCCTGGATAGTGACCTCCAAGGGTTTTTAAAAGCCGGTATGTATCCACCTTTGCAAAGGCGTATTTGGTACAAGCCCGTTGGGATCACCGTAAAACATAAACAAAAGACTGTTAAATATCATAAAGTCCTTGATCCTTCTCTCCTCCATTGGGAGTAGTGACGTCAATGCATCTCATACGGTGCACCGTAGGCACTACTTAGGGTTCTTTGCAGCGTACTTTCGGCCCCAGCTACAAACCCCTTTCGTTTCTTTAACTGTACCTCATTTCATATTCTTTTTCTTCCATCTCACTTTTCACCCTTTTCTAACAATTGGTTCATAAGTGCAACTGAGAGGTTTTCCTCCTTTTACAACTTCCAAACCTTTTACTGCCAATTTCCGTATCAGCGCTGAATGACCTCATAGGTCCCAGTGTTTGGCTTTGGACCTAGAGTCTATATTCAATTCAATTCAATCCTTCTCTCTGTTTTATCCGGATAATTGAGCAACATGAGTTTAAATGGAACTTATCCTCGCTTTTCACACTTCGAACATCGATGTTTCAAAATTCACGTTGGTTCTCTGCCGACAGAAGTGACGGAGATCCTTCGTTCGTGAGTCTGTCTGTCTGTCTGTTCGTCAGTGTGTCTATCACGCTTACCTTGACTGTAGATATTTTATTCAAATCTGGTGTACAGATTTGCCCCTTGTTTTCTTTTGCTATGCAAGGGCTTTGCCCGCGTAAAAATCCGTAAATTCTGTGCCCAACTTTACCCTTTTCCACTAACTTTGAATCGCTGAGGACAGACTTCCTATTGGGCTTGTATCCTCGACCATTAAGCCTTTTCAGATGCTCCAAGTTAAAACCTTGTGACCTTGACCATGGCCTTTATATTAAAAATAACTGTCATAGGGGTGTGGCAGCATTGTGTTTCCCAAACAAATTTTGTCAGGACAAAATTGTTGGAGTTATCTCTGCAAGAACCAGAATGGTATATTCGTCAACGTTCCTTCAACCAGTATGGCCTGGGCGTGGTTAGAGATACGAACTGCTACGGAAATGCTCTTAGAATGCCACAATAAAATTCAACTTTTCTTTAATGTAGAGAACGATGAGATGATGAACCCATTGCCCTTTTCTGGCCTAGGAAAGTGAGCTGTTAGTCAGGAACAAGACAACACTTCCAAAGCTTGACACTCTCTGAACTTTATAACGGTTAATATCAGCAGCCGATATCACTGGAGCTCACCACAAATCAGAGGTTAAAAGGGAAATGCTTTAGCCAATCGGACGCAAGATAGAAGCTTCAGTGAAAAAGTCAAGTATATCTTAGTTTAACCAGACCACTGATCTGAATAACAGCTCTCCTAGGGATGGCCCGAAGGATTAGATTTTTCTTACGTGGCTAGGAACCAATTGGTTTCTTAGCAATGGGACCTACAGCTTATTGTGGGGTCCGAACCACATTACATCGAGAAATGAACTTCTAATCACCAGAAATAAATTTCTCTGATTTCTCACTGAGCGGCCGAGGGAAGCGAACTCGGGTTATCAGATTGAAAGTAGATTGAAAGTAGAGCACGGAAACCAGCCGTGGACATTTACCGTCAAACCTGAAATACATAATAAGCAAAGCAGAAGCGTGCTAGGTTTTATCTGAAGTAAATTTCGTGTACAATATAAAAAAGAATAAAAAAAATGATAAAATCAGGTTGCTAAGTACGGAACAAGCAGAGATGGGCCAAGTTGCTCAGGGCAAAATTCGTTTCCGGCAGATTACATCATTCAAAAACACAGAGATTTCATTGATTGTCAGTAATCTGAAGTCAATTATCGTTGATGCTGTTAACACAGGAAGATGATATCTAAAACAGTATACAAAGCAAAGTTTACACCCCTAGAAAGAACAGACTTTGAATACCATCGAATTAAACCGAGTCAAGACTGATGAACACGCGAGAAGTAACTTATGATGAAGTAAATTTATACATAGAAATTTACATGAATCAAAACACGCGCGAACGCATGCACGCACACACACACAAGAACGTACAACCCCGAGCACAAAAAAGAAAAACCCGCCAGTCATACTACAGCGCTGCAATCACCTAATCATGATGTATTTCCGGTATTGTTTCTTCCTTTTCTTCTCCTTTTTCTTCTTCTGCTTCTTTTCCTTCTTCTTCTTCTTCTACTTCTGCTTCTCGTTCCTTAAGGATGAGACAGACAGGTTCAAGGCTAATGATAATGAAGGATAATGTCCCGGATGTTCAGACACAGTTAAGATCAAATCAGCATCATTCTCTCTCTCTCTCTCTCTCTCTCTCTCTCTCTCTCTCTCTCTCTCTCCATTCGCCTTTAGTTACGTCCTGTGAATTTAGCTTTTTTCATCAATATCACTGCGGTTTTATACAACCAACATTAATGATAACCTTGAAAGTATACCACTTCGTAGACCCGATTCAGATGGCAAATAGGATGCATATACACAAGTTGAGTATATCTTAGTTTAACCAGACCACTGAGTTGATTGACAGCCGTCCCAGGGCTGGGCCGAAGGATCACATTTTTATTTACGTGGCTAAGAACCTATTGGTTACTTACCAAACGGGACCTACAGCAACACTGGCGACAGTGGGGAGCGCACTCGGGCTACCAAATTGATAGGCGAGTACGCAAACCACTCGCCTAATTATTCTTCACGCCCGCAAGTATTTAAGGGCATCGTGTTTCTCCTCCCATCGGCCTCTGTTTAATGAGAGACTTGCATGAAAGAGTATAATACAAGAAAACAAGGATTGCACAATTGGTCATTCTGATTACCCGAGATAAACAGCCTTTACTGACAAGCATAGGAAACTTCAGGGAGATGCCAAGTACGTAACTAATTTCAGGAAATATGCTACCAACATCCGGCTCAGGCAACTGAATGCTACACTCACGCCCTTCTATTTGTTCATGACAGGCGGGCAGATGCTGGTACCCATTTACAGCTAAGAACTGGTGGGCAGTTGGCTAGGAGTAATCCATGATTCTTGCATATGTAAGCCGGGAGCTGTGTGTGTGTGTGTGTGTGTGTGTGTGTGTGTGTGTGTGTGTGTGTCCACACGAGTTAAAATATTCGCAAACAAATATTTCTAAAACATTAAAACTGGGGTTAATCAGATCACCTGCCATTTAGGCCCAAAATATCAAATAAAAAATAAAAATATCCCCTGCTCGGCAACCTCCTCCGAACAGGAAAAACCGAACTCTCTTAAGTTCGTTGAAACTGTTTCATATAGAATGATTGTTAGATAAGAAGCTGGTGGTTTGAAAAGGTTAAAAGAGGCCAACCAAATGATGCATCCTTGGGTTGTGAAAAACGATTTCTGAGGTCTTTGGTATAATCGTCCTTTAATCATGCAAATTTGTAAGCAATTAAATAAATGGTTGATGGTTATACACAGAAGAGCACAGAAAACTAACTGAAATGTAAGTTATCATATATATTTCGTGAATGCAATTATATGAAAAAACGATTTTTGTTATAAACTAAATATCCTTCGTACGTCGACTCAAGAAACAATGCTACAACTTCTGATGAATAAGATGAAAAAAAGCTATCTACAAATAAATAAAAATAAAAATTTCAAACCAGAAATAACCAAATTAGATTCCTTTGGAAATAACATTATCACCATAATTATTAGAGACAGTATCATGCAAGCTAAGAAATAATCCACAACCATAGAACTGATTAGTTGATAAAACCACAGACTGTTTCAGGAGCAACAGGTAGTGCTGGCACGAGGCTAACTTAATGTTATACAACAACTTGTGAATAAACGTTTTCTGATAAATACTGCCCTACGTCTTGTTTGTCTCAAGAAACATTAAAGCTGTCCAGTCTAATTGGCTACATACAAGACACCCAGGCGTGACACTAGCAACTTAATTAAGCCCCAACGACTTCTAAGAAATCAGAAGGTTGGAACCCCTCTGTCACCTACCACTCTTGAGGTGAAACAAAATCTTCTATAGTAATAAAATTCGAGTGGATCTTTCTTGTTTTTCCGCCCCGGGTGGAGGCGGGGCAGGTGGGGCATGACACATCCACCCTTTGCAAACTTGTTTGTTCACCCTGGGTGGGGCGTGGTAGGTAGGGGATTAGAAGGGTAGGGGAGACATGACACATCCACCCTCCTCGTGCAAATCTGCCTGTCGCCTCAGGTGGAAGCAGAGTAGGCCGGGGGATTGGGAGGGAAGGGGAGACATGATGGGTAGCATAGAGTTCCAGCGCAGTGTAGTCCACGCCATCAAGCTCACAGTATTATCAAAGGGACCAAGAGACGAGCCTCACCTGCGCCTGGTTCTAGTAGAATACTCCATCTCTGGTTAGGTTAGGATGTGTCCCTTAAACTGCCAATGCTACACTTTTTGGCCATGGTTAAAGGGTGCAGCTGAGTTGACTGATGATCACATTATAGTCAGGGCACGATTTCATAAAAGTCAACTCTGTAAAAGTTGCAAGGCACTGTGTGTTAGATTTTGTCATCCAGTGTTTTATACACAATTAGGGTATGCTAAATCCAAATTTGTTGGATGACATTCTCTATTTTTTGTTTTTAATGGTTGACAGCTAGAAACAAAATGGCTGCCAAATTAGCAATTTATGCTCATAGCTTCTTTAGTACTTGCACTAAATACAAGTCTAAGTAGTTGATTCAATCTAATTTTGGGGCTAGGAATTCAAATATAATGTTCTTCTTACATTAGAAGACTATTTTGACCTTTAAAACAAAATGGCGGCTAACCAGAGCTAAAAACAAGATGGTTTCCAGCATATATTGTATTTTGATTCCAGTCTTATAACATTCAAAAGGATGTTGCCTTTTCCCCCCGTTTTGGTTATACTAATTATGCCAAGTGGGGCTCAGTGTACTTGGCCCAAATAAACATGCTCCCACTTGAAGTAGAGCAGGAGTTCCTGGATGGAAATTTTGTGGTTAAAGGGGGGCAATGCTAAATTCAATCAGGTCGATCCAGACCAAAGTTTAGAATAGTTAAACAGTACAAGTAAAAGTGGTGGTGGGATAGTTGGCATCACAAAAAGCTCAACAGCGTTAAGTAGATGAAGTCTACCTTTCTACCTAAGGTCCCAAATATCTGAAGAAAAAAGGAAAATGTTTGGTATTGACATAGACCAGTTTTCTAGTCACAAGGAGTCGAATCTGTCAAGGAGGATGAAAGATGCTGAAGATGAAAATAAATTTGTCCAGAAACTTACTTCTTTTGGAGAGTTTTCAACTGAGGCTGTGGAACTAATGAACTGCGCTACAAAGGATCAAGCTACCGAAGAAATTCAAGAGGACATGTTGGGAGTCAAAAGATTTGAGATGCATCAACTGAAGGAATTTGTGCAGAAAATGTTGTTATCACCTACAGATGCTCCAGATCATAAGAAAATCCACAGTTCTCTGGTCAGAAGTATCCCTGCAACATTTGAAAAAACTATATTAAGTGAAGAAATCAGATGACAAAACATCATCTATAAAAGCTGATAGAAATGTGTTGCAAAGGCATCCTAAAACATGAACTTTTGCCTATTCCACTCTCATTAGCTAAGACGAATGGCAGCCTTAAAGAATGGCAAAAGCATCTTTTGACGGATGTACTTTTACAAAGAATAACATGTAGCAACCAATATGATGTACCAAAAGATGCCACTCTAGTAGTTGATGGCTAAGCTTTAGCTGTTACGCTTGGAAAACCACATCCACTTGAGATCAGAACATTTGGTGACTTTGCTAAATCATATTGCGATATGCAAAAATTGACGTTCATTTTGATAGATACGTTCAGCTATCGATTAAAGATGGAACCAAGTAGGTGAGGGCAAAGCGCACAGCAACCCGGAGAGTAATTGATGATGTACCACTTCCTCAGGATTGGAACAGCTTCCTGAGCAAACCTCAAAATAAAGCAGATCTTCCACTCTATCTTTCACATAAATTGATGGATTTTGCCCCAGAGGAAATGTGTGTTATAACTGGTGGTTGGCTGGCACAAGCTGAGGAGGTGATAAATAATAGAGTGAACTTGAATCTAACTGGTCTGTCAAGTACGCAGGAAGAGAGAGACACTCGTATGATTTTGCATTGGCTGCATACCCAGTCATCAAATATTGTGGTGCGGTCCAGAGACACTGATGTCTTACTCCTCCTTTTTGCACATAAACCAGCTATGCAAAACAAGCAGGTATGCATGAAAGCTGGAACAAACTCAGCACCAAAGTTCATTCAAATCAATGAACATCATAGCTAGAGCTGGAATATGTCTGAGGAAGTCACATCATCATTGTTGGCATATCATGCAATCACTGGATGAGACACATCATATCTCTCTGGTCATACCAAAATGACTGCTTTCCGACGTTACTTGGATAGCCCGGAGCTTTTGTTGCACCTTGGAAGAGAGGAAATTATAAAGTGATGTGAATTGTTCATATGCAACGTGTACAATGCTGCACAGGCAGCTTTTGCTGATGAAGCGTGGGTGATCCTTTTCAAAAAAGGTGTTGATCCTGAAAAACTGCCACCTACCAGTGATGCTTTGAAGTTGTACATAACGAGGGCCCTGCAAGCCATGATCTGGCTTAAGGCCACATAGCTGGAACCAATAATACCTCAGCCAACAGTGTGTGGATGGATGAATGTAGAAGACCATTTCATACCCAAACTTGTAACTTTGCTGCTTGTTCCAAAGAGTTACCTTGAAGTAGTGAGATGCAGTTGTTCAGGGAACTGTGTAACACGTAGATGTGGCTGCAGGAAGGCCAACATGACTTGCACTGGCCTAAGCAAATGTAATGACCAGTGCTATACCGTACAGGATGATGTAATTGTTGCAATGTAACTTGTAAGTAACAGGTTTAGATTAACTCAAGTTCATTTTTCTTGCATTGGAGATTATCTGTGATATAATGTATATAAGATGAAATTATTGTTGATACTGTGAGGCACAATTTCCGAAACATCATACAACTAGATATTTGAATTACTTACCCAGAAAATTAGCAGTATTCAACTATTTGACCATGCTTCTAGTATAAATTGTACAAAATGCATATTTGTCAGCTATCTTGATTTTAGCTTACTAATGAGCCGCCACCTTGGATTTTGTGATCTCAATGGTTTTCAAATCCAAAAGGTTCTAATATTCAAGAGCCTGACCTAAAAACGAGTCTGCTTCCACTTTTTAAATTTCTTTTGAGTGAAAAAAGTATAGAAGTCACAAGTATAAATTACTATTTCGGCAGCCATATTGTTTTTAGCCATCTAGCCTTAAGAACAAAACAATTTGGATTTGGATTTGGATTCAGCAAGCCCAAATTGTGTGAAAAACACTGGACGACAAAACCTAACAAAAATGCCCGTAGTTGAAACCTAACACCAATGGTTCTCACAACTGGTGATTCTTGGAGATCTGACAGACATACATGTCTTCATTAGTAATACACCAGATGCTCATTGAATTTGGTAATAAACTTAGATTTGTTGCATGCATTCCTCATGTTACTGTTAACATTATTACCCGATATGAAACAAATTCTAGCTGCTTAAGCCTATACAGCCATTGACTTGCTAAGCAAACCTCAAAATAAAAGATTGGTCGTATATGGAAAAAAAAAGAGATACACATCTTACTTGATCCATTATAAATCTCTTACTACACACAGCAGCTGGTTCATTTCGCATTTGGAGAGAGTGACTATGCAATCTTATTTTCTAGGCCTATAATCATGCCACAAGTAACGACGAAACACAAATATCAAGTGAAACGTTAGCTGTTTAACATTTGCTTGCTGCAAACATTATCAAGCTCAATCAATTTTTATTTGCTTGTTGGCCCCTGGTCGACAAGACTGGCAGTGATTCCAAATGATGCCAGAAATACGGTACTGATTGAAGGTCTTACACATTTATGAGGATGACAGCAGCCTACTGGGATTTTTCTTTTGGAAGGTATCATGTTTTTCTAATTTTATAGGATGTCAGAATCAACGTACTCTTGAGGTGTCTTTATACACAAATTGTCAATACTGCCAGTCTCTCATGTTCTGAATTGTAATGATTGTGGAATAATCTTCCCGCTGATGTTAAGGATGTTCATGCTCGTAAGTCTGCATAGTAATGTCACTTGCCAATTGTCATTTTCGTGTAAAAGCCCCCTGATAGGAGGGCATTACGACTTAGACGTAGCATGCTCGATTTATCTTTACTTCCATTTATGCAATCATACATTTGTTCATTTGTTAAGAAGGACACATACGATAACAACAACAACAATAACAACCACAACCACAACAAACAGAATGGCGTTTTACCGTCTGAACAAAATCTATCATGATTGTAGAGAGAGAGAGAGAGAGAGAGAGAGAGAGAGAGAGAGAGAGAGAGAGAGAGAGAGAGAATATTTTCAACAGGAAGATAGACAGAGAAAAAGAAGAAATCTCTTACATAAGAGACCGAATCCTGAAACTCCCTGTTAAGGTTGACACCGAAAATTGACCTACTATTATCCGTGTGATGACGTCACGGCACGCTCGCAGGTGAGTCGCTGCTGCTGAATGAATTGTTGTACTACGTGCCGCGTTTATGAATGGGAGGGGGTTAGAGTATAGAGTTTTTTTCTTTTTTCGGTATGAATGGGACACGGCGGAAATGGATGCGTGCTAGTAAGGGTCTTTAAAGGGGGTTGGGGGGTGCAAGTTTAAAGGTTTTTGTTGATACGTTGGGTTGGGGGTGGATGGGGGGGGTGGGGTGGGGGGGGGGCGGGGGGGGGAAGGGGAGGGGCTGAAGGGATATGAAAGTGTTGTCAGGAGAGAGAATCAGAAAGAGTAAGGCATTTAATAATTAAGGAATGAGAGAGAATTGTGATGATAGATAAGATAGAAAATGATGCAAAAAACAAAAAACAAAAAACGAATGGATGGGTAAATTGAAGAAAGGAAATGATAATACTAAGAGACAACAAAGACGAATTGAGAAAAATTGATGTAAACCTTGACGATGCACCGGCTAAGACAAGGATTAAAGGAAAATTGAATAAAGGGAAACATTTTAAAGAGAAAAACTTATAAAAACAAGAAAAAATATCCCACTGAATAAGCGCACAGAAAAAACATTAACTGATTACAAATACGGAGATAATAAGAGGCAGAATTACCGATGACTGCTGTAAACTCAGTTCTTTATATACGTCACTGGCTAAACCAATCACACACGATTCTTACAGCTGGTTTGGGAGGAAGCTCCGCGTTGGCATGAGGCCACCATTTCTAATAACAAATAAACAAGACTAACTTCAATCAAATCTTGCAGAAAACAACATCAATTTATAACAATTGCGATAACAAATTAAAATAAATTTACATATGCTAACCCTGCAGAAAGGAGGTATGGGAGCTTCAACGATCGTATACAATTTTTCCAAAATCAATTTGATGCTTGACGGCTGTAAGAAAAAAGAGTAGTACTGTCTTTAATGAACAAATAAGAAGGTTTAAAAAGCCTTGAAAGGAAAAAATGTATGGAAATATTCCATTTCGATCACGCACCAAAATAACAGACCTGTCTTGCAAATTAGACTAAAAGAAAGGCTACACACAAAAAAGAGATAATGCAATAATAAAACTTTGAAGGCTAAAATTAAAATAATATGACGGAAGTCCTTGCAATAAAACTACCATAGAAGAGAAACTAAAATGCAACGGGAGATTATGTAAAATACCTAAGGAGAAAAGCTTTAAAATGCTTTAAAATTTATAATTTACTGCATGAAAACTATCACTTGAAAATAAAAATCTATATATATATAGTTATATTATATTTATACACACATATATATACATACGTGTAAATATATATATTAATTATATATTAAAACATAATATATATATTATTATATATATTATAATTATATTTATATATATAAATTTTATTTAATATAATAATATTTCATTAATTTACTGGCATGAAAACTAAAACTATATATATATATGTATATATATATATACGTGGTCATATATAGATATTATATATATATATATTTAATATATATATATTATAATAATAATTTATTTATAAATATGATATATATATATAATATATAATATATATAATATTAATAGATATATGTGTATATCATATATATATTACTATATAAATATATATATATATATATATATATAATATATATATATATATATATATATATATATATATATTATATGACTTAGAACGCGATCCGTAGATGAAGTATACTAGTTCTTCAAAAGTAAATAAAAAATTATAGCCATAAAAAAACCGTAATATATGATAGGCAAAAAGTACCTCTTTTTAGTCAAATCAAAGAATAGAATCCTAAGCCATAATACTTTGTGCATAAGCTATTCTGCAACGAAAGTACAGAAAAATCTATTAAAAAAAATCTAATAAAGATTAAAAACAATTAAAACCTCGATTTCACCGAAGGTGAAAAGGGAAGTGAATAAGAGTGAAAGCTGGGATTTGGGAATGTGGGGGAGGACGGGGTGGGGGTGGGGGTGACGTTGGCGTGGGAGAAATCGATGAATGAATAAGTATGAATGAAATGAACTTGGGAGATGAATGGAATGGCTCAAGAAGAAGACGATGAAGAAGACGTGACGATGACAGAGAAGGCAGGGGGGTGATAACGATGAAGAAAATAGTGACGAATGTAGTGGGAGTGATGGTGCTCAAGAATGTAGTGATGCTGATGATGACGATAAGACGAGAAAAATTGCGGTAAATGTTAAGAGTGATACTGACGATGATAATGATGATATGATTCTCGATGAATGAACTTTCACCGGCTGTGGTGCTGGATGAGGCAGCAGACTCTACGACACACTTTCCAAGAGGAAAAGGGGTAGAAGAAGAAGAAGAAGAAGAAGAAGAAGAAGAAGAAGAAGAAGGAGCGGATGAGGGAGGGGAGATGGGAGAGGTGGTGGAGGAGGCGGTTTACCTTAAGGAGGCTCATGGAGGAATGCCGACAGCGTTGCGGTCAGAGAATTTCCTGCTTGAAGCAGGATGATGTGGAGAGAGAGAGAGAGAGAGAGAGAGAGAGAGAGAGAGAGAGAGAGAGAGAGAGAGAGAGAGAGGATTTATGAATGATCTAACCCCGACAGAGAGAATATATGATCAAGGACTCTCCTCTTCACGTACAGAATTGTTTATATTTTGACAGTGTGCTGTATGCAGATATTGTTTCCTCTCTCTCTCTCTCTCTCTCTCTCTCTCTCTCTCTCTCTCTCTCTCTCTCTCTCTCTACCGTATGTACAATCGGTAACATTCAACTATGAAGGGCATATAATTTTTACGAAACGATCCCAGCCGATCTCTACTCCTCCGGTTTAGGATCGAGCGCTGGTTTTCTCAGCTATTAGCCGAACGCCTCGGTTACGAGACACACACAGACACACACACACAAACACACACAGTGAGAGAGATGAGAGACGAGATGGGGAAAGGAAACAGCGAGAGAGAGAGAGAGAGAGAGAGAGAGAGAGAGAGAGAGAATATCTTATCTTATGGTTTCACCCACTGGTTTGAGGATCATCTCGACGAGGCCGTCCTGTTCTGATTGCAAGCATTTTAACGGAGCAATGATAATTATTCACGTGCAGCCTTGCTCTCTCTCTCTCCATCCAAGCTGCAACCAACGGCAGTCGTCTAAAACTAGGTAATAATTCACCTTTTAGGTCGACAGGGGTACTCTGGATTTTTAGAGAACGCGGCCATCAGCCCCCTTCCCGTCAGGGTCCAGTTGTGAGGAGAGAGAGAGAGAGAGAGAGAGAGAGAGAGAGAGAGAGAGAGAGAGAGAGAAGTTCCGTCAAAAGGACGGTAATATAAGAGAAGGCCGAAAGTTCATATCCTAGCCTTAGGTACATTACGTGCCGTTCTGAAGCTCAGACAGAGGTACCTACATTCTACATACCCAAGTAGGGGCCATTGGTGAGCGAGGCAAATACTACAGGAGTGGTAAAGCTCACTGGAAGGCGATTTCCGTCGTTATATACAAAATAAATGCAATAATACTTATGTGTGTGTGTTAGTGTGCACACGGGTGCGAGCGCGCAAACATCACATAAAGAAAATCTAATCACAATCATGTCTATATTCACCTATTTTGCATATCTGCCAGCAACGTAAAACTAGTGAAAACAAGTCAATAACGTTAACCTGAATATTGTGCTCTCTCTCTCTCTCTCTCTCTCTCTCTCTCTCTCTCTCTCTCTCTCTCTCGCACTTACAGCGATCATTAACTGCGCCTAATTTCACACAATTAACTTGAGGTTACCGTATCAGCTGTTGATCGTCGTGCCCGGCGCGCTGCAAGCATGTCACGATCCTTCGAAAGCATTTCTTCGACCACGACTTCCACACACAGTTATCATCATTATTGTATTATTAACATTAATAAAAACTTGCCTCTTGGGACTTCGGAACAGAACGACCGTATTTCAAACGAAAGAGCCAGAAAATAACAATGAGGTTATTGGAATAGAAAACGATACCAAATTTGTGTACGTTGCCTGTTTGCCTCACACAATCTACGGGCAATGAACACCATGTTAAACATAAAATCTACACACGAAAATGCAGAGCAACATAAACGCCACGTCAAACATGAAATCTTCACACGGGAATGCAGAGCAACATAAAAGGACTTGCTGTACTATAAAAACAATGTGCAGTAACTGCTCATATGCTTTGATTTTGCTGTCTTCTTTGCCGGGACTGGTAATTAATAATCAGAGAGATCAGAATGGGGGTATTACTCCCTTCTAACTTTCCAACCCCGGAAAAATTAGGAGGAGGGTTAAGTTTGAGAGAGGCTGAACCTCCTATTTTGTGCAGATGCAATGGCAGATACAAAAAGCGGCAAAAGACCTTAGGAAACAGATGCAAGCAGCGACGGGGCTCAAAAAGGTCAAGAGCTCATGGAATCGCGAATAATTAGTATATTATTACTGTATATAATACATAAAGCAACAAAAGATGATATGCAAAGAAAGAACCATGGCAGTTATAATATGTATATTTTAAAAAATTAAAGATTATAAAGCGGAAACTGAAAACATAAATTTAGGAAAAAACTGAATTAAAATAAAATCTGTTATAATACTCTACCAAAAGGTCCCCTGAAGTGCCACGCATTTATGTATAAAAAACATAATACAGATTAAAAAATATATATATATATATATATATATATATATATATATATATATATATATATATATATATATATGTATATATAATATATATATATATAATGATATATATATATATATATATATATACATATATATATATATATATATATAATATATATTTACCGTGACAACTAAGGGATTGCAACAAACATTATTTCCGCCGATGAGGAAGCACTGGGCTCCGCTGTTGCAAGCTGAATCCGTTATTTCTCTCTCTCTCTCTCTCTCTCTCATGAGGCTTTGACGAGATTAACAAATTTACAAAACTGCATTTCTGACAATCAGCGAAAATGACTCTATCTCGCAATTCAAGGTCTCATGTCAAAGGAGGTCACGCGTGGCCCTTTATCTGCAGATTGATTATGATTTGATTTCAAGTATCGAGAATACTGGTTGCATGTATCATCATAAAACACTTTATTATACATGTATATGTATATATAATATATATATATATATATATATATATATATATATATATATATATATATATAGTATATATATATATATACATATATATATATATACATTACTCATATATATATATATACATATATATATATATATATATATATATATACTTATCTATATCTATATATAGGATATATATATATATATATTTACACACAATTACATACTTATTATTATCATATCTAAATTATTCAAGTTTTTAGATTTTTATGTTAAGTATAGAAGTGTTGTATTCTTTCTTATTAGTAACATACACACGAACACTCGCGCACTTTTAAGTTTCAGAAATTGTGACAAATACTTGATAAAGCTGCTGTCATATAATTAGTTACGAAAGCTTCAATTATTTTCAAATTGCAACGACTTTTATAGACACCCTGACTACATACATACACACACATGATAAATGTAGAGAAATGACAAATATATGGTTTTATAAAGTGGGCATGTAATAGCATGGATTAGTGTTCTATAAACAGGAATTTGTGGGTCATTGTGAAGTCGATGGTGGGAGGAGGTGAAGATGGGGACGGAGACTTAAGCGGACTGGAGAAGCTGTTGTAAAGGAAGGCCTACAATCGAGGGAGTATTTGAGTTCATGTACGATTCAGACGAGTGGCGCATTGTATGTGTGAGTGAGGATTCTAAGCTCATTTTTGATTCTGCAGTTAAGGGTTTATTGTGGCAGTGACTTTTGACTTGGTTTTCAGTGTAGCCACCCACATAAGAGGAGTATAGTTTATTAGTAATATATAATGACAGACAGACACAAACTACGGACAAACACAGACACACACATATATAATACATGCATATTATATATATATATATTATATATATATATATATATATTATATATATATTATATATAGTATATATATACTATTACAGATTACTATATATATATATTATTATATCTATATATATATATCTATATATATATATATATATCTATATTATATATAATATATAAATATATATATATAATATTATATTATTATATATACATATACACAGTTCACTCAGTAGGAAGGGTTGAAATAACCGTCAAACTTCAACTTATGAATCACGGATGAATATCCATTCGCCGTTTCTAAAGTTATGGGACAGAATAACCGCGGAAATGTTTGAGAGAGTTTTTTTCCTCAGAAAATTAGGATACCTCTTTTTTGCGTTTCTATGTAGAGAGAGAGAGAGAGAGAGAGAGAGAGAGAGACTGGCGCATTTCTGTTTTATATTTATAGTTGCCTTTGACTTGACTGGATATATACCATTTTAAAGCAGCTAAATCAGTCATTCGAGCTCACTTTCCCTCTAGGATGTTTTGTTTTACTTTTCTCTCTTCAAAAAAAAAAAAAAAAAAAAAAACACAAAAAAAAAAAAAAAAAAACCCATCTGGCTATATGGCGTCAATTTTTTCTCTCCTCCTCAGCCTGTATTCTTTTTAGTGGGACCGGGTGGGGCCATAACTTTGAAAACCCAATTCTTTATTTTGGCCAGGCAATTTACTAGGGAGGCAGCCCAAATTGATTCGGTTGTCTGTACGACGTGTCTCTTCCCATTTCAGCCTTTTGGGTTTGGGGAAGGACCTCGTGAAGTCGTTTATTTTCCATTGTCTTTTTCTTTGATTTACCTTGATTTTGTTAGCTGGTTTCAAGTTTATTGTCTTTACGTTCCTTTGCCAAGTTTTCCTTTCTCTAGTTGTGACGCCAAATACTCTGCAACCACTAAATAAAATTTCCCTTCTGGGCACTGTATTTTCTGAGTACTATTACCGAATTTCTCAAAACACTGCGGTTGAACAAGAGGTGTACATCGAAACGCTCCTCACGTCAGAGCATTTCTATATTCGCAACAGCTGTGTGATAATGCAATATCCCCATCGTTGTTGTCTGCATGATAAATAAACACCTGTTGCGTCATAAAGGAAGTTAAGTAAAGAGGGGAAAAGAGCAGCACCTGTTGAGTTGGGATCTATGTTTACTCGTCCCGCGGTGAAGGGCTCAATTTTTTCCCTCAAACGATCCCCTTTATGGGATATTCGCCAGAATTGATCATAAGCGGCGTTATCTCCTTTTTCCCAGACGGGGTCATAGCATGTACCTGGTAATGTTCCTTTTCTTCAGCAGACCAGAATCTATGGTGATGAGATCTTATCTTTTCTGGTACCTGGAAATGATCCGGAATCTCGTAAAAAACACGTCTTCTTCTAGAGATTAAAACTGAGAAACTGAGTGTTCTTCATTGCTTGGAAATGATCTCTAGAATCTCGTAAAAAACACGTCTTCTTTAAGAGCAGAAAACTATAAATTTTTCACTGCTTGGAAATTATCTGGAATCTCGTAAAAACACGTCTTCTTCTAGGGAGATTAAAACAATGTTCTTCATTGCCTGGAAATGATCTGGAATCTCGGAAAAAACACGTGTCTTCTTTAAAAGCAGAAAACTATAAATTCTTAACTGCTTGGAAGTGATCCGGAATCTCGTAAAAACACGTCTTCTTCTAGAGAGATTAAAATTGAGCGTTCTTCATTGCCTGGAAATGATCTGGAATCTCGTAAAAAACACGTGTCTTCTTTAGGAGCAGAAAACTTATAAAAAAATTTTCAGCTGATTGTTCCTAAATATCTGGAATCTCGGAAAAAACACGTGTCTTCTTTAAAAGCAGAAAACTATAAATTCTTCACTGCTTGGAAGTGATCTGGTCTCGTAAAAACACGTTTTCTTCTAGAGAGATTAAAACTGAATGTTTTTCATTGCCTGGAAATGATCTGGAATCTCGGAAAAAACACGTGTCTTCTTTAAAAGCAGAAAACTATAAATTCTTCACTGCTTGGAAGTGATCTGGAATCTCGTAAAAACACCTGTCTTCCGTAGGAGCAGAAAACTGAACGTTCTCCACCGCCTGGAAGTCATCTGGAATCTCTTCAAGGCATGTCTTTTTTTTGAGAGATAATGAAACTGAACGATCTTTACTGGATAGAAATGGTCTGGAATTCTGCAAAACACGCATTTTTCTGAGCAGTCCTTATTGCATAGAAATGATCTCAAACTCGCAATAACATTTATCCATTTTCAAAGATAACACAATAACTTTTTTACTGCCTGGGAATTATACAGACTCTCGAGGGATGACAGACTTTTCTAAAGATAACCAACCGAACGTTCTATAGTGCCTGGGGATTATCTAAAGTTTCGTCGAGATAATATCTTTTCTAAAAGCCTTGATGTCAGGTAATAGCAGCTCCTTCTATTGTTTGGTTTGGTAGTTGTTTGGGGAGGTGAGTTGGAGATTTTTTTTTTCTTTCACTATCCTTGTTTGTTCTCCTTTAAGTGAATTAATTCTTCGATTCTTCGCCCTTCATTTATCTGTGATTGTCGCCTTTCACTTACCACTACATATGAAGGTATTATCTTTATTATACGTAAATACAACTAAATGTGTAGATTGTTTGTACAGGTTATATAAATCTTGGTTATAGTGTGGTTGAGTGTAACTTGGTTATATTGTGAAGTGGTTGTTTTATTTTTTCGTGATATTTATTTATTGGATTGCTCAATTATTGTTGACGAGTTCTTCAATTGTTGCGGTTTATTTATGTTGAGACATACAATATATTCAGTTATGAATTTATAAAACATAGTTTGATATTATGTATATAATTTCCCGGTTCCTACTTTTACCTATCATGATGAATTTTCTTATTGGGGTTATTTTTGTTCTAGCCGCTCAACTCTGGCTAAGTAACTATCTAGACTTGTCTACCTCTTCGCTGTTGAACTTGTAAAGCTTGTGACCTCCTACCAACAGTCCATTGCTAAACATCACTTCAGATTCTCTATAAGAAGCCATCCTATTCATAAGTTGTCTTCTCATAACAAAGAACATATTTGTAAATATCTGTTGTAATGTGATATATATTTGCATTTCATAAATTTGCTTGCTTATAAGGATTCATTTCTGAAATATAATTTTGTACATGTTATGTGTTTTGTTTTTCCTTCAATTTGACTCATTGAGATAAATGTAACTGAGCTTATATGGATTTATTTCTGAAATATAATTTTGTAATTCATTTTGTTTGTTTTTCCTTCAAATTGACTTAGAGATAAATGTGACGGAGATCATGATCATATCCAGCAAATTTTTGATAATTTAAAAGAACCATCGACACTTGATTGAAGCAAGTATTATTCTCGCCGGAAATAGCGCGTTTCGATGGGCACAGAAATGCAACTTATAATTTAGTAAGAAAACCTACCATTTGAATGACTGGAATTTACCAAGAATCCAGTGATAGGCTCAGCTTTTGGTGGGACGTCTAAAAATATATAATCCGAAAATTCAAAACAAAATTTGAATGCTTAATAGTTGGAAATAACCGGTTACCTACACTTCCTCCTTCACCAAAACCCTGGAATCAAAATCTGTCTGGAATCGGACAATAAAACCACCTTTTGCTTAATGGGGAAAATTACAACCTGGAATCACGCAACGATATAGACCTTTTTAATACCGTGAAATTGTCCGTGATTGGATAATAAAATAATCGGGCTGTTATCTGGAATCTAGATACTATCAAAGAAAACTTTTTTTTTTTCCACTAAATGCCTAGAGTTACATAACCTCATAAGCCTTTGGTTTACATAGGGTTTGTAATCCATTGATGAACGAGACGTTTCCAGAAATACCAACTTTTTTTACAATTTTTTTTTATAAAAAAAAGCTCCAGCTATGAACAAGTTTCCCATTAAAACACCTGGAAACAATTAAGGGACAATTAAGTTTTGCCTCTTCAAAGAGTCGCTATTCATTCACAACATCTGTCCCTTTTAATTCTTAGAACATCTAAAGCCTACAATATCTTTCCCAGAACACATGAGATGACTTTATTCAAAATATAGAAACATATTTCTTCTTCATAACATGTCATGTAAGTTGCAGTATTCATTCATTAATGATTCCTAAACGAACCAAAACATGCACCTTCCATTGACGGTGTTTACATATTCTTCTGTACCTGTTAAGCAGGGTAAAATACCTTTTTGAAAAATAACTTGAATGCAATGGCGAGGTCAGTCTTCCTTCGTATTTCCTCGGTAATAAACACTTACTTTCTTACTTTCGCCGAGACGAGTATGTTGCTTTGGTTTGTTTGTCTGTTTGAAAGAAAGAAAACACATTCAAATATTATCGCGGACGTTTTTACGAAGATTTCTGGGAGCCAAAAAGTGAGTCGTCATGGCTGGCAACTTTTGGGAGAACTACGAATGCAAACCTTTGGGAAGAAGAGGCCTTAGTGAGGGGGGGGGGGGGGGGGGGGTGGGGGGGGGGGGTGGGGGGGGGGGGGGGGGGGGAGGGGGGGGGGGGGGGGGGGGGGGGGGGGGGGGGGGGGGGGGGGGGGGGGGGGTTGGGGGGGGGGGGGGGGGGGGGGGGGGGGGGGGGGGGGGGGGGTGGGGGGGGGGGGGGGGGGGGCGGGGGGGGGGAGGGGGGGGGGGGGGGGGGGGGGGGGGGGGGGGGGGGGGGGGGGGGGGGGGGGGGGGGTGGGGGGGGGGGGGGGGGGGGGGGGGAGGGGGGGGGGGGGGGGGGGGGGGGGGGGGGGGGGGGGGGGGGGGGTGGGGGGGGGAGATTTTTTCAAGCCGTGGCGAAAGTTTTTTCCAAAAGGCCTTGTTTCCAATGCATTTGTTATACTAGGATACAGTTCATTGGCAATTTAACTTCTTTAAAGATACATGTATCCAACTTGCACTTAAAACTTCATATCTATACCTTTTTCATTTTACCAAATGCCTTTCTTTACTCTCATGAAGCGTATACAGGGGAAGAGGTCACTTTTATACCATTACTGACCAACCGTCTCTCCCTCAACGGCTCAACCCCATTTTCTTCAAAAGCTCGTGCGTGGACTGGCGACTTCCTTCAAGGTCTACAGAATTAAGTTTTAAACGACAGATTTTTCACGTACTGATGCTGGAATGCCAACCAGCGGACGTGCGCCCACGTATACACGTTTACAAGATACATAAACAGCCGCCTATCTGTAAGTGTGATCCAATCGTCTTCCAGTATATTTATGAGACAGAAAAATCAGTTCCCATTCTACATTTGTTTTTTTTAGAACAAGCCAACAAGAAATAGCTTTTTTTATTGTTAAGACTGCTTGATTCATAATACATACTTCTTAAAATAGCATGCTATTCTAGGAGAGAGAGAGAGAGAGAGACGTATACAGGTATACAAGATACATAAACAGCCGCATATCTGTAAGTGTAATCTAATCGTCTTCCAGTATATTTATGAAACAGAAAAATCAGTTCCCATTCTACATTTTTTGTCGGACAGGCCAACAAGAAAGGTTTTTTTTATTCTTGGTAGGACTTACTTGAATTCCATAAATACATTACCTCTTAAAATAGCATGCTACTCTAAAGAGCGAGAGAGAGAGAGAGAAGGAAAAAACGGAAAATAATGGGGAAGAGAGAGAAGAGAAGAGAGAGAGAGAGAGAGAACCATCTGCCACCTGCTCGTTAGTCGAACGGCTGCTTGCTTATTAAAAAATCTACTCAAAAGCCATATCTAATCACAACCCCTCGACGAATTGGAAACAGGAAACACAGCCAAACGCTTGCAGGTGCTTTATATCCAGCTTGTCTATTTCCTCAATTGCAAAACCATTCACAGTTCTTGGAACATGCGCACGAAAAAAAGAGCAATTAAAAAATTAAATTAAATATATATATAATATTAGATATAATGTATATAATTAGTAATAATAAATATATAGTATGTATATATATATATTATTTAGCCCAAGGGCCACAGGAAAAATAAAAGGAGTATAACAGAGCGCCTACGTGTTAGTTTCAACACATTTTCGAGGGACGAATACTAAAAAACACAGAGAACATCTAAACAAAGTTAAAACATAAAAACTGAAAAAATTGAAAAACAAGTATTCAAAAGGTGCCGGGTTAAAAAACCAGTACCAGCAGGTACAGAAACAGCTCAACAGGTGATTAAAATGAAACAACAACTACAAAATCTCTCGGTTAACAAACAAATGGGTTATATTAGGTCCACGTTTGGTTACATACCCTGGCTTACATTCATTAAGTCACCGTTGCTGATATTTAAAAAAATAAAAGCAGCATTGAAATAATATTTCCTGACGAATTATATTATTACAATATTAAAACAACTTTTGTGCTCCACTCCCAATGAATCATGTGATGGAAAATTCGTTAATGTGTAAAAAAAAGCACATTCTGACATTTGTCCTGTTCCTCACACTCGTATCTATGTTTTTTGTTTAATTCTGGGGTGTCCGGGCAGTCCCTTCCCAGATTGTCCGAGATAAAAACACTTGCAGTTCTATGCAAGGAACCCCGCGTAAATGCAGCCCACTGCTAAAACTTTGGGAGAATTCCCTTATTAGTATGGTTTTTTCAGGGTAGTTGAAAATTTAAAAAGAACAATTAATTATTTGAAATTCTTGCAAAAAACTTGGAACCCTCCGTAAGGAGGTCATTATATTGTTAAAAACGAGCACATTAATTCCTTATTAAAAGCCATTCTCGCAGGTTACCAGAAATAAAAACAAGTTTTTTTTGGTGCTTTTTGTAAAGTAAAACTTTAATAAAATATTTAGGGTATCTTAATTTTTCCGATATGTTGAAAAATATTTTTTCAAACTCTTACCTGAAGGAAATTCCTGGGCTGCCAGATACGTAAGGCTCTTAAAAAACATGGAAGAAAATAAAGTAGCCTTCTTGGACCTTTGATTGCTATGGTTAGAATAAATAGTGAATGCATGAATTTAACATTTTCGGTAGGTTTTCTAATACACTGAGTCTTTAAAGCCTGTTTTTTTTATAGTACGGTGAACATTTACATCCAAAAATGAAAACAGACAAACCATCACGTTTCTTCCTCCAACAAGTCAAATTAAAATGGAAGGTAACTAAGTTGTTCCAGTTTAGAACAGAAATTGCATTTACATTTTCTGGTTAGAGGCCATATGCAAAAAATATCATCTATATATCTAAACCACAGGAACACCATAAGGCAAAATATTGGTAAAAATCTTTTTAAAAAAATTCTCCAGGTTTAAAAAAATTTTCCTTTATTATTTTTTAAATTATTATTTCATTTTTTTAAAATTTTTATTTCTTATTATATTTATTTATTTATTTGGTTTTTGTTTTTTTTTCTTAAAATTTTATTTTATAAATTAATTAAAACAGGCCGAAAGGGAGGATTTCCCATTGCCATACCAAAGTTTTTGGTGTATAGATTTGTCCATCAAAAGTAAAACAAGAATCACAAATGCCAGTTTTAAACTAGTTCTAATAATCTTATTGAGTGGACAAGGGTAAAGGTAAATCATAATTATCAAAATTCAAAAATTCCTTAAATAATTCAAAGCAAGTCATTTATAGGTACTTTTGTCTAAACAGAGCAAACAAAACATCAAAGCTAATCTTTTTTGTTTAAACTTAAGCATTAATAGTTTTAGTTACTATTTAGTTTTTTCTATCAGGATCTACCATTGATGTTTAATATAGAACTTAGCGAAATACTTGTTCCTCTAAAAGGTGAAAGGAAATCTTTAACTAGCCATTTTTTTGAAAAGCTTGTAAGTATAGTACCATGACCCAACAGAGCTGATCAATTAAGTTCTAACGGCGTTACCAGGTTTATGGTGTTTTAAACAAGACTATACAAAGTAAGGGGTAAAAAGTGGTTGGAAAGGCAACAGACAGTTATGGCAGTATTGGAAGCATCTGGAAGTGCATTTGATGACTTCAAGCAGGAGGGGGAACAAAGTTTTTGGAAGGAACTCAAATCCGTTTTTTTTTTTCTGTCTCTTCGAAACAATTCATGTGAATTTTGTCTGTTTCATTATTTTGGGTTGCTTGGGTGTTATTTGGATTTGGGTATTTATTTTTTTTTAGATCAATTCGCCATTTGCCTATTTGTGTTTTATATTTGATTGCTGTTCGTTGTGATTGGCCTGTTTGTTATTCATTTTGGTTTTTTTTTTTTTGGGGTCGAGCAAGTGGTATGGCTTCCTGATAATGATGATAGTGATTTTGGCAATCATTATACTTTACTGTGGTGTCGAGCAAAGTGTATGGCTCTGATTTAGTGGCAATGCTCACTTCTGACGTTATTTGTGAAATTAAATTTTAATTTGATTATGTTTTGATCTATTTATTGATTTTTTGATTTTGAAATTGATAACTGTATTTTTCGCCACCCAAAAACCAGAGTCTCGCTTGTAAAACATAATGTAATTGAACCCTGTAAATAAATTAATATTAAGGTTATTTTTGTGTTTTGTTAAGTCCTACCCCCTTTGATCAATATTGCCCTTTCGTCAGTTTATTCCCAGCCCAATTCCTTGTTTTTTATTTTGAAACCTGCTGGTCTCTAATAATGAAACCATTACAATATATATTATATATGTAAATATATATGTATAATTATGTATTGTAATATAATGTATATATACATATATATGTATATATGTATATATAATACATATATGTGTGGTGTATACCGTTTGTGTGTTATATGTCTATTATATATGTTGTAATATTATGTATATATGTCTATATTAACTGTGTCTAATCTGTATATGTCTATAGTGTCTATTGTGTATATATATATATTATATACTATTATCTATATATAATAATATATATATATATTATAATAGCCCTCCTATCATTATGTAAGCAATTCTAATTACACACCTCTTATTGTGGCGATTAAAATGGGATGGGTTTTTCGCGCCCACTCTATTGATTGCTGATCGTAGCGGACAGCGATGGCTGAAATTACCTTCATGTTTTTAATGTATGTAATCCTTGGAAAATGTTGCTTCAAAGCTCTGTCAAGTTAATACTTTTGAGTTCGTTATACCTGGTGGCTTACGATTCACTTGTTTTCTAGTAGTTATTAAGTGGTTATTTGTTTATTATTTTGTTCTTATATTTCTTCAGACGCGATTTAAAAAATAAGTAAAGTAAAGTCTTTGTTTGTTGATTTTAATTATAGTTTGCTAATTCAATTTTAAAACATGATCTACTATAGCCTACATGAAGTGTTGCCCTCATTACTGAGGAACTTCATGAATAGTCAAGTGGAAATGGAAAGCTGAAGTTGTGACAAATTGGGGGCCTGATGCCGGGCGGGATTCTACTTACGTTTTGGCGTTGCGCTTTAAGCTCGATCTTGACGGATTGTGAAATTCATTTTGTTGTTTGCAGCTGTGAATGATGGACAACATGAGTTGTAGTGTATTAGTGTAATTTTGCTAGTTTAGTTTAAAGAAAGACCACCACCGGATTAGTGTTCTCCGAGCGCGCCTCTCAACATTTACACTTATAGAATGTCGGTTGTTGCAAACACGTCATTTTAAGACATACATCGAGATTTTAGGATTTTGGAGACGTGCAGGCAGGGTAAATGGCAGGCCTAGAATTCGTTCATTCTTTTAACTTCCGTCGACCTGTTTGACTACCAATGCCGCGGTTAGCGATATCGTTCCATAGTTCGCCCCAACTTCTCGAGGTGCTTCGAGGCATTCAAAACCTCATCATAAGGGATTGAAATATTCCTTCTTCCGTAGGAAACCTCTGTTCCTCTTTAACTCATGGGTAACGACCGTTCGCTCTTTAAAAGGAAAGATTTCGGCCTTCATACTGGTTAACAACCTCCGGTTGTCAAGAACTTCGGTTCTAAACCATCGATGGGAATTAAACATTAAAGGTTTATTTCCTTGTTCATGGTCGATGGCTTGTAATACTGGATTTGGTGGTGTCCTTGCTGCAAGCAAATCAAGTGGACCAGTACTTCATTCCTCCTTTGTTGGAAACCACCTGCTTGCCTAGTTATCTTATTACCTCGGGAGTCATTCAAAGGCACTCAACTAAGATGGCCATACCTACCATCGAGAAAGAATTATACAGTCTTTTGTAGGCAAACAGTCCTTCATTTTCGTCCATATTTCTGGAAGTGCTTGTACGCGTCAGTCATTTACCACGACCACAAACCCCTTACCATTCCTGAACGGGAAATAGGCCAAGCTTGAACAAACAAGAAACTTCCTCGATGGTCATACATCTTGTCTACCTACAACATTGAGATCCACAGCATACGAGGATCAAACAACACCATCGCCGACGCATTATCACGTCTTAGACAGAAAACCACTTGAATTCACTAAATTTGTCAAAAATTGTCATAGTAATTTCATTCCTAACAGGGGGGGAACTATAATAACCCTCCTATCATTATGTAGCAATTCTAATTACACACCTATTATTGTGTATGATGTTAGCGCCATCTATTGATTGCTGATCGTAGCGGACAGCATGGATGAAATTACCTCATGTTTTTAATGTATGTAATCCTTGGAAATGTTTACTTCCAAGCTCTGTCAAGTTAATACTTTTGAGTTCGTTATCCGGTGGCTTACGATTCACTTGTTTCTAGTAGTTATTAAGTGGTTATTTGTTATTATTTTGTTATTATATATTCAGACGTGATTTAAAATAAGTAAAGTCTTTGTTTAATTTTAATTATAGTTTGATAATTCATTTAACATATCTACTATACCTACATGAAGTGTTGCCCTCATTACTGAGAATTCATGAATAGTCAAGTGGAAAGCTGAAGTTGTGACAATATATATACATATTATTATATATTGCTACTTTCAAAATGCATATATCCCCTCTGAGACTGTATAAAATGTTATGTAGAATTTTGGCAACATTTTTTCAGATTCTTAGATAGCTTAGAGATAGGATGTTTCAAATGTGTGTTCAGATTTCGCATAACATAATATAAAAAGAATATATATATAACGTAGAATATAGAAAGAGAGAGAATATCTTAGTCCGTTCAAAGCTAGAATGATTTTTCCTAATCTGTCAACACGTTTGATAAGAGAGCTAGAGTCTTCATGTTGTTATCAAAACATGTCGTCTTAATTATCGCTCAACCTCCGTTTCGATCGGGTACGTGTCTGTTGAGCAGAATCGTCTTGTATGCGTATGTCTTTGATCAAAGCCACGTGCAGATTACACATTTTGTATGTAAAGTTGTGTAAGATTTCGAAGCTTCTGGAAGCATTAGTGCCCAAAACGTTTTGTCATCTCCCCTGTCCAGCTCCCGTAAGGGAGAAGTTTTTCATTCGAGCGTAGATTCTCAAACCGTTCACATCTCTCTCTCTCTCTCTCTCTATCTCTCTCTCTCTCTCCATCACATAGCACTTTTGATCTTAAAGTAAATGGTCACTCGTAACTTGAGAATTTCATATTTGATATTTCTTAGAGTTTATTTAGTGTTAAATAGTGTTTTTTGTGGAATCTGAACAAACATTGTTTCATAATGGCGCCTGGTTTTGTGAAAGTGTGAAACGAGCTGCAGCAAGAAAGAAAGAAATTGGTATACCAAAAAGGTAAAGTGTGTTATATTTTTATTAGTTGCAACTAATTACTGACAGGAACAATGGTTAGGTAACAACTAATAACTGATAGGAACAGTGGTTTGGTAAAAACTAAATAACTGATGGTTACAGTGGCTTGAGAGAAACTATTTACATTTTTACACATTGCAAATTTTTCGTTTTGTGTTTGTTTCATTTTTGTGCATTTGTTGATTTTCTTATTGAAGTGTGCCTCTTTATTTTATATTCTGTGTGATTAATACATTTTGCAAATTTCGATATTGTCCACATTTTTCTGTATTTTCATTTGCATTCATAATTTAATTGACTTGGTTATCTTCATTGCTTAATCATTGCACATTTAATTAAATTTAACACTTGTGAATTAATTTGCATTTAATTTGCATTTACTTAGAATTCTTTCCAAGTTTTATTATTGTTTAGCACTTGTGAATTAATTTCAAATTTTCAATTATTGCCTAACACTTTTGAATTTTGATTGAATTAAATTTTCTTTGAATTTTGTGATAAATTAATTTTAATTTAATTTTGACTTAAATTTATTGATTCAAGAATTAATTAAACTTTACTTTGTTTTCAAGTAACAGTAATTTTCCCTGATATTGTGAATTTCTCTTAAAAATTTGAGTTTAATAATAAATTTTTTGTATTTAAAATTTTTTATAAGTGTTTTCATTTTTATACCCAGTATATTTGCATTGATTATATTCGGATTTTGTTAGGTTAGAAACATCCAGAGTGGTGATTAATCTGTTTTCCTTCATTAACTTGAAGTGACTTAGAACCAGGGAAGTACTTAGGACTTTCTGAAATCAAGGGCCAAATACCTTAGACATTTAAAGTTGTTGATGGAGTGATGCCCTTTGATTAATCTAATTACTTACAAGATTACCTCACACCTGTTTTGATGAACTTAGTCTGATTTTCTTCAATACTGGTAAGTTGTTAAGGGATCATTGTTGCCTTTAGAGTATTCAGTCGTTTAATACCTGTGATGAGGGTTCAGGTGTCTGTCTTTTGTGAGGTATCAGTTAATGAATGGTAAGTGTAGTAACCAGATACTTGGCACTTCGTCACAATATATATGTATATATGTGTGATATATATATAGATATATATATACATACATATATATATATATATATATATATATATATATATATATATATATATACACACATATATATGTGTGTGTTTGTGTGATATATATATATATATATATATATATATATATATAGTATATGATAGATTAGATTAGATTATAAAATTTTGGCTCATAGCCAAGCGCCGGAGCCGGGGGGTATATATGTATACATGTATATGTATATATATATATATATATATTATATATATACATACACACACACACACCCACACACATATATATAAATATATATATATATATATATATATATATATATTATAATATATCGTAGAGCTGGAGGAAGTAATTAATGAAAGGAACTGACCGAGCACTTTCCTGTATTTTTCACACCCTGAGGAGTGTGAAAAATACAAGAAAGCGCTTTGTCAACTCCTTTCATTCCTTCCTCCAGCTCTGACAGCGAAAAATATCCCATGTTTTAGCGATAGATCGTCGTGTGTGTGTGTGTGTGTGTGTGTGTGTGTGTGTGTGTGTGTGTCGGGAATATCAAATATAAACAAGTATTTGGTCCAAAAGAAAAGGAAACAACGGAGTGTGACATCTTCCGCCTTTACTTCCAGGCATCTGAAAGTAGCAAGCTGGAAAATGCCTGAAAGGCAAAGCTAAAATTAATGTAGGCTATCGCCTTAGTAGCACTGACCTCTTTGATGCAGACTTTTCATACTTCCTTGGTTCTGTTTTCCATAATTCTTCCAATTTCTGGATATGTACAGAGTCGTGGTGTGCTTTCCATTTAGTGCTTACGTTCAGTTTTTATTTTTTATTTTTATTATACGAAGCAAGATAGGATTTGGTGGGAGGTGTTGCCATATCTCTCGTTTAAAATGTGTGGTTTACAATTTACAATGGGGTGGTAAGCCTTTTACATAATAACTGCATATAATACTACATGTGAAACTACGTTACTGTATTGGTTCTGCAATAATCCTTGTAAAATTATTAATTTCTTCGTGTGTTGTGTTCGGGCGTGGTTCCACTCGGCGGGTACAGCTGGCCTTCACCCTAGATCCATCTCCTCAGGCGACCAGACGGTCAAACCGAATCCCTTCTGTCTGGGTACATATACTTGGTTTGCTTCTGGCTATAAAAACTGCTTCTGTTATTTTGTTCCAATATGAGTTTCGTCTTTATTTTGTCTTACTGTTGTTTATCAAGTCTTTTAACGATGGTTTCTCGTCGTGTATGTCTGTGTAATGTTGGAAAGATGGCTCCTGCGTTTTTGTGGGCAGGTCATCTTCGTTTGAGAGCTGTATGTGTTCTGGCAATGTAGTTTTCTCCAGAAGGACTGTCTATTCCTCCTCGGGGCAAGTGAATCAAAGTAAACGCCACAAAGGTGATCGCCTACAACAATAATTGTGAAAGAGAGAGCCCCAAAACACAAAAATACACAAACATATAATCAACAATTACCTGATCTTACCTTGAATTCGAAAACAAAAAAACTAGTTATTTAACAGGAGAGAGAGAGAGGGAGAGAGAGAGAGAGCCAGCCGATGAAAATAGAATGAGAAAATACCACTTCACAGAACACAAAATCTTGAATCAGGTCTTCTCAAGCATTACACAACAACAAAAGGACGAGACATCGCCGTTACTAAGAACTTCAATCCACGGAGACGGTGGCATATTCAACAACGAAAGAAAGGTCACTAAACAGAAAAGAAAAAGAAAAAGAAAAAGTAAGAGAAAAGGCGAAAAGGAAACAGAACTTTTCCTCCAAGGAAGGAGAGGACTTATCTCTCGAGCCAACCTTTTAATGATAATATTCTTGAAGTCGTAAGAGGAGGGTATTTTACGATACCCAAGGAGCTTATCATTTTTACCCAGATTTTCCATTTTGCCCGAGGCCGTAATCCAACGTTACGACCCGTCGTAACTAGAAATACGACTCCATACGACAAAGCTCGTAACTATAGCAATGGAGAGGGGGCTTGAGGTGGGGGAGGGAGGGGGAGAGGACGAGGATGACCTGCGTCCTGTCCAGCCGGAACACAGATGTTAATAGACACTGGGGGCTTATACACCCCCTTTCTCTCTCTCTCTCTCTCTCTCTCTCTCTCTCTCTCTCTCTCTCTCTTATTTCTACTTGTCACTTACAAAATTCAGTTAAAACTCAAATATAAGAGCTCTTTTGTATCCCTGTCTCACTTTCAAAGCTGACTTTCTCTCGCTCTTTATTAGTTCTATTTGTGACTACCAACACTGAATTTAAACCTAATCTTTCAAACATAAGTTCTCTCTCTTTTCTTTTATCCCTATCACACTTTCAAAGTTGAATTCTCTCTCTCTCTCTCTCTCTCTCTCTCTCTCTCTCTCTCTCTCTCTCTCTCTACACACACACACACACAACATGAAAACTTAAAAGTTCTCTCTTGTTTTCCCTTTCAAAAAGTTCAACTCTATCTAGAATCTTCAATTAAAATTTCTTATTTCGCTTTAAATCTCTTAATCACACTTCCATACATCCTCTTAATGACCTCCAATTCTCTTCTATTTTCCTACCAAATCTCAGTAAAAAAAAAAAAAAAAAAAAAAGTTTATTGACTCTACCATGCAGTGTTCACGGATACAACGCCAACAGCAATAAAATGCTGAACTTACACGCGATAGTTATTGGAATAAACTGAATCTACCTAATATTTATATATATATATATATATATATATATATATATATAATATATATATATATATATGTATTTTTATTATTGTATTTTTAAATGTACGGTATATTTATGTATACATGTGTATGTGCACCTCTCTCTCTCTCTCTCTCTCTCTCTCTCTCTCTCTCTACACACACACACACGCACGTATACATAATATATATACCGTAACTAAAAATATATTGTGATAAAAAAACTCATATCAGTTATCAGTGGAGATGTGGCATAGCTGTAGCGAACACCGATGACAGTAACAACGTCAAAGGCTATGCGATTAAAAAGCCATGCGTGGCTTGGGGCCCCTGGTGGTCTGGGCCCTCGGGCACTGCCCGAATGCCCAATGGTCAGTCCGCCCCCATATATATGTAGGTATATATATATATATTTATATATATATATATATATATATATATATATATATATATATAGTATATATATATAATATAGAGAGAGAGAGAGAGAGAGAGAGAGAGAGAGAGAGAGAGACGAAATATTTTGTTAAACTTTGGAGGAGTGTGTGTGTGTGTGTGTGTGTGTGTGTGTGTGTGTGTGTGTGTAACTTAGAAACTGCGTTGGTATCAATTAAAATGAAATCACGCTTATCCGTCAATCTGGCATCACATCATCATTAAAGAATAAGCGAGTATCGCAATCCAGCATTAGCCTAATTAATAACAGTTTCAGCAAGGCAGATATCTATCATAATTGATATATGGCTTGAAATAACGTCCGGTTGCTATTTCTAAGCCATGGCATTGATAATGCATTACCAGATATTCTGGTGAAAACCATATTGGTCCGGGTGTAATATCGTGTTTGAGGAAGTGTAATTCAATATAATATGTGTATGTGTATGTGTGATGTGTGTGTTGTGTGTTGAGACTAAATGAAAATCTAATAAAAACAAATTGCAATGTATAGTCACGGATGTTGGTAACTATACTCGCTTTTTTTCCAACTGTCCACCCGCCTGTGGTGTTTGCGTATGGTAACACTGCGTCCCGGGCTTTAATAACAATATCCTATTTATAATATTAACGGTGTAATTCGCATACAGTAAATTATTAAAACACTTTTCAGTTGCAAATGTACACCCAGATACCCTTTTATTTACCTAAAACTTACACATAGCGTAACTACCTCAAGCCCGAGACGCAGTGTTACCATACGCAAACACCACAGGCGGGTGGACAGATGGAAAAAAACAGAGTATAATGAGGTAGCTTGTCGCGTGTGGTAATGGTAACAGTGGTTTTATGTTTACATCAAATGTGTCGCCGTTTGTTTGTTTGTATGGTGTATTTACGATGGATGGAACCAGTGGTTATTCAGCAACGGGACCAACGGCTTTACGTGCCTTCCGAACCACGTCGAGAGTGAATTTCTGTCACCAGAAATACACATCTCTAACACCTCAATGGAATGCCCGAGAATCGAACTCAAGGACACCGAGGTGGCAGGCTAAGATCATACCGACCACGCCACTACGGCACTGTACAGTGTACACTCAAGATTATCTTGATTGCTTCTGCCGATTTGAATCATTTCAACTTGTTCTGTGGCGAGAGCGGAGTTCTCTTTAGATTTTTTCACAAGTTCGAGGCACCGTAATACCATTTATCATAAACTACAATGAAAATAACTTTTCAAACAATCTTTTAAGGATCAATGTTTTGTAGAGAAATAGGTTCTAGGTGTTCAGTGATATCTTTAGACGGTCAGTAGACTAGCTTACATTTAGATCTAATGGTTGTTATGTGATGACTATTTTATGCGAGATTTATAAATGACTATTTTATGCGAGATTTATAAACAATGTTTATTTACATAGAGTGTAACAATCTGTTACAATTAGCCTACATACATGTGATTCGTGACTTTTGTTTAATTGTTTGTTTGTTTGTATGATGTTTTTACGTTGCATGTAACCAGTGGTTATTCAGCAACGGGACCAAAGGCTTTACGTGAATTCCGAACAACGTCGATAGCGAACTTCTATCACCAGAAATACACATCTTTAACCCCTCAGTGGAATGCCTGAGAATCGAACTTGCGGCCACCGAGGTGGCAGGCCAAGACCATACCGATCATGCCACTGAGGCGCTTCAGACCACTGTAAGTCCGCCCCTGTATATATATATATATATATATATATATATATAATATATATATATATATATATATATATTTGTAGTCTCCACTAGTCCCATCGAAAGCATCTTTTTGCACTAAAACGTTAACCAAATCATCCGGCACTTTGTCCTTTAATTCCCTCTTACCTTCACAGGGCAGGTTCCACCCAAGCTCACCTCAATCCTTCCTCAATGAATCTTACGTCATGCCCATATTATCTCAATCTCGACTCTCTCGTCAAATCTGTAATCTCTGCCATCGCAGCACTTCTTGGAATTTCTTCTTTTTCTAGTTTCTCACGACGAGAGCCGTAAAACCACCTCGGCATCAGCTTTCTGTCCACTTGATGCCCGTGTTTCTGCATCATTCATCATTACCCTACTACGTCCCTCCATTTCCCCTAACATGATTTAAATGTAGGCCTCTTCTGTCCTGTATTAAAACTTACCTCTTCTTCCTTGCTGGATATCATCATCTCACTGTCATCCACATTCACCTTCATACCAAACTCATTCATGAGATTCCTGTCCTTCCCTTACTCTTCACTTATGGTTTCCAAAACCAATACAAACAAAAATGAGCCAAGTGCCGATCCTTGATGTAGGCCAATTTCAAACGCCAAGGCTGTCATTACTGCTGTCCTTTTGTACATCAATTTAAATTAAATTTACCAACTTCACTGGCACCAAAACACTACCTTCCTTGGTACTCTATCATATACTTTCTCTAAGTTGTTATTGCACGGTAAGGCTTCTGATTGCCTTCCTGCCTCTTTTTCCCGTAATTGTAATATTGTAAAGACTGCTTCATTTGCATTTGTTCCCCCGATCCACATCTTACTCCTGCTTAAAAGCAACTGCCATCAGACTTTCTTCCCAGTCTTTTGGCACTACTTCCCCTTCCCATATTGCCCTAAATAGTTATCACATCCATTCTTTCCCCCTCCAAAAACCAAATGCCATCAACATTCCAATTTGCACCTTTGATGTACCCAGTGCTCTGCCTTTCGTCACTTTACCTATATCCATCTAGAAAGCATCTGCATCACAATTTCCGTCACTGTCGTCACCTCTCCAAAATCCAGTCTTTCATTTTTGTGAATAAAAGATCCCTCAGATAACCTGAATATCGATACTTCCTTCTCTATCTTTGATGACACCTTGCTGACCCAGATGTTGTCTATACTTTGTCCTGGAGTTTGATATTTCGTCAATATCCTTTTCATTTCTCTTTGTTCATAACCTCTATTTAACTCCTCTGTAGCTCCTTCAGTACTCATGCCCAATGTCTCCTTAGTCTCTCTCTCAGCTTCGCTATATCGTTCCTCGGCACCTTGCACATCTCACCTTCCAATCCTCGTAAGCCCTAGACTTCTGCCTGGCTGAATCTTGTATCTATTCGACCACCAGTTTTCTCCCCCTTGTGACACCTATACCCATCTGTTCGCCTAAACGCTACCTTTACATCTTTTGCATAAGTTGTTTTCATATCGTTCCAAATAATTTCGGTTCTACTAACTGCTCCCTCTTTTAAACTTATTCCAACACCATTTCTTTCACTTAAATACCTCTAATATTACTCGCACTGTTCTGCTTTAAGGACCCCTGTTTTCATTCTTGATCTCTCCATCCTCTTCTTGGGGTTTCTGCATCTCATCTTAACATCCACCCTTAGCAACCGATGATGTTTCACACATTCCTCTTCACCAAGAATTACCTTACAGTTGACTTCGTTGCTTCGCCTCCCCTCCTAACGGTAAGGTAAGCTAACTTGCTCTGTATTCCAGGACTCCTCTATGCCACTGTATGATGGCTAAGCCTTCACAAATTATGTGTTAATAAGAAATATACTCTCCATTTTCATTCCTTACTCAAAATGTATGTTCTCCATGAATCTCCTCATATCCAAGTTTATACGTTCTAGTTCTACCATTCATATGTGCTCATATATTAGTATGTATATATCATATATATATCTATATATATATATATATTATATATATATATATATATATCTATATATATGGATATATATATATATAATATTATATTATATATATATGTGTGTGTGTTGTGTGATGTACATGTATATGTACATGTGTATATACTACCTATATGTATATATAATAAGTAACCATATATATGTATAATATATATATAATTAATATAAGATATATATATATAATATATAATATAAATATATATATAAATATTATCATATATTATTCAAAATATCTTTTGTCTTCCTAGCGATTTTAAAACAAACAATAAGTGTCTGTTTGTTCGGTAAAACCACATCAAGAATTTCCGGAAAGTTTCAGTACATACATCACTGTAAAAAAAGGAGATAATGTTATTTGTATTGGTGGGGTCAAGACAAGGCACAGCGTATGCATGTCAAAGGTATGCGCTCTGTCCAAATGGTAACAATTCTCTCTCTCTCTCTCTCTCTCTCAAACCCACCCAGACAAGATCTCTCTCTCTCTCTCTCTCTCATAAAAATCAACCCACACAAGACAAACCAAAATAACGATTTACTTTCTCTCTACTTCTCTCTCTCTTTCGCGAAAATAAACTCTCACAAAAAACAACTGACCAAAATAATGATTTACTCTCAATCTCTCGCGAAAATCAGCTCACACAAAAAACAATTGACCAAAATAACTATTCTCTCTCTCTCTCTCTCTCTCTCTCTCTCTCTCTCTCTCTCCGGATACAAGTGACCGCCACACCCAAGTTACCTCACCCTCTGCTCCACAACCTCAAGGCTGTCACGGATGGGGATGGGCAGACCTTCCTGCTTTTCGAGGCAGTGAGGGTTCAGATCCGTTATCAGGAGCTTTGAAGGGTCGAATACCAATGGAATTGTAAAAGGTTCAATGGGTACGCTATCCACTGCAGTTTTTTTTTTTTTTTTTTTTTTTAGGTTTAATGACATAATACATGAAAAATTACCCTTCAAAATTGAGAATGTAAAGGTCAAAAAGGCATGTAAAAGAATAGACTAGTAGTTCGTTTAAAACATATAACCGCGCAAAATAATAGTTATAAAAAAACACATTTTCATCCTAAGAAGGATAATATATCCATTTGTTAAAAAAACACGTGTAAATTAATTTAATCCGTCCATAATATACTAATCAATATCATATAAAAACAAACATAATATTATTCATTTTACCTTATGATTATTCAAAAAAACAAAAAATGAAGGTCAAACATTCTGGAAACATTAAGGAGAGTTACACATTCGCAAGTCTTGGCTGAAGATTCGAACGCTCGGGAAACATAGGGAAATATTCAAACATTCTCTAACCAAAAAATAAGGTTCGAACGCTGGGAACCAGAGAGGTAATTTCGAACATACGCGAATCTGAGACGGTATATCTGCAAATCAAATAATGGAGGCATAGCACATTCAAAGGGTTAAAATAAGGACGTAAAAAAAAGTTTAAATAAAATCTCTTGGAAAAATAGCTACGACAGTAGCATATTTAATCAATCGATATATCTGGAGATAACATTCCCATAACCTAACCAGAGAAGTCACAAATGCGCCTTTCCCGCGAATCGCCGCCAGACAGCAGAGAAAGAGGATACTTTCGCAGACGGCAATAAATATAATAAATTAACAAAAATGAAAAAAAATATCCCCAACGCTTCTTCTATGATCCAGAGCCCAGACCTCTCCTTAATTGCAAGCCCGTCAGACTGATAGATTTTCATAAAAAAAGAGAGACCAAAGTTCATCAACTCTCGTTGAATGATTCAACGTCAATTAATCTATTCAGTCAATCATTCAATCACTGCTATGCATTTCTGCAATATTTTTTTTTAACCTAGAGGTTGGCCGACTGGATGACCTTAATTGGCTGACTGATGTTGATTGCTCGGTTGAAGGACAGTGGGTTATTCCAGGCAAGTCACTGATTCCGGAAGGACTTGCTCAGGACTTGAAAGGCGTGCGAAGCAAGGGACGCTTTCCTCGAAGTCCATGAAAGCGCAGGGAAGGGCTTGGGGGTGGGGGGGGGGGGGAGGGGAATTGCCGTTGGTGTGGGTGGGACTTTCAACCAACTATGGCTTAATTCTGTAGTCGAATACCCTGCAAAAAAAAAAAAAAAAAAAAAAAAAAAAAAAATTTTAATATATATTATAATATTATTATATAATAGATTATTATATATATATATATATATATATATTATACTATATTTATATATTATATATTGGTGTAGGGTATTATTATATATATTTAATTATAATAATTGGAAGAAAATAAATGGCGGCTTATCCCCCAAAGGAAGGGTACACCTCCTGGCACAGGATAGGGCGTCAGGAGTGGTCGGGGAAGCCGGAAGCAGAAAGAGAGTTCCAAATCTCGCTAGTGGAGCGAAACCAACAGTTTCCAAATCGATTACTAATTTCACATAATAGTGGTTAACTAGGTATTATGCCCGAATTAAAAACTAAAAACTAAACAGTGCCATTTGTATAGTTGCTAGTGAAAGTCCTTATTCTGGTGAGAAGCCTTCGGAATTTATTTAAACTTGACGCATTTTCTCGATAGCATTAGTTATCAATATACGTTATCATTAGAGAGTTCTGGTAAAGTTACAAAGTATATTATATCTATTATATTATATCCTCCAATCGCAACGACTCCTAAGTTATCTTACTTTCAATTATCGGACTTATACTTTACGAGGAATTCAACAAACACACGCGCGGACATACTATCTCAAGGTCCTTTAAATATACTCGGATATTTAAAGGACCTTGTACTATCTTTTCCTTCATATACCGATTCAGATTGCTGTTATCATACTTATTACCACTACTACTACCACTTCTACTACTACTATTACTACTACTTGTCTGACATTTAAGACCCTTGAAATACGTAATTAAACACTAAAGCTCCTCCAATAATTCATTTCCGGCATACATCGAAGATGTTTCGGCACTTTGCCGCCATCGAAACCACCATACGCTTGGACTGATGAACGTCTTATTCACTTTGCATTTTGATAAAAATAAATGCACGTATTTTAACCCGTTACACACACACACACACACACACACACACACACACACACACACACACATATTATATATATATATATATATATATATATATATATATATATATATATATATATATATATATATATATATATATATATATATATATATATATATATATGTTGAAATGTCTGTCGTTACGAGGATATAATAATAATAATAATAATAATAATAATAATAATAATAATATATCTGAATGCATCAATAACCTTGATCATTATCCTTAGGCAAATGCTGTTGCAATATTTCATTGTATGGATTACCTCACAGCAGGAAAGCAGCCCAAGAATATCTCAGGTGGCAGTTTTAAGTAAAAAGCCAGTAAGCAGTCCCTGAGAAACTTAAAAAGGCAAACATTCTTAAAGATCACAGCGTCCTGTTAAATTCAATTTCTTTCTTTTCGTCTGGCAGGTTGCCAGGGCACGATCACCTGCAGACTAGCTGCCCATGGCTATGTGAGTGCTTGGTACAGAATCAATATTCACAATCAAATAAATATACGGAAGACTGAGAGAGAGAGAGAGAGAGAGAGAGAGAGAGAGAGAGAGAGAGAGAGAGAGAGAGAGAGAGAGAGAGAGAGGACGTATTTTTTTTAATGTTCTAAACAATATGAGACAGCGAGAGTTTCATAACATTTCGTTGTTTTATCCGAAACTTCTTATCAGAGAGAGAGAGAGAGAGAGAGAGAGAGAGAGAGGACGTATTTCATCTGATTACTTACTATACTATCGTTATCACCGCATTACTGTTGATGCCACATCTTTCCCTCAACATCGACTGTCCCCGCCCCCAACCCCTTCGGAGAGGAGGAGGAGGAGGAGGAGGAGTTAGTGGCACTTGCCGTTACAACGGCTCCTCCTCCTCCTCCTCCTCCTACGACACAAACGCCGTCTTGGGCGATAGCCGGCGTACACATATCATTTCCTTCGGGTTTTATGACGCATAAAAATCTTTTACATTAACCCCACCCTCTCGGCCCCTTCCCCTTCCACCGCCCGACCCATCATCCCCTCCCATCTTTTTTATGCTGCCTGTCCCCACCCCCTTTCCAAAGCTTATCGGCTTCGGCGCCTTCACAGATACGAGTCATTATATTCAATTTTCATACCGATAAAAAGGAAGCTCTTACGGGGCTTCAATTTCCCCTGATTCCTGCCTCCCCCCTTCCCTCCCTCCCTCACTATCTCTTCCTCTCTGTGTCTCTCACACGCACACACGCAGATGGCAGAGGGAAAGGAGCAGAAGAAGCAGAAAGGGCAGGATAAAAATATGAAAGGGCGACAGTGGTGATAAAGTTATGTTAAGCAAGAATACAGAATAGGAATCGAATGGGAGCAGACGTGAGGACCCTCCTCCTTCTGTCTCCCTTAGACACTGGAGGAAAAGATTGTCCCTGTAGAGGGGCAAGAGGAGTAGAGGATTAGAAAGGACAGGGATGAAGGAAAAGGTGATGAAGGAAAAGGTGATGTGATGGTGAAGATATGGAAAGTGATAAAACGGACTAGAAAGAGGGGGAGGAGAAGGAGAGACAGACCCCTCCCTTACACCCCTTCCTTCAGGAGGAGAAAAGGACAAGGTGAACAAGAAATGGCGGTTAACTTAAAAGAAAATCGACGGAGAAAAACTCGATTACGAAAACGAGTAACAGTTGGAAGCGACAGAGAACCACAACGAAGTTAGGGTTCTTCCTTTCTCAAATCCCCAAAACAGTCTTACACTCTCAAAGCCTCTTGTTGTTTCCTTCGGGTTTGGGCTACATAAGGGCATTAAGCTGCCCCTTCCACTGGCAATTGCACTTTGAAAAAAATAAACTGTACAATCTACTTCCCCAGCGGCCTATGGGTGTATTTCCCAAGAGGAGGAACGGGGAAAAAAATATACGTGAATTTGCTTCCTCTGTACTTTTGCGTTATTCCTCTTTTATTCCCCGACAGTAATCTCGTACCTTAATAGTCATCTCGCCCCCCCCCTCCACCCTCCTTCATGAAGTTTCGTAGTCCGTCAAGGGGCATATGGGAATTTGGGGGTCCATTTGGAAGGGGGATCTCTTTTATGTCCTCTCATATCGTGAAACTTTGAAGTTTATTTTTTCATCATTCCCTCTCGTTACTGCTGAATCATTTCTCTCTCTCTCTCTCTCTCTCTCTCTCTCTCTCTCTCTCTCTCTCTCTCTCTCTCGGTACTTTCCTCTCTCCCCTCTCTAACGTTATTATCCTTTATTGCTGTTATTATTATCTAGTCTCTCGCTTTTGTTACTGAATTACATACCCTCTCTCGTCCGTCATCATCTTTTTTTTTACTCTCTTCTAAATGTCATCTCACTCTCTTTCATGTTCATGTATACATGTATGCCCCACCCCGCCTCTCTCTCTCTCTCCCCCTCTCTCTCTCTCTCTCTCTATATATATATATATATATATATATATTATATATATATATAATATATATATATATATATATTATATATATATATATGAGAAGAGAGGAGAGAGAGAGAGAGAGAGAGAGAACGAAGAGCGCAATAACTGGGCACGCTTTTGGTTTTCAATAAGTCACTTACGGATGCGGTTGCTAGCCCCATGATTTGCTTGCAACCATCAAAGTTATGGGATTACCATGTACATAATCTATTTCTCAAGTCGACTGAGGCCGAATTAATCCTGATATATATGTGTTTGTGTAAATACATATATTTGTATATATAAATCACACACACACACACACACACACATATATAATATATATATAATATATAGTATATATATATATATATATATATATATCTAGCACACACACAAATTAATAATCGATATATATATATTATATTTAATATATTTATTAGATATCCATGTTATAATACTATATATATATAATTAAAGAATCATTATATAATATAATATATATAGATATATAATATATATATATAAACATATATATATAATATAAATGAATAATTATAATCACACTGATAGATATTATGTTATATATATATATATATTATATAAATATATATTATATATATATAGTCTACTCTACACGTATATTATATACGTATATATCATATATATCTATAGAAATATATATATATATAGTATATATATATATATATATTGTATATATATATTTTACATATCCATATATACTATATATATAGTATATATATAATAGTATATATTATATTTCTATCTATATATCTATCTATCTATCTATCTATCGATATATATATATTCTATATATATATATATATATATATATATATATTATATATATATCCCTAGCCAAGTGAAGAAATAATATAAACTTTACTATGTCTAAGCTAATGACGGAATACATATGATAAGTCATCCGTCAATGGCTTATAAATAAGGTCGAAACCGTTCAGGACCTAAACCAAGTACTATTTATTTCTTCAATCTATGGTTATGACCGATATATATATGTATATATGTATATGTATATGTCATATATATATATATATATATATATATATATGTATGTATTTACAATTTTGCCTTAATCTCTGTGCAAAAGTACCTAGTCTTAAACTTGGTTAAATAATATTTTCAATATAATAATCAAAAGGTTATTTATGTGTTGCATGTGATAATGACACTTCTTCTCATGAATTTGGTAACCATGCGGTGTATTCACTTAACTCTTAGTTTATGGTACAGAATGCCTTGCACACAAAACGGTACGCTGTATACTTCCCCTTTCTCTCGCTCTCCCAGACATCTAGCTAGGAAGGACAAAATTTACAGCCTATAGCAAGGAGGGACTTGGAATGAATTTTGATGGCGGAACAATCCCTAACCCACCCGCTGTCTACATCTCTCGTCTTCTTCTCTTCTCTCTCTTTTCTCTCAATTCTCTCTCTCTCTCTCTCTCGTATGTATGTATGTATGTATGTATGTATGTATGTATGTATATATATATATATATATATATATATATATATATATATATATATATATATAATATATATATATAGTCAATGGCTAAGTAGAACCTGGGACTAATCGTCAACTTCAGCCTGTGATAATTGCTATCTAGACCGAATGTCAGAAGCTGCACCAAAAGAAATATTGAGTAGTTCACCACTTGAAATGCCGGGAGATATGAACAACCGAGAGGATGAAGATGACGAGGTAATTACTATTCGAATGGAATACGACAGGTCATACATGAACAGGAGTAAAAGGCTTTTGAAAAAAACGTCTTTAAAATCGTCACTGGAAGGAGAACTATGACCAGAATACGTGCCTACTCGGAGGAAATATGATATGCCCTCATTATCAATAATCTCAGTATTTTAACCTAAGACGTCCACAGTGCTGCAACCAACGATCAATAATCTACTAATTTACCGATGTCGATAATAAAAACCTAGTAATGTACCATGTCGACAGTAAAAACCTAGTAATGTACCGATGTCGATAATACAAACCTAGTAATGTACCGATGTCGACAATACAAACCTAGTAATGTACCGATGTCGACAATACAAACCTAGTAATGTACCGATGTCGACAATAAAAACCTAGTAATGTACCGATGTCGACAATAAATATCTAGTAATGTACCGATGTCGACAATAAAAACCTAGTAATGTACCTATGTCGACAATACAAACCTAGTAATGTACCGATGTCGACAATAAAAACCTAGTAATGTACCGAAGTCGACAATAAAACCTAGTAATGTACCTATGTCGACAGTAAAAACCTAGTAATGTACCAATGTCGACAATACAAACCTAGTAATGTACCGATGTCGACAATAAAACCTAGTAATGTACCGATGTCGACAACACAAACCTAGTAATGTACCGATGTCGACAATAAAAACCTAGTAATGTACCTATGTCGACAATACAAACCTAGTAATGTATCGATGTCGACAATAAAAACTAGTAGTATATCGATGTCGATAATAAAAATCTAGTAATGTACCGATGTCGACAATAAAAACCTAGTAACGTACCGAAGTCGACAATAAAAACCTATTATTGTTTACTGTCAGAACCACTTTCCGTGTTTAATGACACCCAAAGCCGTGCAAATTTAAATGAAGTGTTTGGTTTAGGTTAGCCGACTAATGTTATCATGGGCTCTTGCCTAAATTTAGGCTACCCAAGTAGGTTTAGGAGTCCACAGACAAAGCGGCATGGCGTGGCCCTACATTGTCGTGTCCACCAACATAAACGAGAATTTTTCCAGGAATCATTTCATTGGTTATTCAAAAGTCACTACCTTCTGTCAGATGATGAAGAACGTTCCCCAGAAACGCACGAAGCATACAAAATGACGGCGAAGCCGAAACGGTAGCAGTGTCTCTTGCGTCCGAATAAATTAGATTCTGGAATTCGTTTTTCCAGAGCCAAAGTTTGTTTGACATTCCGACGAACCTCTTCTATGAGGATTTTTTTTTGCCCTCATTTATCACAGGTCAGCTGTTAAAATCCCCAACATGGAGGATTGTATTATGACTATTTTTATTATTTCTGTGATAATTTCATTAACACAACGATACTGTAACTACGACTATCATTAATATTATTATTTGTTGTTATAATTAATAATGCTACAATAAGCATTATTATTTTTGCTGTTCTATACCAAGGGCTATATAGTGCTGCCTTAAGACCAAGTAATCCAAAACAACGACCTCGATATATTCCAAAGGTTTGTGCGAGTATGAGGAAATTCTAGTCAACAAATTTAAAATGGAGATTTGTCAGTTCCGCATATCTGTCCTCCTTCAAGCACTGTAGAAATACAGTTATGAGGATGCATGTGCATATGTATATATATGTATGTATATATATATATATATATATATATATATATATATATATATGTATATACATATACAGATATAAATACACACGTAATATATGTATATACATGTATATATACATATATGTTTCGGAAGGCGTTACCTGATCGTTCCTGAGCTTGAATATTTGAGAAGAGGTTGTTTTCCCCAAAGCCCTGCTCCCATCAGGGGCTTGTGCGTTGATGGCATCTGGCCTTCCTCGTGGGCAGTCTATTCCAATATTAACGAGACCAGTTGCTCAACTATGTGTATATGTATTTGTATAAGTGTATGTATATATATATATATATATATATATATATATATATATATATATATATGATATATACTATCATATATATATATATATATATATTTTATATATAATATATATATATATATATATGTATATCTGTGTGTAAGTGTGTGTAAAACCAAGGGCTCTACGTTCAGGGAATTCGTGAAATCAGCAATTTACTTAGGGACATCTGGGCCGGTATTTATCATAGCTCCTATGACATCTCATAAATATTCTCTCTTAAGTCACTCAATCACTCATAGTTAAGAGGAACTTCTAAGAGTGTTTTATCAACGCTCTGAGAGAATCTCTTAGCTATGAAAAACGGTATGTTTAGGAGAAACTTTTAAGCGAAGATCTCGCTAACAATAGCGGAAAATATAGTGCTACGATCCATGAATATACGATTTTCGCCATTATTTTAAAAATTCAATATATTCATTAATTATGATATTAACCTTGTGATCTGTATATTATTGTTGAATTCAAAAGTAGAGATAGATAGATAGATAGATAGATAGATAGAGATAGATAGATAGAGATAGAGAGAGAGAGATAGATAGAGATAGATAGATAGATAGAGATAGAGATAGATAGATATAGAGATAGAGATAGATAGAGATAGATATATAGAGATAGATAGATAGATAGAAATAGATAGATAGATAGAGATAGACAGACAGATAGATAGAGATAGGGATAGAGAGATAGATAGAGATAGATAGATAATAGATAGAGATAGATAGATAGATATAGAGATAGAGATAGATAGAGGGAGATAGATAGATAGATAGATAGATAGATGGATAGAGATAGATAGATAGATAGATAGATAGAGATAGATAGATAGATAGATAGATATAGATAGATAGAGTTAGAGATAGAGAGATAGATAGATAGAGATAGATAGATAGATAGATAGAGATAGAGATAGATAGATATAGAGATAGATAGATAGATATAGATAGATAGATATAGAGATAGATAGTAGAGAGAGAGAGAGAGAGAGATAGATAGATAGATAGATAGAAATAGATAGATAGGGATAGATAGATAGATAGATAGAGATAGATAAAGAGAGATATAGATATATAGAGATAGAGATAGATAGATAGAGATAGAGATAGATAGAGATAGATATATATATATATATATATATATATATATATATATATATATATATATATATATACACACACACAAATAAATGATACATGAAAGAGGTGAAGCACTAGTACTATAGGCCTAGTGCTCTCTCTCGCTACTAACCAAAAAAAAAAAAAGAAAAAAGCTCTAAGGATTTTCATTTTCATTCCATTCTGACCCTTCGTGTCTAATCCTGTGCCAATATATGTGATCAAATTAATTAATCCATTAATTTTGAGAGAGAGAGAGAAAGAGACTGATATGTTAGAAACCGCAGAAAACCTGATGGTGCGGTTGGCAATCGCCTCTCTGATCAAGTCAGTCACATACATGAGGCCACTTTGATCAAACTCTATATCTTTTTTTAAACTCACTGTCGTCATACACATCGAATATATCCAGTCTTGGAGCGAAAATTCCTCGGGCGGCGAACGCGGTGTTCTTGTTCGTCTGCCATGTTTACAGTCTGTGACTACCGCTATGAGAAACTCCTAAGTACTTAGGAGACCCCTCCACCACTCTTAAATCTCGGCCTGAGATATGAGTACTCATAGCGCGTAAGAGGCTTCGTAAAATTCTCTTAAGAATTTTCATAACTTTAAGAGTGTTTTAATGATTTAAGTGACTCTTAAGGATTTGCGAGCTTTGATAAATACGGGCCCTGATCCTTGAGGGCTAGTGCTAAAACACGGCGAAACAGTTATTCATCTGCCCTGTTTCGCCGTGTTTAGTACTAACCCCTGGAGGACCAAATGCACTTCAGGAAATTTGTTCCCAGAGGGCTAGTACTAAAAACATTTGATCTCGAGAGAGACTGTACTCGGTTTTTTTTTTTCCATCTTTCCACCCGCCTGTGGTGTTTGCGTATGGTAACACTGCGTCCCGGGCTTTCGATATTTACATTCAGCTTACATTCAACAATTATAATAACATCCCATTTCGAATATTCAAGGTGTAATTCGCATACAGTAAATTATTAAAACACTTTTCAGTTGCAAATGTACACCCAGATATCCTTTTATTTACCTAAAACTTACACATAGCGCAACTATCTCAAGCCCGGGACACAGTGTTACCATACGCAAACACCACAGGCGGTTGGACAGATGGAAAAAAACAGAGTATAGGACTAAACACATTTGTTCCCCGAGGGGCTAGTACTAAACACGTCAAAACAGTGTAGATGAATCACTGTTTCGCCGTGTGTTTAGTACTATAGTATCTCGGGGACCAAATATTCTTCAGTGAATTGGTATATGTTGTATATATACAAACAGCATATGCATATCAATTCATCAGTTTTTAAATAGTTTTCTCTGTTAAGCAATTGGGTAACTACTGTTAATTTGTCTTCACGAATGTTATTCTTGTGTAGTACTGAATTTCTACCCTACTACACTTCCTATGCGTCTGTCTGCCTATGAATACCATTCAATACCCATGCCCCCTCCCCCATTCCTATCCATGCCCCTAACCCCCACCACAACAGAGACAACAATCTCTCTCCGGCGGGAAATTTCACGCGCAGTCTAAACGCATTAGTCGCGCATGTCGGCCGAGAAACCCGTCCCGATGATAATGATAGTCATCACGAATAAGGTCAACGGGGCTTTTCTGTGATACACATCAGCCGATCATTTCTCAAGAGGGCTGTCGTCGAGTCTTATAATAAATCTATAGAGACGCATTTTCTTTGCAGCATTATGACACAGCCCTCATCGTCATTTCGGGGGAGTCAGTATTCCTACATTTCCCTCTGATTTTCTGTCTTCGTATTGTTTCATATATTACCCATGTACACTATATATATATATATATATATATATATATATATATATATATATATATATATATACACACACACACACATATATATATATATACATATATATATGTGTGTGTGTGTTACGACACTGCAGAGCTGAGAATACTATGTGCAATTCTGCAGATGACGGTGGCTAATAATAATAATAATAATAATAATAATAATAATATAATAATAATAAAAATAATACACATCATCGCCACCAATGCCGTTGGACGAATGGTTTACGTGCTCGCCTGCCAATTCGATGGTAACGAGTTCGATTCCCTGCTCTGCCAACGTGGAATCGGAGGAATTTATTTCTGGTGATTAGAAACTAATTTCTCGATGTAATGTGGGTCGGATCCCACAATAACCTGTAGGTCCAGTTGCTAGGTAACCAATTGGTTCCTAGGCACGTAAAAATATCTAATCCTTCGGGCCAGCCCTAGGAGGGCTGTTAATCAGCTCAGTGGTCTGGTTAAACTAAGATATACTTAACACTCTGCCACTAAACTTGACTGTGCTTTGTCTCCCACAGATCCCCACCATCCCTAGTCATAGTTCTCATCCCAGAAGGTCTGTGTCTTCCATCGCTTTTGATGCCCACCAGAGCCTGGCTCCCACTATCACGTACTAGCCTCCCATGAAGTACGCAGACATTTCCAAGCTAGAGCCCCATCTCGCTTTCATCATGACCTCATCTTCATATCGAACTTCCGTAAAAACAATCATATGGGACAATTTCAAATTTTATGATTGCTTTGGAAGCAATATTAATGTTATGACAATTTTTTAGTTTCTTTTATTTAACATTTTAACTGAGGTTTGATGACGACTTTTTTGACAAATTCATCAGCGATAAGAGAATAAAAGTTTTGACAATGTTTCACATATTTTTTCTGAAATTTGGCTACACGTGACATTACCTTAATTTTGAAATATATGACAGATTTCAATCTTATGAAACATATTATGGCCTTATTGTATGCTCTAATTATGTTTTCGCATCAAAATAATAGATAAATATTGAGCATGTTAGGTTGCCACTTAAGGAATTTTGAACGAAATCCTATTCAATCATGTGGCATCAGTTTTGAGCATAGCTGTACAAGACTTTATGTACAATCCTAATCTCTTGTATGTACAATCTCAGTCTATTTTATTTCCAATATTTAATTTGCCCTTTTTTAGACTTCTACTAAATTCTAATACAGGAAATTGTAACTTGGTATCATTGTTCATAGATATTTTAACAAACCTCATGAATCCTTTCTCCACCCAGCGTTATTTCACTCCTGTGTGCATAATCTGTCATTTTTTATTAATTTTTTAAGTTTTAGATTTCAGTCCCATCTCCCTAGATATTTGATACACTATATTAAACAAACCTTGTAAGTCTTGTGTTTTCCGCTGATAAAATTGCATAATGGGCATATTCTAAGTCTCACTATTCCATTGTTACACCAACCTCAACATACTCTTTCATCTACAAGCACAATTTCATTATAAAATCCAAGTGAAGGGCAAAGAACAAAGGTGAAAAGACATTCCCTGGCAGCACCCCAGTATTTACGGCAAATTCGCTGGAAAAGACCCCTTTAACATAAACTTTGCATCTACTTCGTTCATAGAGAATTTCAATTAGCTTTGCCCATTTGACAGGAATGACTGACACAATGACGCAATGCCTGTCTTAACATTGGTCTGTTGATGCTGTAAAATGTTTTCCTGTAAAATTCTACCTATACTGCTACACATTATGTCGTAACATTAATATTTGATCTACGCAACTCCCGTCTTTTCTAAACCTGGGTTTTCATCTCTCTAAGCTTTTCATCAATTTCTTTCCCTAGGCTTTTGAAAATAACATACTCCATGTTTTCATTCCAACGGACGCAAGTGCAATGCCTTAACAAATGGTTACCTTTCTTTGCTAAGACTTCCAATTCCAGGCTTTGTTCCCTAATTCCATATTGTGCAATACCATTAATGCACGGTGTCATTTCAGTTTCGGCGGAAATCATCCCCGTAGTGATTCCATCAGAACCTGGAATTTTCCAACTCCGAAGCCTCCTTATCATTGACTCCACCTCCATAATAATAATAAAAATAATACAAGAAAACCCAGAATAATAAAGTCTGTGGGAATATGGGAGGATAGGCCTGGGTCAATAGGCTCTCAGCGGGACAAGCTGGAGGAGGAGGGAGGAGGAGGAGGAGGAGGAGGAGGAAGGAGGAGGAGGAAGAGGAGGAGGAGGTTGAGGGAGGGAGGCAGCGGTAATCAGGGATGTAACAGGCCTGCTACGAAACGAGAGTTCCAATTGAAGACGTTGTTTCCGTAAAAAGGATAATAAATAGAGCGAAAAGAAGACTGAAATGGGTGATAAGGTTTACTGGGTCGTAAAGCTTCCTAGTTGATATCAAGAATGAGAGAGCATAGGTCGTTCTTCTTATCATTCTTTCTTTTTATCCCACTGTGATTTTTTTTTCTTCGTATGAAGATTTTTTTTTTTTCCCCTCGTGAGCGCCTGGCCGGAAAACTTAAGTGTTATGCTTGTGCGGTCTCTCTCCATTTTTCTTTTCTTCCTTTATACTTTTTCTTTTCTTTCCCTATCTCTCATTTTTCAATTTTTCTCTGAATTATCTTTCTCGCCCTCATTTCTTTTTATCTCTGTCTCCCTTTTTAAATTCATCGAATCTAACGTTCATGAGAGACACAATACAAAGAAATACACTAAATGGCCAATCATTATTCACGATTTACTTATTCAATTTGAAAATGAAAACGACGTTTTTAAATAAAACTAACGTTTTGTGTGATGATCAGGATCTCTACTGAGGGTGGAATATGACTCAAATTACCTTATAATTTAACAGGACACACATAATACATACATACGTGTGTGTGTGTGTGTTTGTTTATATGGTGTTTTTACGTTGCAGTGGTTATTCAGCAACGGGACCAACGGCTTTACGTGTCTTCCGAACCACGTGGAGAGTGAATTTCTATCACCAGAAATACACATCTCTAACCCTTCAATGGAATGGCGAGAATCGAACTCGCGCCCACCGAGGTGACAGGCCAAGACCACACCGATCACGCCACTGAGGCGCTCCGTGCGGGTGTGTGTGTGTGTGTGTGTGTATGCTCGCCATACTAGTGGACTATTTTTACAACAATGTCCTCACTGTGGGTGACAACAGAAAATAATCAGTTTATTAAATATATATCTTGCTAGTAATTTAATAGTACACCTCATTCTAAGTTTTATTTGCCTCAGCACAAACTAAACTTATTTACCATGATACGACTCAGTTGCCTAGTGCAATTTATTCTGTTATCCTGAGCTTTTGCCTGAGTGAATGTTTGTAATTACATTTTGAATGTCATTGTACACTTATTTTCCGCCATTGGCCATTCGGGCCTTTCAATACTATATGATGCACTGTTAGCAAATGGGATATAATTAGTTATTCTGGTCTTTTACAAACCATTATCTTGACAATTATTTAACACTGCATTAAGTTGATTTCGCGAAATTCCTAGATGTGAATTTTGTAACGGACTGTGCCAAATCAGGACCCTGTAAGTTTGTGCTAATGTTAAATATGACCATAGGAATTATTAATACGCAAAGAGGGGATTATGCTGTTCTACTGTGAACACTCCATTTTACGCTGTTACCAAATATGAACTTTGCCATTATTGCGCGCTGTCCGCTAGTGTGAATTTTATCATTATTTTTGCTGTTGCACTGTACACCTTGCCTTAGCAGAGACCCATCTCACCGCCACCCTCCCCATCCCCCCCCCCCCCCCCCCACCCCCCCCCCCCCCCCCCCCCCCCCCCCCCCCCCCCCCCACTCCCACCCCCCCCCCCCCCCCCCCCCCCCCCCCCACCCCCCCCCCCCCACTCCCCCCCCCCCCCCCCCCCCCCCCCCCCCCCCCCCACCCACATACACACACACACACACACACACACACACACGGCCCTCTCCCACCAGCCACCCGACTACAGGCTGACGTTGATATTGCTAATCATGCCTCCCTCAGGACGGCACTTGCAAGCCGATGGAAAATGGGAAGGAGGGGAGAATGACGATGGAAAGAGAGGGAAGGGAAAGTGGAAGATGGAGCGAGGATGAAAGGATGGGGAGGAGATGGGGGTAGGGGGTTACAGAACCCTGATCTCTCAGAGGGAAGAGTTTAACGAGAGTTGATTGGCCTACAAGTCACAAGTAAATTGGAATACCGGCAGTACTGTCATAACATCAGGGACGGATTTTTTTTTTTCTCATCATCCATCGAAATGTGGCCTTGCGCTGTGATGCCATTTTCACGAAGCTCTCTAATTCTGTCTCTCTAACGAATATGGAAATTGCTCTTTTCAAACTTCAAAGTTTTATTTTACCGACGAATCTAAGGAGTCTAATGCAGGAAGCATGACATTAAAAAGACATGAGACACTTTCTCTCTCTTTCCCCCCACATATATATACATTATATACGTGTGTATATATATATATATATATATATATATATATATATATATAAATATATATATATAATATATATATATATATATATATATGGCGCCATTACTTTTGCAGAGGCACGAACATAAATGAGCACATACGGGGACCTTGATGCATACGCGCACTCATACGAATGCAAGTTTACGCAGACATAAACCACGTCAAAACTGGTGCCTGGGCCTTATAAAACTAGATAGACCCTTGTATGCGTCTGTCTGTCTTGCTATGGACAATGAACCCAAGATGGCGGATCTCATTTTTTCTTTATTTCTATGTTAATCAAGATTTTAGGATGTGTTGGCCAACCAGGATGGATGTTTATCTTTAGCAAATGACCACTACTCTGGGATCGTAACAAAGGAGAGAGAGAGAGAGAGAGAGAGAGAGAGAGAGAGGAGGGAGAGAGAGCAAAAACAATATATATGTATATATATATATATAGAATAAATTTTCTGCAGTGAATACTTGAATTTAGCTCGACCATAAAGGATGGAAAATAAGTTGGTTATTCAGATGGCATGTAAGTATGGC
>NC_087211.1:40650523-40655523 GCF_015104395.2 Macrobrachium nipponense
GGAACGCCCAATTCATTAATGTCCGTGTACGAGGATCAGTGATCTTCGGACCATCCCAAAGGGAAGGGGCGCCTCCCCAAAGTGCCGCAATACCAGCACGACTAAACCTAGTGCTGCCCAAGGAACGCCTCCTCATAAGTGCCATCGCACCTGTACAGACGTACAGGTAGCCCTATACCTGGCGTGTCCGGTTCCTACGGAACGCCCATTTCATTAAAGTAGTCCGCCTATTTGGATCACCTGAACCAAGGAACGCCTCCTCATAAGTGCCGTGCACCTGTATTGGACCCACAGGTAGCCCATTCCAGCGTCTCCCAACTTAGGAACGCCCTTAAGTGTGACATACGCCGTACACTCCATTTGATTTTTTCACCTCTTTAGAAGGTGCCAATCCAGAAGTGCCACCAACTTACGGGACACTTCCCAAGTGCCCACAGAGCACCCAGTCTTCTCAGACTTTTTCTCTACCACGTCGCAGCAGAACACCTTTCCAAGTGAGTGCCACTTTCCACAGTAGCACTCCTATTCCATTCCGTACCCTTCCTGCCATTATTTTCATTTTCATCAGAGCCTCTACTGCAGCCTAAGGGAAATGTCTTCCCCTGCTTCCCGCGACTTCTTTGCCGTAGAGCTCGAGAGGCTCTGAGTCTCATAACTCTGGGCAAGGAGGCCGGTTTACACTGGACCAGCACTAGACCAGTGGATAAAGGCGCAGCAGGCTGCCGCGCGCCTGCAAGAAAAAGGAAGAAAGGGAAAACCAGAGAAAAAGCCGGAGAAGCAGAGAGAAAAGAAAAGAAAGAAGCAGAAAGGAAGGCAAGGGAAGAGGAGAGAAACCATGAGCTAGCTCTCAAGGAGCAGGAACTCAAAATCAAGCGGGAGAAGGCCCGTAAGGAGAGTATCTTAGCTCCAGCCACTCTGCCAGCTTCCAGCCCTGCACCCACGGTCTCACCCTTAGTCCCGTCCGGTCTGGTCAGCCTGACATCCTTTCTATTTGTGAGCCTGGTCCTGATCCAGTGCCGGAGATAGAAATTCCTGCCGCATCCTGCCAGCCTTTTACCTTTTTACCGCCTACCTCCTCCCTTTTGGAAGAGGTAAGCCCACCAGTTAACCCCGAAATTGCTTCCGAGGGTGATTCAACGGAGGTTCCCTTAACCTCCCCACGTCACATCACTGCCAGAGAGGACTCTTCACCTGTGCCAGAGCACACTGCCAGCCTCGGTGACTCCACAGATTCGCAACCTGTGGGGCCATCTTGGCCTTACCGTCCAGCGCCACGGAGAGTTCTGAACACGTTCTGCCGAGACTGTGGCCGCAAAGGTCACATGTCTGCCAACTACGGAGGCCTGCGCTAACCACATATTCCTGCCATCGCAATGGCCGTCACCAATCCTTCTTCTCTAGGACCCCCAGCTAAGGGCCCTATAACCGTCGCACCCCTTCAAAGTCATTATCAGCCAAGCCACGTCAGAGCCTACGACGACTCTGGCGCTCAAGTCTCCCTGATACGGGAAGACAGAAATTGCCCTCGAGGGGCTAACGTTGATCGACGTCGATTGATCACCATTGAAGGTATCAATCACATTAAACTGATCCTTCCGACCGTCCAATTGAGGGTCACCAGACCTCACTTCTCCCAAAGAATTACTCTTGCAGTTGCAAGCTACATCCCAGGAGGTTACGACCTCCTCCTAGGGCAAGACATGAAGTCTCCCTCACCGTTCAAGAAGCCTAGGGGTCCTAACCCCACAACAAATCACTCCAAGACAAGGAGTCATCGAAACTCTACTTCCTCCAGGAAGTACGTCCACCAACAGTCTCCCCCGTTACCAAGGAGGGAGATCGACCATTCACAGTTCCGTTGCAAAACCTGCAACGTAATAGGGCACTCTACTAATTGGCCTAGGTGCCCTAGCCAACTACCAGCAGCGGACAATGTCCATTTTCCACAAGGCTTAGCCTTCAACAAGAGACAGGTAGCCTCTGTCTCCCATTTCCAAGGCACGCTGAGAGATATTGCACCTCCGGTACCCGCCACAGGTCCAGTCGACCTCAACTCTCTGCCAGTTGCAACTTGGCAGCCACTGAGCAGTGCCAAAGCTCCGTTCCAGGCCTGGGCGTTTAGAGCCACCACCGAACTTGACTTCTGCGCCTGGCCCCGAGCTAGCGCCGGCGCCTAACCTTATCAAGGATCCTCCTACAGGAGATCCTCCAACAGGCATGGAGCTTACCACAGCCCATGGCCAATCACTAGTTCCTTCTTCTTCATCCTTACTCTTGTCGACCCGAGGATGAACCATCCGGCAGACCTTACCTTTGTACCTCCTCTGGAAAAACCAGGAACTGCCCGACCAGGAGTCAGCCTGGAGTTTTCCCCTCACGACGGTTGTCGCAGCAGCCGGAGTGAGGGCCTCCCCTGCAGTAGGTTCCACCTCTACGACGGTTGCTGCAGAGACCGAAGTAGGGTGTTCTCCTGAAATCCTTCAGGCTACCGCTGCCTCAGCTCCTGCCGGCGTTTCTGGCCTTACCCCAGAGTCGTTGCCTCCGTCTACTCCTAGGACTGGTATAGCCAGGTCCTGGAGGAATAAGAAGAAGAAGAAGAAGGGACGTAACTAACAAACTAACCAAAGAGCCACATGCTCTCCTTGACACCTGTGCCCGAGGTACAGTGTCGCATTCAATTGCAGAGTAATCCTGGCACCTACCCAGAGAAGGTAGCCAGCCTTATCTCTGCCAGTAAACTAACCCTCTAACCCCTAGAAATTGTGATACTAACCCTCACTTAAATATAATTACCTCATTGCATTTCCCTCCTGGTCAATTCACCACTCATCATCCCCACGCATCATTACCTCTCATTATGTATTTTAACAATTCCGGCGACACATTACTGCTGTGCGTACCACACTCTGGAATGATTGCGTCTTCATTTAACTGTATTGAGTAGGTTAGGCTAATGAGTTAGTACCAGGGATAGGTTAGTAGCAAGTAGAATTTCAAGTAACCTTATCTAGGGGTAGAGTAGACTGTCGTCACAAGACAACCCGTAGTTATTACTTAGGCTAGACTACATCACTACATTACGTTAGTACACTTCGCATCTTTGCCTATAAGTTAGGTAGGCCACTGTAGTTAGCTGTATCGCTGCTCAAAAAAACTTCAAGTTGGAGTAGGAGAACTGGGTAGTCGAGACGATCAATTTATTTAAGCCAAGACCTTCACGCCCGAAAGGGAGTGAATGCCTTCTTAACCGGGGGAGCTGTGACGTTTATAGATCGTTCGTCTACCCAGATATCAATGAATTAATTTGATTTGGAAAACGGCAGCCATTTCTTTAGAATATCAGCTGATTTTTAGGAAGCGCGGGAAACCCAAAACCCGCCAGCTAGTGATAGGGAGTTCCCAAGTTGGGGGAAAAGAGTCTTTTGTCAGCTTTAGGGACGTATCTCAAAAGGGAAGGGTGTAGGCAGATTGGTACTTCTTAGACCTATACCTTAAGCTCTCTTTCCTGTGACCCCTCTGCTGGCTGTATGCTTGTTTTCCAGGATTTGCCTTGATCGTGGGGGGTTAAGCTGACCTCCAACCCCCAAGCAACCCAACTGAATTCTGTCTCAGTCGGCTGCAAGACGTGATCTCGGACAGAGGTCAAACTACCTGCCTTCCTGTTAGGCCTACCCAGGGTGTGAGTGGCGCGCCGATGACCCAGGCCTCGGACAAAGGGGTCCCCATACTTTTCTACAAAGAGCCACATTTTCTACAAAGGTCCACACTGAACACGACATCCAGGTACGTCTTGTGGAACAGCATATTGCCAGTCTCTCCCAACCTTTTATCATTTTGATCCTCATTCTCCCAATTCAATTTCCAGCAACAAAAGGAATTCATCCCTTTGTTCCCTCTCACTGCCTCATGGCCGCATGCTCCCCCTTGTGTGATCGTCCCAGACCAATGGAGTCATTGCATACTTCAGTGAAACCTTAAAAGTTCCTCTCCCCCGTATTAGAGAATTAATTAATCAAAGCAAGAAGTCATTTTTTCTTTTATCTCGTTTAATCTGGGATTCTTTTCCAGATTCCATGAGTCACGTGCCGTCTCTGCCCGCAAGTGTGCATTACCCAAAGTGAATGAAAATCAGCTTGAATTGAATGAGATTATAAGCCCCAACGTGGGGGCCCCCATATCATTTACCTTTTCTCCAGGCCAAAACGACGGGCCTTTTGGCAGTAAATAAAAGTAACTGTTAAGTAACGAAGCTGAGTTTTCTGGCGACTTCCCTCTAAAGAAATTAATAATAAACCATCAGTTTACGGTAAGTTAAAGCAATTCCCCCTTGAAATCCCTCAATTACTTCCGTTTACGTATCTAGCCTCTCTCAAGGCCGCTATATACGTAACAATATATATATATATATATATATATATATATATATATATATATATATATATATATATATATATATATATAATAGTATAACTATTACCCTCATGGCAGCGAGATAACTTCAGAATTTGTTGGTGGTGGAGAAACGTAGGCCAACCGGAACCCAGTTCCCGATTTGTGCATCATTACAGGATGCTTCCACCCTATCTCTTATTATCTACCATTCTTGAAGCGTAAAGCCTCAAGCTTAAGCACCACTCTTTCTCCCTATCTGGTAGTAACGCCTGGTAATGACTAATCAATTAAACTTTATTCTTCTATCCTTCAGCACCGGACTTGAGAGGAGAATTAGGTTGACTATCACAACCTCCTCTGCAATACAATTGAGCATTCCAGTTCGCGCACTTCCGCCATTGGTATCACAGACGGGAACAAAAATAGGGGGGGGGGGGGGGGGGGGGGTGGGGGGGGGGGGGGGGGGGGGGGGGGGGGGGGGGGGGGGGGGAAATCATATCGAGATAAATCATTTTCTCTTCCTACTAGAAAATACTGCGTCTAGTATCTACGACTCTTTTCTTTCTTTCTCATCAATCGTTCCACTTCCTTCTCTCTCTCTCTCTCAA
>NC_087211.1:40658023-40663023 GCF_015104395.2 Macrobrachium nipponense
TCATTCTGATTAATTCCCAGTTAAGGCAAAAAAAAGGAAAGGAAAATACCGGAGACCTGGGGGTGGGGGAGGGGGAGGGGAATTGCTTCGGTTGTTGGGTAGGGGGGAGAATTACAAAAACTTTTCACCTGTTTATATGTGTATATATATATACATACATACACACACACACACACACACACACACATATATATATTATATATATATATATATATATATATATATATATATATATATCGTATATATATATATATAAAAGTGTGTGTGTATGTGTTCATTTGCTCCACGATTCAGATGTTGAAGTATGAATTATTCTTGTTCTCTGTGGTGACTCTGTTATGGGGAAACTGTTTAAAGTTGATGAAAACACGTTAAATCAAATCCAAATTCTACTGCACAGCAGATCTTCCAACACCGCGAGCCGTTAGCACTTTGAGAATGACCACAGAACGAAATATTTTTATCCTTTTCTCAAGAAAAGGGAGAACATAACTTGACGAAACTCAGACATAGCGATTTTGTGAACTTCTCAAGATTATTCACACACATACATAAATGCGTGAACACTATATATAAAACATACGCACACATTATATATATATATATATATATATTATATATATATATATATATATATATAATATATAAAAAATTGCTGAATATATTATTCAACTGCCAATCACTTCGCTGGTTGTGCTAACAAACACAATGGGTGTAAAACTACGCGCCCAGATCGTTCGTATCTCGACCGCGATCAGATCCGTGGATCCTCGATGGCAAATCAAAAGATATACTGTTAAACTAAGCCAACATTGAGAGAGAGAGAGAGAGAGAGAGACTTTCGATTACATAGATTAAGCTAACCCTTGGCAACAGAGAGAGAGAGAGAGAGAGAGATGAGAGAGGGAGAGAGAGATGGAATCGGTTCATGGCAGGCAATAAATGTCAACATATAAAGCATTCCGATCTAAGAGATGCAGAATCTAGGAGGGGGAAGTTTGGCCGATTACATAAATGGGAAAGACAACTCGGGAGGGAGATTCGCAAGATGGGATGGAGGATAATATATATCATATATATATATATATATATATATATACATATATATATATATATATATATTGTCAATCGTGGTGGTCTATCCGCCATTTTATCCTCCCATTCGAGAGAACCTGCCCCGGGAAAATGGACGAATGCAGGTGGGTTGCCCCTACCCGGAGTCTCGCCACATACCCACCTACCTAGAACCGTCTCCTCCCCGAGGTCTCTTACTTTCAGACGCCACCGCAAGACGACAGCGCCAAGTTGGCACCCCCCAAATGGGGAATCGTAATGCAAGTCTAGGCCTAAAACAAAAGGGACAAAAGGCCGCTGACCAGTAGAAGACCCTCCAAGGAAGAACCCCCCCCCCCCCCCCCCCCCCAACTTCGAGGGATGAGCGAGAGGAACGGAGGCGTGGGTGGCCGGTCTTCACCGATTGATAGCCTTAGGAGGTGGACGTGCTGTCCTCTGTCCGCCCCTTCTGAGAGGCAACTGTCTCTCCCTTAAAAGGTAGGTGTCTGTTGTATGAGAACCTCGTACCCTAACCTATCCTTCCTCCTTCCCCATGATAACATCCCATCCTTCCCTCCTATCCGTACAGAAAGAAATCCTATCCAACGATCCTTTGTTTCCTCTCCCTCTCCTGCCCTCCGGCGTGCCCTCGTGGCGGGCCTTGCCGAAGACCGTCTCCCCTCACCTGAGCATAGCCTCTCTCTCCATAATGTCTAAGTGTTAACGTTAATATGTATAGCCGTGACCGTGTGAAATTCCTGTAAGACTTATTGCTACGTCCATTAGAAAAAATAATCTGTATAAGTCAAAAAGTGCAGTGTAAGTAAATGGCTAAGTGGATTAGCGTATCTGTGCATATTAACTAGTCTTTAATTGTCGTAAATTTCCCTTTCAGGGACGAGAGTACCTTTGCTGAACTTCCACGTAATCTGGTTACGAACCGGAAAATCGTACACATTCCACTCCAAAACAAGCCCCTTGCAGCTTCAAGCTCCAGCGGTTAGCCACGGTTAACCAAAAGAAATTTCATGTACTTTACATCCTATCCGTTGTGCCTTCTTTAATTGTAAATAGAATTAAATACATTATTGCCGGTATTCAGTGTCTGTATGCCGGCTGGCGACCTCCCACTTCCCTTAACTTAACTATATAAATTAGGATATACGTTTGCTAATAACTATTGAAGGCCTAAGCAGACGTAGAATCTTATATATATATATATATATATAATATATATATATATCTATATATATAATATATATATATGTATATATATATATATAGTGTGTGTGTGTGTGTGTGTGTGTGGAGTTACTTGCTAAAAAAATATTATTTTCTTCCTTTATCCTTTTTTTCGGTTTTCATTCCTTCTTCGGTCGTCTCACTGCAATGACCCATACAGAGAACAGTTCCGGGGTGTGTTGGGGTATTTCTACTTAGCGTTTATAACAGATGCTTACTTTCCTTCTATGTCATTGTACATGCACCTTACCTATGCGAACATGAATGTGAACACAAACTCACACACACACACACACACACACACACACATATATATATATATATATATATTATATATATATATATAAATATATATATATCATATATATACATATATATATATATATATATATATATATATATATATATAAAATCATTTATATACTTAAATAAATACATAAATCATAAACATGCAATAACGACTAAAAATAAATGCTAACCATATTTCCTTTTTCCAGGGGATTCGAACCGCCAAAGTAAAAAGTGTGGTTACAGTATTCAGTACAAGCTACATTATATATATTGTTCAGGATTTTAAGCCAGAACCAAGTAAAAGTAAGTCACCCCTATGAACTGAAAGCCTCCATTCTCCCTAAACCCCCTCTTCATTCCCATTGGCTGTTCTGGAATTCATCTCCACAGGTGTCCTGAAGAGGGAAGAGCTTCTCCAGGCCGAGATTTTAAAAGGATGGGGCCACGGCAGCTCTATCTAAGAAGCTCTCAGAACTTTCTCAGAGGTCAGATGCCTCTCACCTGCAGAACACTCTCAACCCCTTTTTTGCTCCCCTGCTTCCTCTAGGGATCATACAAGTGTTCTTATACTGTCCATAGTGCACAGAAATATCAGCAGATGAGAAGACAACCAGACCAAGGATTGCCAGGTACTGTGAGAGTAGTTTCTAGTGCAGTCAGTGAATTGTTTTTGCCACTTGTCTGTATTTCATTTCATCATTCCAAGGCGACTTACCCCGTCTTTGTTCAGCTTCTCACTCCCCAATTTTGGTTCAATGCTGTGATTAATTCCCCTTGTGATGCTAGTAATGATATTAAACATCCCCCTAGTTGATTCAAGCAATGTAGTATTCCTTCCTGTATAAGCACCCAGTCATTTTATGCCTCCTTGAGTGAGCTTTAATATGCAAGGCTAAGAGCAAGTAGTGTGTAACATTTCCCATGTGTCCCTCGCCCTAGTACTGACAAAGACCGTGCCTGATTGTGGGAGAAATATAGGGAACCCTTGAAAACAATGCTTGCATTTAAATAACCCGCTTGGCACAAATTCATATCTCTGCGGTCTGGGTCATTTCCAACCACGTTTTTCCAGTGGACCTGCCATCAACCACCTTCCATTAATTTCTGGACCTATATGTAATTTAAATATAAATATAGTTCATTTAAACTAGAGTCCAGAGTTTATGTAAATTCCTCCTTTTCAGTAACATCGGCCTTCAGCCGTAGATTTTCTATTTATTATAAACCTCATCCTGCCTCACAAGGCCATTTTAGGAGTGCCAGAGGGTCACATCCCCACATTGTATACTGAGGGATGAGCAGTTTATAATAATAAATATATATAAAATATATGTATATATATGTTTGTGTATATAAATTTATATATATAATATAAGGCATCTTGCATTCCTCAAATTTTCTGGATAAACTCATCACTAGAGTTTTTCCATTTGTGTTAGACCCTCTGTTATGCGTACAGCATACGAAACAAGCGTGAGGAATTCAAATAGTTAAGAGGTCATGGCGTAACAAATACACCATTGGGTATATATCTGTTTTATATATATACATTATACATATAATATATTATATTACATTATATATGTATATACATATAATAATATATATATATATATATTTATATATATCATATATATATTTCTATATCTGATATATATATATATATATATATATATATATATATATATATATATATATATATATATATATATATAAATATTTCTGAGTGCATAAACACATTAGAGAGAGAGAGAGAGAGAGGAAGAGAGGAGAGGTAACGAGAGAGAGAGAAGAGGACGGGAGGAGAAGAGGAGAGATAGAGAGAGAGAGAGAGTAGAATGACCATACTACGACCTACATCAACCACTAAAACAGGAGAGAGGGAGAGATATCTTTTGGTAATCAACTGGACTAATCACTGAGAGAGAGAGAGAATGCTTTAAATTGTAACATCCGTGTCAGGAACAAAAAAAAAATGTATGATTAGAGGATGAACTAAACTACCCACTGCCATTGTGTGTGTGACAGAGAGAGAGAGAGAGAGAGAGAGAGAGAGAGAGAAACTAGGTCCTTACCATTCCGGCCTGTGTGCCAATTCGAGGCTGTATGGTCGAAAAACTAATCTTCGGGTTGAGTTGGCGATCGTAAAAAAGGGAAGTCGTAAAATAACCTCGGGGCCTATAGGCTTACTTTTGCATGTGTACTACAAAATGGAAGAAGAGAAAGAAAGAAAAACGAAAAAGCTGAAGAAGTAGAAGTTAGTTTTCAGGATCTTTCCCAGGATCCACTTCCACCCCCGAACCCCACCCCATTCGATAGCTAGTTTCCCCTAAGCTGTTTTCATAGCTATGGTGGACGCAATTCGAGAGAGAGAGAGAGAGAGAGAGAGAGAGAGAGAGAGAGAGCGGTATTGA